>NW_020837987.1:1004935-1032435 GCF_003676395.1 Aethalodelphis obliquidens | reverse complement strand
GCCAATGATCACCAAATATTTGAAGTCTTCACTACAAATGCCAGAGAGGAAAAAAAAAAAGTAATATAAAAGGAACAAAAAACAAAGGCAATGCATGAAGAAAACTCTAAAAGAAAAAACTCTAAAATCCTAAAAAAAGATTTTTATATCCACGAAACAATAGTATCTATGCCAAAGAAACATTCAAAGGACAACAGAAAAACAAATAAATGAACAAAAAACAGAGCTCCTTGTAATTAAAATGTGCAGGAAAAAAAAAAAATCATTCCATGATTCCAAACATAAAATAGAAGAAATCAGGTAAAAAATTATAACAAAGATAAAGAGATGGACAAGAGAAAAAAATTTTCAAAGAAGTAATATTAAAAATTTCCCAAAATTGTAGGGCATGAATCTCCATACTGAAAGGTCCCACCAAACACCTAGCAAATGAATTTTTAAAACTCTACACAAGGTATATATCACTGTGGCATTTCAGATCATGGGGAATAAGACAGGAACCTAAAATTTCTAAGGAGAAAAAACAAGTCACATACAAAGGAAAGAAAATGGCATCAGTTTTTTACTAGCAACCATAAGACAGAAGACCTTCAAAATTGTTTAAACTTCAAATTCTAAATAGACTAGTTACAAAAAGCAGGAGTATAAAAAATATTTTCAGACCTGCAAAATTTCAAAAAATGTATCTCCCACATACCTTCCTAGAAAGTTACTAAAAGCTAAAACTTGAAAGGAGATGCTATAGGAACCAAGAAATGGGAATAAATAAGAGGCAAAGATATGGTACAGTGATAAAGGAGGACACCAGGAAGATAGCCATTCTTTGAAATTCAAGATGGGAGCAAATATGAAGGACTCCAGTAAAGAAGTCTCTAAGAATAAAATGAAAGTGTTTGGTTGAATTAGTGATAGATACATAACATTATGCAACAAACAAAAAAAAAGCAGTAAACTTCAAATGAAAGGCTGTTCAAGAATGGAAATGGAATTATATCTAAGAATGAACACTGATTAAACAAAAATTGTAATAAAAAATATTAAAATGATTGAAGAACAGGGAGAAGAACATGAGCTAAATGTTCCCCTTTAATTATACGCAGGCAACTAGTAGATACTACATAAAATTGGGGAAAAAAATCAAGAAAACAGAATATGCAAAGTACTTGGGAAATATGCATAAAAAGAGCAAAGCAAAAGATTAGCCTAAAGACTAAAAGAAATACCTCTAGAGAATGGGAACTGGGAGCAGAGAGGAACAGAGAAGGATACTACTTTTTTATTATATGTTTTAAGGTATATGATGTTTTAAAGCTATTTATGTTTATTCTGAATATAAAACCAAAAATCATATACTCTGTAACAAAATACTAATGTATTTAAGATATGCCTCACTGAAGATACTAAAGAATACACATATTGCCTCATAAGATGAATCATAAAAGTTTGTTGATGGCCATATCACATTTCCCGTAATACATAGTCCACATGCACTTCAAGATCCTAACCTCTCCTACTTCTGAACAAATAAACGTGACTTTATTACTATGAAGATTTTAGTCTAACGTCTTCAACCCAAATATTCTTCACCTAATCTTGCTTCTTTCTCTTCATCGATATTTTCCAAAGCTACATTTTCTATCTATGCTTTGAATCTCATCACCCCCAGGATCTTCTCATTCCTTCCTTCCTCCAGTTAATCACTCACTACGTTTACTCACTACAAACCTGCTCAGAAGTTTCCTATGCTCAAAGGAAAATAAAATCTTCCTTTAAAATAACAAGGAGCAAAATTACAGACTAAGAAGCTTCAAGCTTTCCCTGCCTCACCGAAAAACACCAAAAACTAACTAAAATATCTTAGAGGGGCTCTGGAAAACAGTCAAAGGTCTACAACCATGCAAACACCCAAACAAGAAAAAGCCACAGTCAAAATGGCAGGAAATTTCATGGCATTTTTACTTGCCTTTCCCCACCCACTCCCTAGTGTGGAGCAGTTTTGGTCTGGAGAAGGTGGCAGCCCAGATTCCTGCCTTGAACCACAGAGAACAAACTAGACTGTATTTGCAACATTCTAACCAGTCTGGGGGCTGTCTGAAAAACTGGTATCTGTCTCACCTAAACCAGGCCTCAGGGGGAAGAAATTAGCTGGCACTGCTGTTGAAAGCTGCAGGAGGACTACAGTCCTGCAGATGTCTAGGGCAAGAGATTAGAGGTTGAGCCATACAACATACATCCTGAGGCTGCAAAGAGAAGTTGAGGTGACAATCTTTGGCAAAGTAAAATATTCAAAAGCAGCCATGTATATAGGGAAATCAAAAATCCATACACAGACCCAGGAAAGACATGCTCAGAAAATACACAAAAGACAAAACTTTTCACTTTGGGTTGATACAAAGGCTTAAAGAATGCCTAGCTTATTAGTGAAGGTCCTTCTCACCACTCTGCAAAGACTGGGAGAGGTGGTTGTGTTTTCAAATGCCCAACTTTCATCAAAATATCAAAAAAGCACACAGTAAACAGGAAAGCACGGACCATTCAAAAGAACAAAATAAATCTCTAGAAACTGTCCCTGAAGAAACATAGGCATCAGATGTACTAGAAAAGGACTTTAAAACAACTGCTCTCCTATGCTCAAAGAGCTAAAGGAAATTTTAAAAACAGTGTATGAACAAAGTGAAAATACCCACAAAGAGAAATTATAAAAAGGGCCCAAACAGAAATTCTGGAGCTGAAAAATATAATAACTGAATTGAAAAATTCACTAGAGGGGTCAACAACATATTTGAGCAAGCAGAAGAAAAATATCAGTGAACTTGAAGATTACAGACATTTGACATTATCAAGTCTAAGGAACAGAAAGAAAAAAAATGAAGGAAAGTGAACTGAACCTAAGGGATTTATGGGACATATCAAGTGGATTAATATATGCATTAAGGGAGTTGCAAAAGGAGAAGAGACAGAAGGTGGCAAAGAGATTATTTGAAAAAATAATGGCCGAACAACTCTTGAATTTGCCCAGACATGAATCTATTGATACAAATCCAAAAAGCTCAACTAATTCCAGGTAGAATAAACCCAATTAGACCTACAGCAAGACATATAATCGAACTTTTGAAAGACAAAGAGAGAATCTTCAAAGCACCAAGAAAAAAACTCATCACATATAAGGGATCCTCAATGAGAATATCAGCAGAGATCTCAACGGAAACCTTGGAAGTCAGAACTCCAGTGGGCTGAAATACTTAAAGTACTGAGAGATTAAAAACTGCCCTTCAGACGTGATGGATAAATTAAGACATTTCCAGGTAAACAGAAGTTAAAGGAGTTCCTTATCATTACACCTGCCCTACAAGAAAAACTAAAGGGAATTCTTTAGGTTGAAATGAGAAGCCACTAGACAATAACTAGAATCCATATGAACATGTAAAGATCTCTGGTAAGGTAAACGTGGGCAAAAATTTAAAATAGTATTACTGTCATTATGGTCTGTAACTCCACTTTTTATTTGCTACAGGATGTAAAAGAGAAACGCATAAAAAAATCATTACAAATCTATGTTAATCGGTATACAATATAAAGATATAATCTGTTACATCAATAATATAAAGGGGGGAACAGAGCTATACAAAAACAGCTTTTTTTCTAAGTGATTGAAGTTAAGCTGGAATCAGTTCAAAATACATTGCTATAACCTTAGGATGTTGTAAGTAATCTCCATGGTAACCACAATCAAAATACCTATAAACTATCAATAAAGATAATGAGAAGGGAATCAAAACACTTCACTACAAAAAAATCAACTAAACGCAAAAGAAGGCAGAATGAAGGAAATGAGGTACAAAAGCTATAAGACATACCAAAATATAATAAAATGGCAATGCCCTATAAATAGTTACTATAAATGTAAATGTATTAAAGTACCATGGAGTAGGAAGGCACAGATTAGGAGAATGGATTGGGGGGGAAAAAAAAAAAACAAGATCCAACTATATGCTGTCAAAAAGAGATTCACTTTACTTCTCAGGACACACATAGGTTGAAAGCAAAAGTATGGAAAAGATATTCCATGCAAAGAGTAACAAGAAAGAACTGGAGTGGCTACACTAATATGAGACAAAATAAGTCAAAAAAGGTTACAACAGACAAGGGGTATTTTATATTGATAAAAGGTTCAATCTATCAAGAATACAATTATATACTGAGAAATAAACCTCACCAAGGAGGTAAAAGCCTTGTATGCTGAGAACTACAAAACATTAATAAAGGAAGCTGAAGACGGTTCCAAAAAAATGAAAAGATAACCCCAAAGAAATGGAAAGATAACCCATGCTCTTGGATTGGAAGAATTAATATTGTTAAAATGGCCATGCTACCCAAAGCAAGATTTAATGCAATCCCCATCAAACTACCCATGATACTTTTCACAGAACTAGAACAAATAATCCTAAATTTTATATGGAATCGTAAAAGACGCAGAATTGCCAAAGCAATCCTGAGGAAAAAGAACAAAGCAGGAGGCATAACCCTTCCAGAATTCAAACAATACTGCAAAGCTGGGCTTCCCTGGTGGCACAGTGGTTGAGAATCCACCTGCCGATGCAGGGGCCATGGGTTCGTGCCCCGGTCTGGGAAGATCCCACATGCCGCGGAGCGGCTGGGCCAGTGAGCCATGGCCTCTGAGCCTGCACGTCTGGAGCCTGTGCTCCGCAACGGGAGAGGCCACAACAGTGAGAGGCCCGTGTACTACAAAAAAAAAAACAAAAACAAAATACCGCAAAGCTACAATAATCAAAACAGCGTGGTACTGGCACAAAAAGACATATGGTTCAATGGACAAAATAGACGAGAAATAAACCCACAGACATATGGTCAATCTTTGACAAAAGAGGCAAGAATATACAGTGGGGAAAAGACAGTCTCTTCAGCAAGTGGTGCTGGGAAAGTTAGACAGCCGCGTGCAAATCAATAAAGTTAGAACACACCCTCACACCATACACAAAACTAGACTCAAAATGGCTTAAAGACTTAAATACAAGACATGACACCATCAAACTCCTAGAAGAGAACATAGGCAAATATTCCCTGACATAAATCGTAACAATGTTTTCTTAGGTCAGTCTCCCAAGGCAACAGAAATAAAAGCAAAAATAAACAAATGGAACCTAATCTTAGAAGCTTTTGCACAGCAAAGGAAACCATAAACAAAACAAAAAGACAACCTATGCACTGGGAGAAAACATTTGTAAGTGATGCAACTGACAAGAGCTTAATTTCCAAAATATATAACCAGCTCATATGACTCAATAACAAAAAAACAAACAACCCAATCAAAAAATGGGCTGAAGACCTACTTAGGTCTCCAAAGAAGAGATACAGATAGCCAATAGGCACATGAAAAGATGCTCATCATCGCTAATTATTAGAGAAATGCAAATCAAAACGACAATGACGTACCACCTCACGCTGGTCAGAATGGCCAACATCAAAAAGTCTACAAACAACAACGCTGAAGGGGGTGTGGAGAAAAAGGAACCCTCCCACACTGTTGGTGGGAATGTAAATTGGTGCAGCCACTACGGAAAAAACAGTATGGAGGTTCCTCAAAAAACTAAAAACAGAGTTGCTATATGATCCAGCAATCCCACTCCTGGACATATATATCCAGACAAAACTAAAATTCGAAAAGATACATGCACCTCTATATTCACAGCATCACTATTTACAATAGCCAAGACGTGGAAACAATCTAAATGTCCACTGACAGATGAATGGATAAAGATGTGGTATATACATACAATGGAATATTACTCAGCCATAAAAGAAGAATGAAATAATGCCATTTGTAGCAACACAGATGGAGCAAGAGATTATCATACTAAGCGAAGTCAGTCAGAAAGAGAACAACAAATGCCATATGATATCACTTACATGTGGAATCTAAAATACGACATACATGGACATAGGTAGAAAACAGAATCACAGATATAGAGAACAAACTTGTGGTTGTCAAGGCGGAGGGGGAGTGGGGGAGGGAAGGATTGGGAATTTGGGATTGCAGATGCAAACTACTGAGTTGGCCAAAAAGTTCATTTGGGTTTTCCCATAAGATGTTACAGAAAAACCCAAACGAACTTTTTGGCCAACCCAATATTATACATAGGATGGATAAACAACAAGGTCCTACAGTATAACACAGGGACCTATATTCAATATCCTGTGATAAACCATTATGGAAAAGAATATGAAAAAGAATATACATGTATAACTGAATCACACTGCTGTACAACAAAAATTAAGACAACACTGTAAATCATCTATACTTCAATAAAAATTTAAAATAAAGAATAAAATTACAAAAATACACACACCTAACAACAGAGCCTCAAATATATGAAGCAAAAACTGACACAATTCAAGCAGTTCTGCAGTAAGAATTGGAGATGTCAATATCCCACTTACAATAAAGGACAGAAGAACCAGAAAGGAGAATGATTAAGGAAAGAGGACTTTGACAGCACTATAGAACAACTAGACCTAACAGATACATACAGAACATTCCACCCAATAGGAGCAGAATACATATTCTTCTAACGGAAACATGGAACATTCTCCAAGAAAGACCATGTGATAGGTCAAAAAACAAGTCTTTAAAACTTTTCACAAGATTGAAACCACACAAAGTATTTTTTCCAATCAAAATGGAATGAAATCAGAAACCAACAACAGAAGGCAAACTGAAAAATTCATAAACACATGGAAATTTAACAAAACACTGAATTAAGCAATGGGTCAAAGTAGAAATCACAAAGCAAATTAGAAAATACCTTGAGATCAACAAAAATGAAAACACAATACACTAAAATTTATAGGACACAGAGAAAGCAATGCTGAGAGAGATTTATACCTGTAAACAACTACATTAAAAAAAAGATCTCAAATCATAACCTAACTGTATGCTTTAAGAAACTTGAAAAAGAATAATAAACTACATCCAAAGCAAGCAGAAGGAAGGAATAACAAAGATTAGAGTAGAAATAAACAAAATATAGAATGGAAAAACAACAGGGGAAAATCAAAAATAAAAGCTGGTTCTTTGAGAAGACAAACAAAACTGACAAGTCTTTACCTAGACTGACTAAGAAAAAGAGAGACTAAAGTCACTAAAACCGGAAATAAAAGTAGAGATGACTTTATAATCACATATAGAACCTGAAATGAAATATGCTGTAAACCTGCAGGAGGAAGAATAAAAAGCAGAATCTTAAATAAAAAGCTAAATTAAAAAAAACAAAAAGAAAAGTGAGACAACACTACTTATTTTACAGAAACAGGATTATAAAGGAATACCGCAAACAGTTGAATCCCAACAAACTGAATAACCTAGATAGACAAATTCCTAGAAACATACGGACTACTAAAACTGAAATGAGAAGAAACACAAAATCTGAGTAGACCTAGAACAAGTAAGGAGATTGAATCAATAATCAAAAACCTCCCAACAATGAAAAGCCCAGAACAGAGACTTCCCCAGTGGTCCAGTGGTTAAGACTCCATGCTCCCAATGCAGGGGGCCCGGGTTCAATCCCTGGTCGGGGAACTAAGATCCCACATACTGCAACTAAGCCCATGTGCCGCAACTACTGAGCCCCCATACTCTAGAGCCTGAGCCATACAACTAGAGAAGCCCACATGCCACAATGAAGAGCCCACAACGAAGACCCAACACAGCCAAAAAAAAAAAAGATCCAACACAGCCAAAACAAAAAAAGGCCCAGAACAGATGGCTTCACAGATGAATTCTACCAAACAAAGAAGAATTAACACCAATTCTTAAACTCTTTCAAAATAGTGAAAAGGAAGGAATACTTTCTATGAGGCCAGCCAGACGAAGACACTAAAAGAAAACAACAGGTATTTTGCAACAGCAAAGAAAATTTATGGTCACATAAAAACCTGTACAAAAAGGTTTATAGCAACTCTGTTTGTAAATGCCAAAACACTGGAAGCAAACCCAAATGTCCTTCAATAGATAAATAGAAAACCTGTGGTACATGCATGTAATGGAACACTACTCGGCAATAAAAAGGAATGAACTTTTCCTACACAAAACAACCTAAATGAGGCATTATGGTGAGTGAAAGAAGTCTCAGAAGGTTACCTAGTGCATGTTTCCACTTATATGACATTCTAGAAAAGGTGACAGATCAGTGGTTGTCAGGTCTTAGGGGTAGAGGTAGGGTGTGACCACAAAAGGGAAACATTGAGAGAGTTTTTGGCGTGGTCCCATGTCCTAACTAAGGTATATCCTGTATCCTATTCTGTTTCCTGATTGTGGTGCCGGTGAAACAAATCTTTACAAGTGTTGTAACTCACAGAACTGTATACCAAATAAAAAGTCAACTTTGCTCTGGTAATTTTAAAAAATAAAAAACTTTAAAAAGCTGGTCATATTCATGTTAAATGGCCAAATGCCAGATGTGAGCAAAGGGTAGGACACTGAGCTTGCCATCTTCCTCTTACAAATGATCTTCCTCTGAGTCACACCTCTGAATCCTTTTATTGTTGTGTTAAATCCATTTTGTCCTGTATTTTGATTACTTTTTAAACATGCAATGACCTCCCTTCAACCTTCCCCAATTACTCTGTTGACACTGAGGTAGGTATGTTTAACCTGCTTTATTTCTCCTGCCTTAAGAAAAATAAAGTATCTTTTCTTAATAAATGTTAAGTACAATAATATGCCTGAACAATTTCTTCAGTTATTATAAATTATTATAAAACTGTGTGATAACTTTTTAGAATTCATTTACCAAAACAGATTCTCAAACATGATTTATTATTTATGCATTCTGAAAATTATTTTAGATAAATATTGACCCCAAAAGTCATCATTTTGGTCACTTCCTAAAACCGTATTTAACACTGGAAAGTGATTTACCAAAAAATATTTTGCTATTCTAGAGTTCTGTTCTATTCTATTAAAAGTATTCTTCCATTAATATAAGTCAAATTGATTCTAAAGATTTCTTTGCTGAAATATCCATATGAAAATCAAAGTGAACAAACTTCAAAAGACAATGAACTGATTTCATATCAGCAGAGTTACCCCAGTAGATAAAGAAAGCCTTCACCATTAAGAAAGGCCTTTAAAGAATTATGCCCGTTCTCTTTGCTCTAATATACATGACTTACTTTAATGTAGTAATGCCAAAAGAATTATCATCGCCAGAAATTATACACAAGCCAAACAATAAGATTCTGATTAGTGGCACAAAAGATCAAAATATATATCAATTATAAACTTATAGGAGTTGATTTGCAATTAGTCTCCAAATATAGATTCCAGAATTTTCACTGAGTAAATGAGTTCTCCAACTAGTACCCACTCATGTATAAGTGAAATAATTTCAGCTTTAGAAAACTCAGCTGCTTTCTATCTACATGACCTCATTTATACAGAAGGAGCCTCAAAAATTTATTTTCAGATGCATATTTAACTAGAAGGCTAAAAATCAGGTAGGGGTGATATTATACTATCAATTTAAGTATGCTATTACAGAAATAAGAACATAGATTAGATATTAAATAAACCTAATTTTAAAATGCAACTAAGCTAGCACCCAAGCCAACCCATCCAACTACACAACGTGTGTGTGTGTATATGTATAAATCAATAAACAATATCACAGATAAAGAAAACCAGAACTACCTCAATAAAATGAGGCAGAAACCTCAAACCACTTAAGTTTAAGGGTGACATTTTAGGTAGCATCTCTCCCCACCTGGCCTTTTCTTCTGTAAAATGGAAATGTAACCTCTTCCAAACCAAAACGCATGGTAAGAACTGTTTCTACTTTTGCAAATAGGTATTTATCTTAGTTCAATAAGGAAAAGGAGAAGGAAGTAAATTCCTTCTCTGTGCTAAAGTATTAAAAAGCAGAAGTAAGTCTATGAAAAGCATCTAAAACAAACCAATTATAAAATATCAAATGACCCCAATTCTTATACCTATCCAACTTCTACCTACAAAACCATATGTGATAACTTTTACACTTGGTAATTTCCGAAAACATACTAATGTGGGTGACATTTCCAACCAGATGTTCCATTCTCCAGACCACATTCTCAAACGCTGGATCTGCTCAAACTACCTCCAATTCGAAAGAATCACAAATAGCCTGGATATTTGTTATATTTATCTAATAAATCAATGGAAGGTACTTTTAATAGCAAACAGTCCATCAGCGTGGCACTTTGTGAACCAATACACATCCAGCAAAGAAACATCATTTATAATTGGTACATACGTTCTTTCCGGTGCTCAACTAAGCCCACAGCCTGCTTTGCTGAACATTTTGCAAACCAATTGTCCCCAAGTAAAACAGTGACTTCATTAGTATGGACAAGTTTTCCTGGCATGAAGGCAAAGGGGCCAAATGGTACCTATTGTTTAAAAAAAAAGGGGGGGGGTCAAAAAAATTAAAAACACTAAAAACTACATTTTATAAAGCAGCATTAAAAGCTCTGTGTGAAGGTCCTTTTTATCTCTACACTAGGAAAAATAAAATGTCAATTTCATGGAAATTTAACATTATATTAAAATTTCACTGGGAAAACCTATAGAAAGTTGTTTTAGGTTAATAAATCAACATTAAAACAAGAAAAGAGCATATTTACATATAGCTTTCAGAGAAATTAGTGTTGCTTCCGAATGTTTATATTTTTTGCTCATTCATAAATCTAAATGAAAGCAAACTAGAAATAAAATGTTAAGATAATAAAGAATAACTTTGATTTTTAAAAACTGAATATTATTTCTGAGAAAACAGTCTCTTTTTTGAGCGAAACAGGAATTAACATATACACAGCTTTAAAGGGTTTACAAAATTTATGAAATATTTGAGCTGGTATAATAAAGAACAATATATTTTCAAAATATTTGGGCTAATTTAATTAAGAACACAGTCTTTATGAAAAAGAATATTTATGCAATGAAAGAATCTAATTCAGGGCTCACGAACAGACTGCTATGTTGATATGAAACATCATGCAAAACAAAAATCAGCAGCACCTTTTTATATAAAATCAATGTTCTAGGGTTTAATTCTGTGAATTACACAACATTATGGTCTATTCCTGCTCTGGCTAACAGGAAATGACTACATGCCATATTTCTGTTGCAATTAGTTTTCTAACATAGTAAATTTGCATACCAAATATGTCAAATTTTATGCTAACATTTATGCCATCATAACATGATAATTTAATATAAATCTGAAAAAAGGCAAAGTACATACCAACTATTACTACAATTAGTGTATTATTATAAAGTAAAACAAAAACAAACCTTCCTTGCTATGGTAGCTACCTCTGATCGAGGCCATCAGGAAGGCAATTTGTGAATCAATACACATAAAGCAAAGAAACATCTTTTTACTCTACACAGTTAATATCTTTACAAAAACAACATATTACTTTAAAAGAAATACACCAAACATACCATGATATTATAAGACAACTTATCAGGCAAGGTACTGAGTCTTTCTTCAAGGGCATTATAGTCATTATCTACTTTCTTCCTGTTGACAAAAAAATACCAAATACTAAATTAATACACAAATTAACAATTCCTCAAGTAGCCTATGTATCATAAGACAAGCTAATCAAACACCTAATTTTAGCAATTTAAAGATTAAAGTATTTTTTAATTTTAAAATCGTGTTTTTACAAAATTTAGCAACAGCATTATTCCACCATACATTTATCAAAGAATTAAGACTCTCAGGGACATTAGCTTTTAGATGTAGGACACACACATCTTGAAAATTAGTGTTTCCTAAGGTAGAGGATCATCTGAATTAAACAAGATTTGGAAATTAAGGGAGACAGTGAGTTTGGAGGGACACGGGCTCAAGATGAAGGAAGAAGAGTTGATAAAAGCTTTTGAGTGAATAAACACTGTTTTTGGAATAGAAATCACGAACACAAAATATGATCAGATGCTTCAGTTCTCCTCGGAAAACTTTAGGTTGAAAAATGTGGTAGAGTCATCAACCCTTCAGTTACTCATACTAATGTTATTAAGGTGAGAGACAATCAATCAGGGGCTAAAAGAAATTAGGTAGAGGTAATATAAAAAGCATTTCGATTGGGCCTTGGTGTCTGTTCCATGTTTTATCTAAACAGAACTACCTAAATAAAGTAATTTCAAACCACTAAAGGATGTAATTCTGTAAGAGCAGAAATGGTCATATGTTTCCACACTGTGAACCCTACTCAGTTCTCACACCTGCTGGAACTGAATAGCCCTACAATGAGATACCTCTTTTCAAACCTTCTCTGGATATGAGGTTTCCTAAGGGTTGCCTGCTAGGCTGCAGGCTGCAAGCAAAACCAGAGCACTGAAATTTTCTTAAAGCAGACGGGTGGTGGTCTCAATTTTTAAAAATAACAAAAACAAAAAACTCATCATTTCAGCAAGTAATTTAAAAGAACATGTAGATACTGTCGAATTAAAATTAGAATAAATTGCAGCATAGATAATCACTCTCCAGATAATAAAAATGGCTGCTTTATAAAAACCATGGAATTGGTTTCAGTTTTCTCCTTCGCTCCCCTAAAGCAACAGTAACATAATAAAAATCATCCCATTTAGTCTTAAAAATATCAAGGAATTTCACATATACATTGTCATTCATCCTAAAATATTCCTGCAGTAAATGTCACTTATCAACATTTTCCTCTTACAAAAGAGAAAACAGAAGGAAAATGGAAAAAACCACACATTTAAGAGAAATTAGATCTACTCTATCAAGAAGAGGTAAGCAATAAGCAATGACCTTAACATGGTCTTCTGACCTGTATTCTTTCAAGCAAGGCTTTTCATTTTCTAATGTTCTAGTGCTTTTTAAAGAATTTCTTCTCGAATCCTTTTTTATAAATAAACATAAAATGTGTTTAAGGCAAAAATGATCCTTCTGGATACATTTTTATATGAATAAAATGTTAGGAAACTTCATGAACAGGGCTATATACCAGAAAGAACATGGCTTTGAAGTCAGACCAGAGGGTCAATCCCAGATTCATCACTTAACATAAACAAATTAACCCTAGTCTTAGTATCTTCAATGGTAAAATTGGAATAATGCCTAACTATCGCACAGATTCAAAGAGGACTAAATATAAACGGTCTAACACCCTGCCCAGCACTGAACACCTACATTGAGCATCCAATGACCCTTTTTCCATGAAGTATCAAAAAAACACCAATTCTAAAATTTTAAAGAAAGACTATATTACCCACTAAAATAATTCTACTTTGTCAAATTCATTCAATTTGACACAAATAGCACAACTTACTGCTAAAAGTATAGCTAAATGTAACAATTCAGGAAGCTTTTGGAAACAGGATTGGCGCAAGTTATAAATGGGATACTGTCCATAAAGATCTGATGTGACACAATACCTGCACACAGTGAACTCAATATTAAATCTACAAACACTAGCAGTTTTAGATAAGTAATTTTACAAATGCTTAGATGTCTAAATGTTCCTACAATTGTTAAACAGCTAGTATTCAAGTTAGCATTCAATATATACTATTCCGGTAAATACACCTGAAAGGAGGGGGACTTCTAACAAAACATCTCTTTTATATATTAAAAGAACAGTAGGTTCAATCAAGGTGCTACAAGAGATCAATATCAGTATTTTTCCAAAGCACGTATATTCAGTTTTAAACTTATCAATAATTCTCTCTAGAACAAAAATGTGGACATATTGGAGAACAGTTTAAGACTGGAGTTGCTATTTCTAAATTTTGAATTGTTTTCTAAAAATACAAAAAGAAAGGAGAAGATAATTTAAAAAGCAGCTCATGCAGAAATCCTTTTTGAAGGGAGGCAAGTAGGAGTCAAGCAGTGTCTTTGGGAGAAATTCCCACTAGTGGAAATATCCAGCATCAAGTGCCTGGTCAAACAGTTATCTCCAAATAGTCCCTCTCATACTCAGGGCTTAAATAATCCCATTAAAGATCACAAAGCCTATAAAACAGAAAACACAAAAATGATTCTAAGAACTAATGTGCTATGGAAGGTTGTACCTATCTTTATTTGTACCAAAATTGAATAGATGTTTTTCTATTTTACCACTGAGAAATATATAACTAAATTTTTAGAGACTGTAAAATATGTAGTCAAAGAAGGGACTGCTTAAAATAATTTTTTTTCAAATAGAAAATAAAACCCAGATATAGTTACGATAAACCTCTCAAGCCTACTTATTCTATATAGACCTCTTTGTTTGGCTTCACCATATCTGATCCTTACAGATTAGGTTCAGCCTTCAATTCTTAATTTAAAAGAATTATCCAATAAATAAGATTTAATTTGCATCAGACATCCTCATGCAATGTTCCTTATAGAAAATAAGAACTAAAGCACTGCTATACAGCATATAAGAAACTTTTATAATCTTCTTTTGAGTCTTGCTAATCATGTGCTATAATATAATGAAAGCCTCCTGAGAAGCATCTATTGTTATTAAAAAGAAGCAGCAAAAAAAAGGACATAACTACAAACTAGCCTTAACTTTAACGATGAAGATCAGGACAGATCTCATGAGAAATACCTTATTTTCACAAGGTTATAAAAAGTATGAGAGGGCTTCCCTGGTGGCACAGTGGTTGAGAGCCTGCCTGCCGATGCAGGGGACACGGGTTCGTGCCCCGGTCCGGGAAGATCCCACGTGCCGCAGAGGGGCTGCGCCCGTGAGCCATGGCCGCTGAGCCTGCGCGACCGGAGCCTGTGCTCCGCAACGGGAGAGGCCACAACAGTCAGAGCCCACGTACAGCAAAAAAAAAGTATGAGAGACAGTAAGTTAAATGATGTGTATGCTCAAGTACTTATAGGTGAAGTATGCAGATGTCCACAATTTACTGTCAAATGCATCATAAAAAAACGGATTAAGCGTTGAGGTATGGATAGATATGTGATCAAGGTTCATCTATTTAATTCTTTCAATTTTTCTGTATGTTTGAAGATTTTCATAATAGAATATTAAAAAAGGAGATGGGACAAATATGAGAGGAACTCCTTATTTTTAGTCCTCTTCTTAAATGCAAAGGATAAAAGAAAATCTTTGTAAAGCAAAAGAAAAAGTTCTACATCCCTTCTTTGAGACAAGTGATTAAAGACTCCAATTTCCAGCTTTCAATAATAAAAAAGGAAAATAAAACAAATCACTGAAATAAAATTTTAATTTTCACTTTAATGTATGAAGTTGGAATAGGCAGAAAATAGACATTAAGCCCATTTTAAAAAAATCTTCTCTATCATTCTCTTTACCTAATGTCCTAAACAAAAAAGCAGAAAACACAAAGAGATGCTTAAAGGGAAAAAAGGGAAAGGGCTTTACATTAGTATTAATATTCGGGCTGATCTGGGGCAGAGTTAATGCTTTTAAGTTTTTAATTTAAGAAATTATAAAACCCAAAGATTTTGGAATATATATGAATAAATATACAATCTTCTTTAAAAATGATTTTCAGTCCATCATACCCACTCTAGAATGTCCCATTAAGCATCCAAGAAACCTTTGTTTCACTTCAATTCACCATTTATTGAGTGCCTGCTCTGCAACCAAGCCTTATGCCATATGCTGCAGGGATCATCACTCAAATATAGCATGTCTTTTTTTTTTTTGCAATGCTTTTCTGTTAAAGATCCACTGGCTTGATGGATGCCTCGGTTTTTACCTCAAAAATTAGGAAAATAGAGGAATACTGAATTCGGGCATTGTAAAGAGAGAAATCTTCTCGTTTCTAAAGAAAGGAATTACTGATTTTTTTAAAGTATCCTCTTAAACAGCATAAATTATCAAGGTTATATTAAGCAATAAAAACATTCTTGAAAGACGGATCTACATTGTTGTGCCTTCTGCAATCTGATGGGAAGGGGAACACTTTTAACAATTTAAATGTATCTGTATTAAATCAACAGCATTTAAAAAAATGGTCATGGCAAAATAAAATAATATCAAGAGAAATGATAGTATTCAAAATTCAGGCAATATGGTCTCATATTCCTTTTTCTCAACTCATACCTAGGAAACATATCAGAAGATGCTGATGAAATAATCCATGTTCTTTATATTTTATAAGTCTATCAGAAAACTTTACACAGCAAAGGTGGGAGAGAGGAATTTGTGCCCTCCACCAACAACCATGCACATTTAACTTCACACTTGTCAGTTATCATTGGTACCTGTTTCTTCATCAGTATTCTTTTGCTCTGAGAATAGAATGAGATGTGAATTCAACGTAAGAAAGTTTAAAAGTTATATAAAAACACATTACTCTAAGTGTGAAAGAAATGCCCTCAAAGTGCCCAAGTCTTAGCTTTAGGTGATAGGTTTATAGGCAATTTTTATTTTATTTTCCAAATTTTCTACAACTGATACATATTTCTGTAACACATCAGGAGACTTTTAAGAAAAGATGACCTTAGATGTGATAATTTATAACTGACTTAAGCTCTGAATGTTTGTGCCAGTTTCTACTTAAATCTAAGCATAATTTATAAGTTTTATCATTTCAATTTCTTGTTTTCTATACTTTAGAAAAAATGGAAACTTTTGTTTGTTGTTCATAACCCTTTATGGTCACTGACACCTATAAAAAACTGATAAAAACTCTAGATCTTTTCCTGAGAAAAAGGCCTTATATTTTGCATAAATTTCAATAGATCCCTTGAGGTTACTGTTTCTTTCAAGAGGTCTTACATGAGGAAAAAAATAGCAATCCTGGCTTTGAATGCACCAAATACATAAAATCCTCAAAATTATCTATAACTTGCTTGATTTAAATAAAAAGAAAAATGGGAAAACTATCACCAATTTGGTCATGAGTTCAAAATAAATTAGTAAAAAAGTTAAATTGTAAACATGCCTAATTTTTTTACAGCTTACATTTTCCTTAGTCATACACTGACAGTCACAACTTCTTTTGTCTTTAGTACATCAGAATTTAGACTTTTGTATCTCAAAACAAGAGCATGAACTCTAGACTATCACTGAATGATACACCTCTCAGTCAAGCATTGTTGCTGCAATATTTACCCTTCATCCTCAGTGCTCTGTGCTTGAAAGTTTTATTGCATGCTGCTCTCATTTTATAAAATAAATAAAAATGAACGAAAACCGAAAAAAATCAGAGTGCAAAGAAATGTAGTTTTCAAAACTAATACGGTTAAGACAAAGATGAAAAATCATGAGGTGTCCAAATTGCATTGAGGTGTAGCCTCAATCAGATATATCAAAATACTCACTGGACTTAAGCTGACTGTGAGAAACTGTGAACCAAAATATACAGACACTGGAAATACATTCAAAGACTATGGTCTAAATGATGAGATGTCATTAGGGATTTTTTTCTTTTTTTATAGTAGCTTAAACTCTTTGGGGGAAAAAAATTCCCCTATAACATATCATTTTGCCTTTTATTTTCAGAAATGCGTTAAGTATTAAACTAGTGTGGTTTTTCCAAAAACATGATACAAAGGTGAGGGGACTCCTAGAAGTTAACAAATTCTAATTACAGTTTAAAAATAATTAACTCTTTTAAAAAAGAAAAGAAAAACACCCTAAGCATTTACAATTTGACCACAGTGACACAAACAAGAATTAAGAAGCTGAAGGGAATAAAACAAAATGTCTTAAAAAGCAAGAGGGAGAGAATTAGCTTCTCTTCAGAATTATGAGTAAGTTTATCTTTATTCTTTTATTTCTACCTTTCAGTAAATATGTATTCATTTTATATTCAGAATAAAAAATTTTAAACTTAATACAGATTTTGTTTCTTAAAAAATCATTCTTAAAACATTCAACTTGAATCTTTTTTTCATCTTAATTTGCTTTGAAACATCATACACAAAAATTTCAAAACTTACTTAACATCCCAACCCATGTACTAAAACATGACACCAGAAAAAAAAAACTGAAGAATGACAGAGAAGGGGGTTTTTATATATGATTCCTGCCTCTTGCCCTTGCCCCTAAAGACATTTTCATAAATAACAACAGAAATCCCAACAAAAGTATGTAACATCTTCAGAAAATTGGAAGATTTTATGACACATAAAAATAAAAAAGCCCAGAGGGCCTGTACAAAACAGTGACTGAAAACTTTGTGGTCAGTATAATGAAGACTCTGAAAAATATGGTTGCCAAACTTACCTAATATTGAGGAGTGAACTCATCATCATGAATAAATGTTTTTAAAGTATTAAAGGTATGCAGATCAATATTTCATATAGTATGCATAAAAAATAAATTTTATATAAGCATATGAAGGCAAGTCAAGAAAACACTGTTTCAGGTAATTCATGAGAAACACACTACAAAACCACAGCATTGTTCAGTGCTTTTGTGGGGCAAGGTATCCCTCAAAAACATCAGATGTAGATATAGATAGTCACCCATTTGTACTGACTAACTAGAAAGAGGAACTGAAAGAAAGAAAAGGGGGGGTGGAGGGAGGGAGAGAAAGAGAGAGAGAAAGGGAGAAAGAGAAAGACAGAAAGAAAAAAGAAAGAAAGAGAAAGAAGGAAAGAAAGAATAAAGAAGGAAAGAGAGAGAAAGAAAGAAAGAAAGAAAGAAAGAAAGAAAGAAAGAAAGAAAGAAAGATCATCAAATCTTCACCTGTGATTTTTAACTATTTAGGCATGATCTCTTGGTTATTTCTCACTATATACTTTGACTATAACCTATGCTAGAAACTAATTACTTTTCTTAAAATACTATTTTTTTCCAGTTTCCTTTGAAAAATAAAAAATGTCAAGTTTGCTTTACAATCCCCCCTCTCAAAATTCACATGCTTCAGAAATTTTACATCCAAATTTAAAGCTATTCTTTCTAAAATTAAACATCTGAGCAATATAAAATAGCTTTTTCTATATTTTCATTTAAGTTTGCTTCAGGTAATTTCATAGATATCTTTACTACTTAAAATTCTCAAGATAATTTGCAGGAAACAAGACTTTTTTTTTTACACAATTCATATGCATATAATTTATGATTACAAACAGTGCCTAACATACAGATGATTTGTATGTGCCAGGCATCAGATACCATATTCCATTTAATTCTCACAAATCAACACAAGTAATGAGACTTCTTTTTTCTGTGGGGCATGTTCAACAGAAGTCATCTATAGTGCATTAAAAATGACCATAAATTTTTTGTCACTCCTCCCACCAACATGTGGAGTCTATTTCCCCACCTTTTGAATTTGGTCTACTTTTATGAGTTCCTCTCACCAACAGAATGTGGCCTTGCAGCTTCCATTCTTGCTGCCCTTATAGCATCATGTAAAGTAAGCAAGATAAAAGAGCACATGGAGAGTGAGGCCCAGCTAACAGCCAAGCACTAGCCACCAGACTGTGGGCGAGGTCATTTTGGGCAACCCAGCTACCAAAAGGCTGCAACCACAGGAGTGAGCCCAAACAAGATCAGAAGAAAACAACAGAGGTAAGTTCAGTCCAATATGCACAACCAAAGAACCATATATAGGTAAATGATTGCTGTTTTAAGCCAGTACATTTTGGAGTAATTTTATTAAAGAACAATAAATAATGGATACAACAGCTTAGCAAGGATGTATTTTGAGTTGTATAAGTCATACTCTCAGTCACGTGGCGATTATTTATTTAAAAAAAATAAGTACCAAAAAATATTTGGTAACTCTAAAAATCAGACATTTGACACACAATGAAGTTCACGGGAACATAAAGAATAGGAGTTAATTAATGACTGAAAACAATCTCCAAAGTAGAGTATTAAATGCACAGTGTACAGTGTGATTTCATTTTTATCAAAGAGTGGGAGCATAATATATATAAATATGTGGATGAATACACATACATATAAGTACATACACACACACACACATACATACACACACCCCTTGTGCAAATAATTTCTGAAAAGATTCGCAGGGAACTGGTAAAGAGCAGTCGTTTACCAAGAAGAGAAGTGAGAACTGGAAGACAAGGGTAAGAGGGAAACTACATACCATTTATACCCTTTTGTACTTCTTAAAGTTTGCACTATATAAATATACTGCCCAATTTCAAATTTAAAATTTAAACAGCTAATATGCAATCTTCTATGTCTTTAGGATATATACTGAAATATTTCCAGATGAAATGAAATGCTTCAGAGTAATGTCAAAATGGAGGTGGGGGTAGAGGGTAGGATAGGCTATTTTAAAAGGAAACAAACAGTTCAGATGCAATCATGAGTTGATAATCATTGAATCTGAGTGATGGGTACATGTGGGTTCAGTACAGAACTCTGTCACCCTTTGTTTGAAATTCTTCATAATAAAAGTTATTTAAAAACATTAATATAAAGCTTTAACAATACCACTCAGGAAGCCATCTCTACATCATGATATAAGAAGATAACGGCGTGAATACAAAATATTCAGGAATATTTACAAAGCTTTGGAGGGTTTTTTGGTTTTTCCTTCTTTCTTCACCTGACAATTCGTTAAACTTTTCAAAAAAGATTTCAGAGTTACTATTGATATTTATTGAGTGCCAGTGTGGATGTTCTATAGACATTGTCTAACACTTTACCTTCAAGTTAAGTAGTTATCATCATCACTTTACAAAAAGAAAACTAAAAACCTCAGTCATTCACCCAAGGTGACAAAGTTAGTAAATGATAGGATTCAAATGTAGGTCTGTGGCTCCAAATCCCATGTTCTTTAGGGAAGAATTTAAAAGATTAAAAATTACAAATAGTCTACAAACAGAATAATCAGCCCCTAGTGGATCAAACACTAGGAAGTATATCCACATTTTAATGAGAAAATAGTGTGTGGATTTTATAATGCCTTATTTCCTAAGTAAAAAGGATATAAGGAAAAAAAGTTGTACCTAAAAATGTTCTTAAATCTTCATTAAATTGAAAACCACTATTAGCTCTAAAAGTGATGCACAAATTCTCAACTATTAGGCTCAAACATTTCCTTTTTATCTGTTATTAATTAAACAAATACTATAAATGTCTTTAGATCACCAAAGTTCTGGAATTTAAATTAATTTTCTGGAAGAGATTTCTGGGGTCAGACTCCATTGCCCCAGACCATTTTTACTCCTACATTTCTACAAATATTTTTACTTTGTGGCCTACATTCTTAAGAAAAATTTTAAGGTAAAATATTCATACTCATCCCTTAATGCATCCTTTAAAATTGCACAAATGAGCATAAACATCACTAGCGTAAGACTACATTTTTTAAAAAAACATGTTATTTTGCTCCTCATTATATTGGTATATACTCATAAAGAAGGGTAACTTAGGTACATGAATTGTATCTTAGACTATGCTAATGCCAAAGGTTAGAGTGAAAAGCAACATGCTTTTAAAAGCAATGCATGAGACACCCTTAAAAATAGCTCCAGTCTCTGTTCTTGCTTCCTATCTCTAACCAAATAGCACAAAATTATTGTGATTTCCCTGTTTAGTGCCCAACTATGAATTTCTCCGTGGCAGGGTCTTTCAGTTCCAAACAGCAGCATAATACTGGCATATGGCAGAAACGCAATCGTTGTTTGTGGAATTAAGATAATAAAAACATCACAAGAATTCCACAATGCTCCCTAATAGCAATTTCCTGGCTTTCAGAGGAATTGGAGACACTTGGTTTCAGTTTTTTAATATAATAAATTCGTGAATTCACTGGCCATTTGGATTCTAGCAATATCAGACCCTCATTAAAAACAAACATAGAAGTCTGCTTCCTGAGCCATATTAAAAATAATTCAGAGGAAAAAGCAAATTCTAAGTGGAAAAAATTATTTTAATTGTTTAATGTATAGATAAGGTACTATATTACTTTAAGATATGTGAAGGTAAATATGCTAAGCTGCTTTAGTTTGGAGAGCTATGGAAAACTGGAAATTGAGACTGAGTCATGTGAACCTGCCCTGAAGTAAATGTTGCATTTCTGTCTGTCAAGCTCATCAGATTTGGGTACTGCTATAGCACTTATAAAAACGTTATACAAAAATTAAGCAAATATTTGGTCTTTACTTACTCAAACATTTATTAAGTACCTATAATGTGCCAAACACAATAGGAGGTGCTGTGGATAAAAGGATGAAAACATGTCCCTTAGTCTTAAAGAATTCTCAGTCTGGTAGGGAAATTATCTTAAACCAGAAGCAAGTTGTTAGTCACACATTTGTGTAAATTAGTATCTATTCTGAGTGAATCAACCTTTTACTAATTTCGTGAATTCCTTACCAAAACCAATAAAGTCCACATTAATAAAACTTCCCTTGGGAATTTGGCCAAATTAGCAGGGGGAAAATGGTTAATTCCTTGACCAAGGACTCACATTTCAAGTTTTAACCTGGACTGAATGTAAAATGAAAAGCAAATGGTCCATTATGGATATACTGACAGACTTAAACCACCAGTGGATGCAACTACAACTCTGCATTTATTGAAAATTAATGAAGTCCCTGAATTTTTATTTATAAAGTGGGTATTATTTAGTTTTAGATTATTTCTGCAAGCCAAAAGTCAGAATTTAATAAAATGATGTGTACAGATTGCACCGATTTTCACTCTTATCCACTGCCTGCAGCCTATGTGCATTTAAACCAAAAAACATTTGATATACACTAACTATAAATTATTTCCTTGGAGATCTCTCAGGCATGAAGAAAAAGCCTCTTAAAATAAATTTAAAATATTATATGCTTGATGGTGTATAACCAAAGGTTTAATCTCACCGCTAAAGGGGCGGTTACCATGATTTTGCAATAACCCTGCAGACAATAATCAAGACAGCTCTTGTTGTTCTCTCACTAAAATCTTCGTAAACACAGCATGGATATATTGTAATTTGGTATCTGTAAGATCAACAGCTATACCTCATGACAACTCATAAGATTTTATTCACCATTAAATTGAGCATTTTCCTCACAAGACACAGGAAAGTGTGTTATTTACCAAGCATTGTCCTGTTAACTATAGATTAGCACATTAAAATAGATATGCTTGCTTCCTCTCTGCACTCTAGAAAAGTGTGGTCTCTAAATCAAGTTCTGAGATGCAGGCACTTAATTAGATTTTTCAAACTTTGGGAAAATGTATCTGTACATATTTCCATCATTATTTTAAAACAACTGATTCAAATTATTATTCTACTACATATATAAAAAATAGTCCCCAAATAGAGCTATAGTCAGATTCAAAAATTCCTCTGTCTCCACTTCATAATGATAGTAACACTATTCTAACTTTAAAAAAAAAAAAAAAAAGACAAGAAAAGAAAGGAAAAAAGAAAGCAATTAGAATAAACACAAATGGTGACACAACTTCAGGAAATCAGGGAACATGTAATTCAGTAAACGATGAAAGACACTATAAATTAGTATCAAAAGGATTCAAAATGGAGATTACTAGACGAATTCAATTATGGGACCCAAAAAATGTGTATGCTTTATTTAAATACAAATAGATGACCTCATTAGTATTTCAGAAATGTAATAAAGCCATCTTTCACTCACCAATGCTGGATTTTCTCTTGGCAGTTAGTGACCACCTGTCATGAAAACAGATAACTACTCATGAAAAAACAGGGCTATGCACAAAGCTACAAAATCATTCTATCAGAAAACTACAACAGTGGCTTTACAGATTTAAAAGCACCTCAATATACATTTTTATTTGTCAAATGCACAGAGATGTGAATGTTAGTTTTTAAGCAGCACACTTTATCATACCCCTCTAACGCAGGCTGATAACTGCAGAACAAATTACAGCTTTCCGATTCATACTTTGGTACAAAACCCGCTTCATAACTATTAGGTGACATATGATATAAGATAACTAGTATTTTGTACAATCTGCAGGCCTGTTTTCAATGTTACATATTTTGTAGAATACACAAATGTTATAAATAACAAGAAACCAATGTAACATCCACATTTCATCAGTTAAAAAAAAGACAGTAGTGAAAGTACTTTATTTTGTCAGTATATCTCCAAATGTTTTCACCTGTAATTTTTATTCTGATGCACTGAAAATGAGTACAGTGATATTTTTCTACTACATTTCAAGAAGAAATACTTGGGATAAAGAGATGCTCTGAACAGCCAATTTGGCCCCCCAGTGAATTATGATAAAATTTTAAGCACTTCACAGCCAGCTTAAGCTATGCTTGTAATACTAAAACAATGAAATTAAACATAAAAGCTATTTATTTGTTTTCCTTGGAGGTATTTCAACAGATTCTTAAAATGCTCAGAAAACAAATTAAGAACACTAACCAGTAAGGAAAAAAAGAACACGTGAATGGCAATTTAAAAAGAAAAAAACAGCACTGTTTTCAAAGATTACTAATGTTTTTAAACTGCCCATTAATAAAAATTTTTAAACAGTCATCTCAAATACTGTAGCACCATTTTAGAGACAGAGAAACTAAGGGATAAAAACCAATATGCTTAATATAATGTCACATGAAAGACACAGCAGTATTACATGGTTTGAAACACTGCTCTTGTTCACTGTTCTAAATACCAATATTGTATCTTATATAAGCTCCATGTTTCACCCAAAAATCACAAGTCTTTTTTTTTTGGCCTGTCACTAAATTCCTCTATTTTATAACATTTAATTCCTGACGTAAATGTCATCCTTTAGGACATTTTAAATAAATACTAAGGCAGCAATTCTGTACCAAAATGCATGCTGTAATCAGATACCCAACCATACTACACATTAACTCAGCATAAAAAGTCGGTTTTAGAATAAAGATCTCTCAGTAAGTATCAATCACACAGCAACACTTAATAACAGTGATAATGTACAATAGAGTACTGACTTTACATCTGGAAGAGCCAGGCTAAAACTACATCAATCCATTTCACTGTTTCTGATTCGGCAGTAATTATAAAATAGACAAACAGAATTAAATGTAAATTGAAAAGAAAAAAAAATCTTCATGAAATCCTTTTTATAAAGTTTCTATTTAACAACCCTATTAAAAGATGAGACCCAAAAACAGTCAGGATGCTTTCCAATCCCAATGCATGTGTTTCCAAGCATGAAGTGAGCCAAAAGCACAAAAAGAAAAGCCCTGCAAACCATAAGAGCAGAATGTTCATTAACCTCTACATGATAATCCTTTCGTAGCTGCATATTAACTAGTTACATATTCATAATCATTTACATTATTTAGAGAACCTTCGATGAAATTTTCTATGCAATATCCATTAGTGACAATGTTAAAGGTTATAGAAGATAAGTCTACTTAATGTTTCCAGGAAGGCTTTTTAATTAGTAAATATGTAAATTTGGCACATATGCTTTTTATGTTTAAAAAACAAGTTCCTGGTAGAATGGCATGTATTCTTGCCATCACCCTTCACTATTTAACTCTCCACTTTGCTGTAGCTATCTTTCCCCCATCCCTTTTCTTTCCTAAAATAAGTGTCCCCAAGATATTCACGGATAAAAAACCAAAAATCCATTTCATAATTTACAAGAGAAATTTTCACCACCAAAGTACTGCCTTCATTAAAGTCTTTATTAGTTTCATCCAGGGTTTGGAACAAGAGTCTTCAGTTAGACATTATCCAAATGTAGGCTAGATATTTTGAGAACCCAAGAAATAAAGGAAAACATGAAAGAGGCAGGTATGAATACATACAATAGCCTTCTGATGGTACGTCTACAGTTAAATCTTTGTTTACATGATTTATAGTCCACCTAATTCCAACAAACATTTGAACCCAAGCAGCTGTATTTGTATTTGAGATATCTTTCTAGTTTTCTTTTTTATAGCAAATTATTCAAAAAGAAAAAAATTAGTAAATTTTTACCGCTTAGCTGCCAAGGAAATTTGTGGAAAGGATAAAATCTTATGATTCAAAGTTGAACTTATCTGGGTTTTAAAATCTTTTTTTTCTGTTAAGTTAAATAACTCCAAATAACCTTATTTCTTCTGAAATGGACTCAGATTAATTATTATTAAATAAAGTGACTAAGATAGTGAGCCTGGTTCTAAAAGCAAAACAATAAAAAACATTTCATTACTTTGTTGTCCTTCACACAAGCTTTTTTAAAATAAGATGGCAATCGAGGAACAATACTAGTTTATTTTTTTAAGTTAATCTGCCAAAACATGCAACTATTACTCCTAAAGCAAAAAAACTTATTGAATCATTTTTATAAAAATAAATGGTTAGGAGCTTCCCTGGTGGCGCAGTGGTTGAGAGTCCGCCTGCCGATGCAGGGGATGCGGGTTCATGCCCCAGTCCGGGAAGATCCCACATGCCAAGGAGCAGCTGGGCCCCTGAGCCATGGCCGCTGAGCCTGAGCGTCCGGAGCCTGTGCTCCGCAACGGGAGAGGCCACAACAGTGAGAGGCCCGCGTACCACAAAAAAAACAAAAACAAACAAACAAACAAAAATAAATGGTTAGTAGGCTTCAAGTATTAAAATAACTGACCTAGTAAATTCTTTAGTATAATCACACTTATAGCCAAAAATTTATAAAATATGTACTTCTGCAGTAGCACAACACTAAGTCTGCACTAAAGAAAAACGACTATGAACTGATTTACCACTTAAAAGACACATTCATTCTACCATTAGGGGTCTTTACCTATGGCCTAAGAGTCAAAATCCTACGGTACACTTTCTTTATAATTCAAAATTGCCCTTTCCCTAAGAAGTAATAATAACAGTGGTAAATGCCAAGACTTCATATGATGAAACAGTTCAATTAGGTGGGTCTTAACCTCTTCTTAAAGAGAAGAAACCTATTTCAGAGATGGAGTAACTTCCCCAATATTATATAACTGCCCAAGAACTGATAAGAGATAAAATCAGTTTTAAAACCAGGTCTAGGGCTTCCCTGGTGGCGCAGTGGTTGGGAGTCCGCCTGCTGACGCAGGGGACACGGGTTCGTGCCCCGGTCCGGGAGGATCCCACGCGGAGCGGCTGGGCCCGTCCGTCTGGAGCCTGTGCTCCGCAACGGGAGAGGCCATGACAGTGAGAGGCCCGTGTACCGCAAAAAAAAAAAAAAAAAGAAAGAAAAGAAAAAAAGCAGGTCTATCTAATCTCAAAGCCCATACTCACTGTATTAGACTGCTTTCAACCATCATGAATCTTACTGGGTAAAAGGAAAAGCAGCTGTTTATATCTGCAGTCTTTCTTAAAACACTGACTGATGCTGCTACTTCTCCACTTCCTCCACAAATCCACTCTCACACACTAATGAGACCTTGCCAATAATGTCAGGAAAAGCAAATAAGCTTAAACTGACCAATACACTAACAAAAATCTTTATTCCTTCCAATGCCTCATACAACTCCTGGCCCTCTCAGGTCAAGCAAAGTATAAACAACAAGTTTTCCCAAACCCCATTTACGTGTGTGTGTGTGTGTGTGTGTGTGTGTGTGTGTGTGTGTGTGTGTG
>NW_020837987.1:915631-1004925 GCF_003676395.1 Aethalodelphis obliquidens | reverse complement strand
TGTGTGTGTGTGTGTGTGTGTGTGTGTGTGTGTGTGTGTGTGTGTGTTGCGGGGGAGGGTAGTGGGATAGCCTTATAATTACTATCACATCTTATCATATTTTTAAGGCACTTTTAACTAATCGAGTTAGATGCCCAGGATAACAATGATAGCCTACCCAACAACCTATTTTTTTTAGTTCAGTGTCCAGCTAACATATATGTGCATTCAGTTACAAAATACTTGGTAAGTTTTAAAACCAATGAACTATATAGAATACAGGAATAATTTTCCTTTGCTGTTTTTCCTCAGAAGCCACTTTTAAAAAATTATTATAAAGAAAGGAATGAATGACTTAACATGTATTAAGACCTCCATTACTTATTTCCATCTGTGCTATTTGTTCCAGTAACAGACCACAAGGGGGCATCAACCTAGGAGTTTTCCAGGGTAAGAACAGTGCCACATTAAAACTAGACTAGAATAGAAAGCCTAAAAGGGTAAGTTTGCATGTACTTCTCTCAAAAATGCTTCACTTCACTTCTAAAACTTTTCTCACTGTATTGCAATTTCAAATTATCCCTGTACAGGTTAATGTATGAATTAACAATCTGAGGATTGTACTAAACCGAGCTGTCTACATTTACCTGGTTTGCTTCTCTTGCTAGATTATGTCTTCAAAACAGATCATATAATTTTAAGGCTGCTGAGTCAAAAAGGAAAAAATTATCAGTGGTGGCTAAAACCAATAGATACTGGACATGCACTATTATCTTAAATGGTTGAAAATAATTTCTTAAAGGACATATTGTCAATCAAATAGATGTATAAATGTCATTACCAAAATATATAAGAAGTACACTTCAACAAAATTAGTAAAACATTACAGGTCTTTTAAATAAGCCTCTCTGCAAAGAAAGGAGGAAATGACTACAGGTTCCTAAAAAATAAATAGCAATAAGCAGTAATAAACTACAATAAACTGAGTATTTCTGTATAAAAACAAATTTACTTTTTAAATATGCTGAAAAGTGAAAATAACAAAGGTGGGCCTTCTACTACCAAAAGTTAACTCCAATTATAAGCCACTGTTAAAACACTTAAATGTTTTTTTTCCAAAATGTAGATCGGATGGAATCAAAATTATCATCTTAATCCTTACTTTTACATTTAGCCCTGTTTTCTCCTACCCAGGCTTCTAATGCATTTCTCATAGTCAAACACAGTCTTTCTTTTTACACAAATATTGGAACCACGTCTAACATCCTTTGGTATTGTACTTCTCATTCCCTTGTTAGTTTTACCTACAAGTTAGGGCTCTTTTCAATTATTTATTATTCATAATACCAAGTATTCTAATAAATATACAGTTTTCTTACACTGGAAATTTTTTTTTAATTTTATTGAAGTATAGTTAATTTACACTGTTGTGTTAATTTCTGCTGTACAGCAAAGTGATTCAGTTATACATATACAGACATTCTTTTTCATATTCTTTTCCATTATCACATTGGAAGTAGTTAAGACTGACAACATATATTACATCCAGCGATATTTCTAGGAATGAAGCCACTGACATGTTTGGAGGGTTCTGTTTCTGGTATTATTTGAATTAGATATCCAGGAAACTCTAACTGTACTGGATGAAAGAGCAATGAGATATGGGCCAGATCTACTTTATTCACCAATGTACTCACCGCCATACAGTAAGTGTGCAACAAGTCCTTTTAAAGAAGTATAGGTCTACAATCACTTAGCCAAAAACCTCAGGAAAAAATGTTTCTCAATTTAGAACTTTTTGTAATTTAGTAAGGTAATACATTACACGTATCATACTTTACAGAACACTTGCAAGGAAATATATGAATGTTCAAAGTGGAATAAAATGCCTCACTCAAATCAGTTCCATTGACAAATGAATATGACAAAAAACTTAGAAATAACTTTGTTTTCAGTTTTTTAAGACTTCTGAATTGCAGACAGGAGATTGTGACCCGTATTTCTGAATGTGACATACTGCCTGAATTGTAGTTTGCCTGCCTATTGTTTCACTAGAGATATCAATCATTTCCTCTCCATTCCCACACCTTACTCCCTAAAACCCCGCCCTCCTCTCATCTACAATAGGCAGAGGACCCCATTTCTCCATCTGCAACCAGTGTGAATGCAGAGGATCCACACTAATTGGGCCAATCAAGTTTACCCTGGGCCCAGACAGAGATTGAGGTGATTACAGATACTGGACCCGAAAAGGTGACCACAAAGGGATTTGCACAAGCTAAATCTAACAAAGCTGGTCTACGAAGTAACAACATAAATGTACAAGAAAACAAAACACACACGCACAAATAAAATAACTCTACCCTAGTTCCTCCTGACTTCTTATAGTAAATATTTTCCAAACTTTCATTTCTGTGGTTTGTAACTGATTAAGAAAGCTTCATAAGTAAGCTTGCTACGTAGAAATGAGAATATGCCCGTGAGGATCTCAAAGAAAACAAATAATTCATTAAAGATAACAGTAGAATGACGGGAAAAAAATATCCTTACAAGTGACAAAACAAACTGAAATGCCACCCTGCACCAATTACAGGAATAAATTTTTATTTTAAAGTAACACTGCCAACTATCAGTGAGACTATAGCAAAATTAATACTAAATCACTGCAAGTAGCTATGTAGCTTAACTCATTCCAGACTTCTACCTCCAAGTAGGGAGAAAAAGCTGATAACAAACCAATAATCTCTCTGAAAACTAGAAAAGCTAGATGAATATAAAATCATCTCTTAAAAGGCATCTAAGAATTGCCAAAGCAATGAGAACAAGAGGGACTAAAATTCAGGAGATAACTGTGGAGAAGTGAGTTGATCCTTTTTTCTTGGACAACTCTAGGCACAGGGAAGAGGCTGAGAACTATGTTTTTCCTGAGCAGAAATTTAAAGTAGTCTTGAGAAGGCTGTAATAACAAAATCAGAGACATGAGCGGTCTTAAGCATATGGTTGTTTTCTTCTTGTGATGTGCCAAATTCTGAAGCTGAAAAGGCCAAAAAGCTAAACTGAAAGTGTGAAAAGCAGAGCTCAGGGAACTGATGAAACAAAACTTCAGAAGCCTTTAAGAAAAGAAATGTGGTGAACAAACTAGGTTTTCAGATGAAAGATAAGAAGGAATCAAAGGTGGCTGATACCTTACTAAAACAAAACCCACCCTGCACTCCATTCAGTACCTGCCTGGATTAAGGTATCCAACTCCTACTTTATCAACCTAGCAGAAAAAGGGTGAAACTTCTCCAGAGAAAGATATCATCTTCAGGAGTATCTACAATTTTAAAGATACTAAAATATTAATATTTAATTGTAAATACTTCAGGAGTATTTACATTTCTAACATTTAACTAAAACTAACCAAGTTACCAAGAAATAGGGCCATACGAACAAACATCAAGAAGAAAAACAACACAAAACAAAACCAAATAAATATGCTATCTATATACTGGAGTTAACAAACTAAAACATTAAAATATGACTATTAACATGTTCAAGAAAATAGAAGAAATACATGAAAAGATGGCACATTTCACTAGAGATTATCTATACAAGAAAAGAATCAAAAGGATAATCTTTAACTGAAACGTCTAAAATGAGCTCAATAAACAGTGTTAACAGGAGATTAAACACAAAAGTCAGAATTTTGAACTGGATGACACATTGATAAAAAATACCATAAATAAAGCCCAGAGATTTAAAAAGAAAACATTGAAAATACAGAAAAGACCAGTAAGAGACATATGAAACACCGTATAACTGAAGATCCACAAAGAGAGGGAAGAGAGAATGTGGTAGAAGCGGTATCTGAACAGATCTTGACATGATTTCCTAAAAATGAGAGAAAGGTATTAACCAACAGATTTGAGAAGCTCTAAGAATCTCAAGCAAGAGACATTTTTTTTTAAATTATATAAAGGCACAACATAGTTTCACTGATGAAAACCGAAGAAAAAATGTTATAATCGGCATGAGGGAGAAAGAGCAGGGAAGAGATACAGTACCTTCAAAGAAGCAACAAGAGTCAGAGCTCAAGCTAACTTCAACAAAAAAAATGACACAAACTGGAAAATAGGATAAAATCTTCAAGTGTTGGAAAAAAATAACTGAAAATCTATAATCATGTACAAAGCAAATAGATCCTCCAACATGAAGGAAAAATAAAAACATTTTCACACAGAAACAGAATTCTGCACCAGCAGATTTTCACTGGAAGAAATACTACAGGTAATTATGTGATGTGACAGAGGCGTTAGCTAACAAGCTAAGGTGGTAATCACTGTGCAATATATAAATGTATCAAAACAACACACTGTATACCTGAAACTTACACAACAATATATGTTAATTATGTCTCAATAAAGCTGAAGGGAAAAAAGAACTACTGCAAGAAGTATTTGGAGCAATAGAAAAGCAGAAAGAAGTAAAGAGCAACTGTACAGGTAATTTTTTAAAAGGTACAGATAAATCAGTATTGATCACATAGAACATTTAAATACTGTATTGTAGTGTTAAACACAGAATTAAAATGCATGGAAGCAACAATGCAAGAAGTGGGATGAATGAATGCATGTTGCAATCTCTAGGAAAAATTTCCCCAATAAAAAAGGATAATAAAAAAAGCTTAGTAAAAGTATACAGTATATTTAGTGCTAACATATACATAAAATAGAGTACTAAGGTACCACGGTGAAAAAGAAAGTATCTTCAACAAGTTAACAGAGGGGAGAAAATACAAGAGAATGTGTCTGATTAAATCAAAGGAACGTGCCCAAAAAAGCAGAGAGAAAAAAGAACATAAAAGTGGGTCAAATAGACAATGAGAAACCACTTCACACCCATCAGGATAGCTATTAAAAAAAGAAAGAAAATAAGATATGTTGGCAAGGATGTGGAAAAACTGGAACCCTAGAACTCTTGTGCACTGTTGGTGGGAATGTAAAATGGAGCAGCCACTGTGGAAAATAGTATGGTGGTTCCTCAAAAATGAAACACAGAATTACCATATAATCCAGCAATTCCACTTCTGGGTATATACCCAAGGGAATTGAAAGCAAGGACTCAAACAGATATTCGTACGCTCATGTTCACAGCAGCATTATTCACAGTACCCCAAAAATGAAACCAACCCATGTCCACTGATGGATGAATGAATAACAAAATGTGCAATACACATACAATGGAATATTATTCAGCCTTTAAAAGAAATTCTGATATATGCTGTAATATGGATCAACCTTGAAGACATTATGTTAAGTGAAATAAGCCAGTACAAATGGACAAACACTGTATGATTCCACTTATATGAGATACTCAAGTAATCAAATTCATAGAGACAGATAATGGTAGTTACCAGGGGACAGGGGAAGGGATAATGGGGAGTTATTGTTTAATAGATAGTGTCAGTTTTGCAAGTTCTGGAGCTGGATAGTGGTGATGGCTGCACCACAATGTGCACCACGATGCCACTGAAATGTATACTTAAAATGATTTAAATGACAAATTTTGTTAAGCATATTCTACTACAATTTTTAAAATAAAAAGTCAAGTAGAAAGGTGATAAAAATGAAACTAAATATATCAGTAATTCTATTATACAGAAACTGACTGAATATCCTAGATAAAAGAAAAAGATACCCAGACTGGAAAAGATGTCCAGTTGTGTTTAAAACCACAACTATATGATGTTATAAGAAACACACTTTGTACACAAAGAAATTGAAAAGATGAGAAGATGTATCATGGAAACACGCCAAAGCAAAATACGCTGATGTAGCCATACGAATATTCAACAAAGGATACCTTAAGGCAAGAAATATCACTAAAGATAAAAATATTTCAGACTGATAAAAATGCCCACTGACCAGGAATTTATTAGAGTCCTAAATTTGCATGCACCAAATAGCATAATTTCAAATGCATAAGCAAAGGTTGAAAAAATAGAGAAAAAGATAAATCTACAACCATAGTGGAGATTCTAAATACCTACCTACTCAGTGTTTGGAAATTAAGGAACATGTTTCTAAGAAACTCCTGAGTCAATAAACAGATCTCAATAAAAACTAGAAAATATTTTTTTAACTAATAATGAAAATAACATAATGTGTGTGGTACCTAAGGTAATTATCAGAGAAAATTTTAAAACTCAAAGAATATATATTCTAAAGAGAGAATAGTAAAAATCAATGACTTTTGCATCTCTAGGAGCTTTTATCTGAAAAAGCTAGAAAAAATTACAGCCAGTGGGAAATTATTAAAAGGAAGAAAAACATAAAAGCAGAAAGCAACTTACGTAAGAAAGCAACTTACAAAAGGAAAATCAATAGTCTAAAACTGGTCTGTTAAAAAGACTGATTAAGACTGATAAACCCCTAAGAAGATAAATCAAGAAGAAAAGACACATACAAATTGCAAATAACAGGAATTTTAAAAAAAGACATCACTACCAAAACTACAGATATTTCCAACTTTTAAAATATCCATACAAAGGGGCCTCCCTGGTGGCACAGTGGTTGAGAGTCCACCTGCCGATGCAGGGGACACGGGTTCATGCCCCAGTCCGGGAAGATCCCACATGCTGCGGAGCGGCTGGGCCCGTGAGCCATGGCCGCTGAGCCTGCGCGTCCAGAGCCTGTGTTCCGCAACGGGAGAGGCCACAACTGGGAGAGGCCCACATATCGCAAAAAACCAAAAAAACAAAAAAAAAATCCATACAAGGAAAATACAAGGCCTAGACAGCCTCACTGGAAAATTATTCCAAATATTTAAGTTAGAATCAATACCAATAACATACAAAGTTTTTTATAAAATACACAAAAATGATAGTTGTTTTATGAGGTCAGCATGACCCTGGAACCAAAACCTAACGTGGACATTACAAGTAAAGAAAATTACAGACCAGTATCTTTCATAGACACAGAAACAAAATACCTTAACAAAACAATATGAATTTAATCTGGCAATATATAAAAAGATAAACACCAACATAAGCAAGGGAGCTTTCTCCAATAATGTAATAGTGTTTCAGTATTTTTAAAAATCAAAGTAATTCACCTCATTACCATCTTAAAAAACAGAGAAAAAGCATTTGATAAAATTCAATATCCATTCATGTTAAAACTAGCAGACTAGGAATAGGAGAACATTTCTTATTTTCAGAGTATCTACCAAAAGTCTACAGCAAACATCATTTGTAACAGTGAAATATTTAAAGCTGTTCCCCTCATACGCAGAACTAGATAAGGAAGCCTACTATCACTACTTTTATTCAACACTATACTAAAGGTCCTATTTCATTCAATAAGGCAAATAAATAAAACTAAAGCCTAACAACCTGGAAAGAAGACAACTGCTATTATTCAAACAACGTGTCTGATTATACCTATAAACATACTATCAAAATATACAGATAAACAATTATGGAATTCAAGTAAATTTAACAGTCAGTATACAAAAATCAAGTATATGTCTATATACTAGCAAATTATGTCTATAAACTAGCAAAAGATGAACAGCAAATTACAAAATGCAATGAAAAATAACAAATACCTAGAGATGAATGTAAAAGACATGCAAGATTTATATACTTAAACTACTGAAGGACGTTACAGAGGAACTAAATAAAAAGATATACCATGTTCATGGATTGGTGTAAACATGTCAATGCTCCCCAAACTGATCTTTAGATTCAATGCACTACAAACAAAACCCTGGAAGGTTATTTTGTGAGTACTGCAGAGCTGATTTTTAAAATATTCATGAAAAAGCAGAAGGTCAAGTAAAAGTAATCTTCAAGAACAACAAAGCTAGAGAAATTTTACTATATCAAGTCCTAGTAAGAAAGTGTGGTACTGGTGCAACTACAGGCAAATAATCCAATGCAACAGAACAGAAGAGAAACAAAACTACAAATACATGACCACATAATCTATGAAAAAGACATACTCCATATGGAATTAGAGCTATGCCTTAGAAGCAAAGGCTACATGCTAGGAATAAGAGCAAAACTGAAACAGACCAGCCCTAACAAAATCCAAAACCAACTCTCAACTGAGTTGTGTTGATCCACTAGTACTCTGGCTGCTTAAAGAAAATTTACCTCTCTTTGAAGGAAGGTAACATCATCAAGAGTCTACAATTTTTCACTACAATGTCTGGCATCCAATCAAAAATTACAAGGAAGTCTATGACAACAGGAGCAGCTGATGAGAAATCAAGAGAAAAAAATAAATAGAAACAGAGCTCCATTTAATTTACATACTGCAGTTATAAGACATACTTTTATGATTAATATATTCATGGAAACAGAGGGAAGGCTGAAGATGTCAAAACAGGCCTAGAATTCATTAAAGAAATGTCAAAACATAAATTCTTGGAATAAATACTGTAACTGAGATTAAGCATTTAGTAAAAGGATTTTACCAGTAGATTAGATACATAAGAACAGAATTAGTTAACAGGAATACAGGTCAGAAGAAGGTATGCAAAATGGCATACAGATCAAGAGGCAGCAAGAAAATACAGAAAAGAGAGTAAGATATATGAAACAATGAAAATGTCAAATATGTGTATCCAGAGTACCAAAAGTAGAGGAGACAATGACATAAAACCAGCATCTGCAGACTAGATAAGAATTTTCTAAACTGACAAGTCATCAAATTACAGATTTAATAAACTACATGTTCAAAGCAGGCTAAATACAAGGAAAACCAAGTCTAGACACATCATAATCAAATGCCTAAAAACCAAAGATGAAAAGTCCAAAAGCAGACAGAGGAGGAAATATATAAAAATTTTTCAGGGAGGGCTTCCCTGGTGGCACAGTGGTTGAGAGTCCGCCTGCTGATGCAGGGGACACGGGTTCATGCCCCAGTCCGGGAGGGTCCCACATGCTGCGGAGCGGCTGGGCCCGTGAGCCATGGACGCTGAGCCTGCGCGTCTGGAGCCTGTGCTCCGCAACAGGAGAGGCCACGGCGGTGAGAGGCCCGCGTACCGCAAAAAAAAAAAAAAAAGAAAAAAATTGTAGAAGTAAAATATATGACAATAGCACAAATTCATGAAATTAAGCCATCAAAAGATTATCTGACTAATTTCCTAAGTGGCAAAATTTCAGAAGATTTATGAATAATTTCCTACTAATTTAAGGTAGACTGTAATAAAAAAAAAGGGATATTGTAGTCTCTAGGATAATAACTAAAAGGAAAATAAAAACCATACAACTATAAAGCTGAGAGTTTAAAATAGAATACAAATATTTTACTAACACAAAAGGAGAAACAAAGGAATAAAAAAATGTGTGACAAGTGGAAAACGTGGTAAAATGAGTAGACAAACTCCAACTAAGTGACAGATGAGAAAATTTAAAGACCCTAAATAGAAATATAACATGTTCACAGATTAGAACTGTAAAAATAAAAACACAATCAGGTAATATCAGAATGTTAACAATTAAAGACTGACAATATCAAAAATCATAGTAACATTTAACTGAAAAATCTGAAATATTATTTTTTGAGTAAGAGCCTAATTAAGACAAGCTATTGGTGCCTTTAGATACAAGGTATGTATTACATAGAAAGGATTGACAGGGAATTCCCTGGTGGTCCAGTGGTTAGGACTCAGCACTATCACTGTGGTGGCCCGGGTTCAATGCTTGGGGAACTAAGATCCTGCAAGCCACACAGCGCCACCAAAAAATAAAATTAAATGAAAATTAAAGTAAAAAAGAAAGAAAGAAACAATTGACAAGATCTAGTAAATTAAAAGATGGATCAGGGAGGCTGAAAAGACTCTCTTGTTTGAATAATGTTGCCCAGAATCAGGATGAGTATGTACAGCATACACATTAGGGACAAAGATAATAAATTAACTTTAGTAAATGAGATTGAGCTTTTGTGGGCCATCCAAGTGAAGCTGCCCAACAGGCAACAGGTCTGGGAGAACAGAGTACATATAGGAGTATTTGAGGACATGCAGAGTGAGAAGAGATGACTGTCAGTGATGTAAAGTACAGGGATCACCAACATTTAAGCATTAGATGAAGACCCTAAGGAGACTAAGTAGGAATGGAAAAAGATAGAGCCATAAAAAAGTAGAGTCACAAAAGTTCCCATGGTACAGAGTTTCAACAGTTTACCAGGGAACAATAGAAGTTTCAAATAAAGCACAGAGGCCAAGTAAGGCCAGATCTGCGAAATGGTCCACTGAGTTTGGCAAGTGAAATACAATAAAAACTTGAGGTAGAGTAATTTCAATGAAAAGACAGAGGTAGCACCTAGTTTACAGTAGGTTGAAAAGCAAAGAATTAGAAAGAGAGAAATTATCACACTGCATTAAGTTTTCTGTTAACATGTTTCCATACAAATTTTAAGTCCCTTGAGGACAGAAAAGAAACCTTGTTTATCGCAGTATCTAGGACAGTGCCTGACACTTAACTCAGTTTTGTCTTTTTGTTCTTTGGGAAAAAGCACTCATTTTCAATAACTTTAATATTACTCGGTTCATAAAATCAGGAAATCAAAGGATAAGGAATAATGGCCAAATGCATACATTAAATGGGTTACTGTTTGCTATACTGTATTAGGATTTCTAGAACAAATGAACAAACGAAAGAAAGGAAGGAGGAAAGAAGTTTTTTTAAACAAACACATTTAGGGTACTGTCCCCCAAAACATGTCATTATCTTAAGGTAGAGTAAATAAGTAGGGAGTACCCTGAAATGAACCTAGAAAGAGATGAGCCCAACAACACAAGGGTCTCAAATCACATTTTAATGACCCTGGATTTCACTCTTAAGTACAATGGGAAGCCACCAAAGGATTATAAGCAGTAGAGAGAGGGACAAAATTATGTAATTCAATTTACATTGCCAGAAAAAGAGAGACAACTCTGGAAAAAAGGTAGAAGGGGAGCAAGAGTGGAACCACCAAGACCAGCCTCCAAGTAAAACATGGTAACTTGAAAATGGCTGTGGAGATGACAAGAAATAGCCAATTCAAGGAACTCAAAACACTGGTCTCTAGTTTTTGAACATCGAGTCCTCTTACCTCTTTTTATTTAATGCTGTAGGCTAAATTGAAAGTTAGAACCAATTCTTCAAAAAGGTAATTATATATGGCTTATAAAGCTAAACCAGTTTACCTTCTGACCACTAAACCACCTTGAGGACTTCACCTGAAGTCACTTCACAAATGAGAAACATACGCACAGAGTGATTCACTGCAACATTATTAGTACTATCAAAAAACTGAAAACCACCAAAATGCCCATTAATAAGATACCAGATGAATACCTGATAATATACTTGAGTACTATGCAACCACAAAATATGATGAGAAAGATCTCTGTGAACCAAAGACTCCCAGATGTATCATTTAATGAGAAAATCGAGGGGAAAATATTATATGCTACCTTTCGTATAAGAAGGTGGAGGGGAGATAAGACAGCATATTTTAGTATTTATTTTTCAAGAAATACAGGAAGGATAAACTAGAAATTAATGTAAAGATTACTGATAGGGGTAGGTAGGAGCAGGGACAGGAATGAATTACCTCACTATACCTTTTGATATAGTTGTGATTTTAAACAATGCAAATGTTTTACAGACCCAAAGTCAAACTGATAAAAAAGCAAACACTAAAATTCAATACAAATATCAAATCCAAAATATAATTGCACAGAAAAAAAATAATAATTCAAGTAACTTTTGAGATCATTACCTAACTGCATACCCCAAGGGGGTTAATTCTGCAAGAACAAATTGAACAGCAATGAAATCATGAACTTCACTCATAGGTTTGCTGTTGGCAGTGGTATCAATGTAGTAATTCTAAAACTATTTTGTGTATACTGTGGAATAAAGGAAACGAATAAATACAGATGTTGTTGACAACAAGGTTTCATTACAGAAAAAGGGAGATTCAAATATAGATGGGGGTAGTTGAAGAAGAATTTTGTGGTAATGGATTTGAATGCAAAGTATCAGGATCCACTTAACCCAATTTTAGTTTTTAGTTTGTTTTTGAACAGTTCTAACTATTTGCAAAGGATTGATATTTCATGACTTCTATTCTCTGAGATAATGCAAAGAATAAAGAGAAAATTTACTTACTTAAAAAAAAGGCTAAAACTCATTCTATCTTGCAATTATATATGAGTACATTGAACCTTTTCATAAGCCTAAGACACATTATAGGATCCTACTGATTATATAATCCCTGCATCTTGTTTCATCACCCTAATAGTGATTTCATGATTATTCATCAATTTTCCCAAACTATGCTTAAATAAAACTATATAACAAGTAATTGAGGAATCATGGAATCATCTAGAAGGAATATGCTATCAATAGTAAAAATCATTCTTCAGTTTTCTTACTGCATTGACCAAAGTACTGCATCATCTTTCAAAAAAGTGTAAAAGACTGAAGAAGATACCATCTTTGTAGTCTGATTTTAGCTTTCAAACACAATTGACAATTCAGAAATTTTCATTTTCTGTCCATAATGGGAAGGAGAAGAAAAGTGACAGAGAAAGACACTTCACAATTGTTAAACAAATTAAACTATGAATAAAAATGATAGCAGCTCTCTTCACCAGCACAGTCCAATAGAACTTTCTTTGATGATAGTAATCTTCAAAGTCAACACTGTCCAATGCAATAGCCAATGGCCATATGTGGCTATTGAGCACCTGAAATGTGGCTATTATGACTGAGAAACTTAACTTTTTTTAATTTTACTTAATTAGAATTTTAAACTTAATAGCCACACGTAGTTAGTGGCCACCATTTTGGATAGCACAACTAGATACAGATGATGGTGAAAATATTAATATAAATTAAATCTTAGATTATGAGTCTTCAGATGACAATTATCCTAGGTGAATTTTCTCAAAACTCAACAATCAATGAGTAATAAACAAAATTAACTCAAAGTTGATCAAAGACCTAAAAATAAGAGCTAAAACCATAAAACTCTCAGAAGAAAACCTAGGTGTAAATCTTCATGAACTTGGATTTGGCAATGGGTTCCTACATATGACACCAAAAGCAGGAGGAAAAAAAAGGAAAAAATAGATGAACTGGACTTCATCAAAATTTTAAAACTTGGGACTTCCCTGGTGGCGCAGTGGTTAAGAATCCGCCTGCCAATGCAGGAGACATAGGTTCAAGCCCTGGTCCAGGAAGATCCCACATGCCGCGGAGCAACTAAGCCCGTGCGCCACAACTACTGAGCCTACACTCTAGAGCCCGTGAGCCACAACAACTGAAGCCCATGCGCCTAGAACCCGTGCTCCACAACAAGAGAAGCCACCGCAATGAGAAGCCCACGCACCACAACGAACAGTAGCCCCCACTCACAACAACTAGAGAAAGCCCATGCACAGCAATGAAGACCCAACGCAGCCAAAAAGTAAAATAAAATAAAAATTTTTAAAAAATTTATAAACTTTTGTGCATGAAAGGACATTATCATTAAAGTGAAAAGATAGCATACAGTATGGGAGAAAATATTTGTAAATCATACATCTGAAAAGGGTTTAAATACCTAGAATAAATAAAGAACAACTACAACTCAACAACAAAAAGATGACCCAATTTAAAAATAAGCAAAGGACTTAAATAGACAAACTTAAATTGACATTTCTCCAAAGAAAATACAAAAATGGCCAATAAACACATGAAAAGGGACTTCCCTGGTGGTCCAGTGGGTAAGACTCCATGCTCCCAATGCAGGGGTCCAGAGTTCAATCCCTGGTCAGGGAACTAGATCCCGTATGCATGCCACAACTAAAGATCCCACATGCCCCACAAAGATCCCACGTACTGCAACTAAGACCCAGCACAGCCCCCCAAAACAAAAACAAACAAAAAACACACACATGAAAAGATGCTCAACATCCTTTTTCATTAGAGAAATGCAAATCAAAATCACAATAGGTCAATGACATTAACACCTATTAGGATAGCTCTATTCCAAAAAAAAAAAAAAGTGTTGACAAGGACGTGGAGAAATTGGAAACCTCATACATTGCTGGTGGGAATGTAAAACTGTGCCAACGCTGTGGAAAACAGTTTGGCAGTTCCTCAAAAAGTTAAACACAGTATTACCTTATGACTCAGCAATTCCACTCCTGGGTATATATCCCAAAGAACTGAAAACAGAGACTGTAACAGATAACTCATACACCATCATTCATAGTCACATTATTCCAAGAGTAAAAAAGTGGAAACAATCCATGTATTCATCAACATTTGAATGGATAAACAAAATGTGGTATATGCATACAATGGAATATTATTCAGCCATAAAAAGGAGTAAAGTTGTAATACATGCCACAACACAGATGAACCTTGAAAACATTAAGCCAGTCACGAAAGGACAAGTACTGTATGATTCTACATCTATGAAATATCTAGAATTGGCAAATTCACATAGAAAGAAGGTAGATTAGAGATTACCAGGGGCTCAAGGGAGGGGAGAATTGGGCACTAGGTCTCAGTTCCCCATCTGTGAAATCAGAAGTTGGACTAAAACACTGGTTAAGTTTAGTTTAGTTCCTTGGACCACTTCCCTGGCGGCTACTGAAAGTGGGTGCAAGGAACAGAAATACTCATCCCCCTCCCAGCCCCTCTACACATGCAACTTCTCCCTCAATAACGCAGAGTAATTTAGCTTTCATCTGTTTTACATATTGGGTTTTTGAATAAGGTTTTATTTTAATGAAGAAAGCTCTGTGCCTTAAAAAAAAAAAAGTTTGACTACCAGTAGTTTCCATGGTCTTTAAATCTAAATATTCTTAAGAGTTTGGTTAATTTAGCTAATTGATACAAGTTACCCTCACTCCATCCTGTTAAAAAAGAGTCTCAATAATTTGGTTCATTAGAAACAAAAAAAGATTTTTACCAGTATTATGTACCTATATTTTGACAAATAAGTGCTATATAAAAAAGTTGACCCAAAAAGTTTTAAAAAAAAGCAGTTAAAAGTAAATAGCTTTACAAATTATTGTAGAAATAATACCAAAGATGGTTAAAATTCTCATTGAGGAAAAACTAAAACATGTCCAAAGGTATAAAAGCTCTTCCCTTGCAAGAAACGGAAATAAAGCCTGAAGACCCAGTTTGGTTTTGCTGCTGAAAAATGTACAAAATAACTTAGAAAAACCAGTTGAGGTCAAACGTTGTGAGCCCACTACTTGTACCTGCCTACTCTTGATCTGGGGAAAACTGATAACCATAGAGCAAGGCAGATCTGATGGTAGGACAGCCAAGAGTTCTCCATCTGTGAGTCCATCCTAACCTTCAAGTAAAAGTGATGGTTCCATCACAGTGAATGTAATTAATCTCACTGAACTGTACACTTAAAACTGATTAAAACAGGGGCTTCCCTGGTGGCGCAGTGGTTCAGAGTCCGCCTGCCAATGCAGGGCACAGGTTCATGCTCCGGTCCAGGAAGATCCCACACACCACAGAGCGGCTGGGGCCATGAACCATGGACACTGAGCCTGCGCGTCCAGAGCCTGTGCTCCACAACGGGAGAGGCCACAACAGTGAGGCTCGCGTACCGCAAAAAAAAAAAAAAAACTGATTAAAATAGTAATTTTTATTTTATACATATTTTATCATAATAAATAAAGATTGCTGGGAAAAAAGATCTCTAAATTCTATTTTTTTCCACTCCTACAAGTTTTTTGGCTTCTTGAGGACAGAGATTAGGGAGGAAAACCCTGAAGCACTGGAAATGAGTTTTGAAAGCAGGAATTATGTAAATGGTTTATGTTTGTACCTCCCTAAGTTCTAGAACAGACCATGCCAACCAGGAAGAGAACTACATATATTTGAATATAGCAGATGTTGAATAAAGGGGGACTGACTTGAAGGTGGAGAAAAAAAGAATCAGTAAAGGAACAATATACTTCTAAGAACAAAAAAAAAAAGTAGGGTATTCTCACCCACTTAGTCATTCAACAAGAAAAACTTCATATGTAACAGTGTGCAACAAGAACTTGGACATTTTTCTAAAAAGACATGTGGCAATATTCTTAAATCTCTTATGATCTTTGTGCACCAAACTTTACTTAATACAAAGAAGACTGCTGTGTTTAAATTCTTATTAAAATAGCCAATAAAAATGGGTTTCACTATCCCTTATCCTTACTTCTGTACATTACTTGTAAAAATTACTTTAAAAAATAAAAATTAAAAACATCCCTTGGACCTAGATGGTAAATGGTGATGACTATTTTTCCTGGTATACTGAAGGTTAATACATTTCTTAGCACTGTCCACTGAAAGGGCCTTGATGCAATAATATCCCAGTGGCAATGAGCACAACTTGGGCCCAGATCTAGGTTTCTCAGCATTTCTCATTAAAAAGAACCAGGGCTCTTTGAAGAAATAGTCAATTTCAGAACTAAGACAAGAAAGCTACAAGGTAAGCCTGGACATCCTGTGCCAAAAAAAAAAAGGTAATGACCAAAGGATAATGAGAAATGCCAAAAGGATGCAGGAGTCAGCTTGAAGGGGCTCCCACTGGCCAAATTTAGGACAATTTGAGCATCAAAAGGAAAAATGAAAAATTATAACACACTGAATTAAAAAACAAATAAAAAGGGTCTACACTAATACTAAAAGGGGGGAAAGGGCTCCTCTTTACAGAAAAATGCCAGCTATAAACATAGGTGGTTAGAAACTACTAATTTGCAAATACCAATATAATAATTGATTCAGGCAAGGATCATCCATGGTAAAGGGCTGTTGGGGAACAGGATATTTACAATGTCTTCAAGTATTTAGTAAGTACTTTTAAAGTTCTTATTCCTTACACAAGGGAACAGGTACCTAAGGTGAAGAGATATCGCAGGTACTACCTTAAACAAGTAACTAGCAACACCAATAATAGAATAAAGTAACACTGTATGTCTCCTGCTGTGATAAAATAGGAAGTCATTATCAACTATGTATTATTCTTGCCAAAAATGATTATTTAATTCTGTTTCTTCACGAGTACATTCATCAGACATCTCTAAATCGTGGGCATTCTATAAGTAAACTTGTAAACTCTTCAAAAATACCAATTTCATAAAGACAAAAGAATGTAGAGGGATTGTTTCAGATGAAAGGAAATTAAAGAGATAAGACGCTAAATGCAGCCTGTGATTGGATCTTGGATTGAAAAATGTTATAAAGAACACTTTTAGAAAAACTGAGGAAATCTGAATATGCTAAATAATATTATTGTGTGTCAATGTTCATTTCTTGGGTGAAAAAAAAAGATATGATTATGTAGAAGAATGACCTTGCTCCAAAATGATATGTGCTTAAGTATTAGGACATGATAATATCTGCAATTTACTTTCAAATCGTTCTACAAGGAAAAAAAGAAAAGAAAATACAGATAGAGAAAGAAAAGGCAAATGAGACAAAATACGATTGATGACCCAAACTATTCTTTAAACTTTTCTGTTGTTTTACAATTTTTGAAAATAAAAAGCTGCTACTTTAAAAAAAAGAAAGAAAGAAAGAAAGAAAGAAAAACTGCCTTAGGGCAGACTAAAAAGATCTAGACTCACTAATCTGGAGATGAAGGCAAGAATGATACAAGCTAAAAGATTTTAAAACCCAATCTGACAACATTAGGAGAACAAAATCAAACAGTTATGATCACAGCTTAGACCCCGTGCACCTTCTTCTCCCTTTCCCCATCAGTGTTTTGGAACTATTCTTGTCTTATACTCCAATCTGGAGAGGCCTAACACAATAAATATTGATTTTCTCCCCTTGAAATACTGTATTATAATGTTTACTAATAAAAGACTAAAACCAAAGTTGTTTCTTCTCATGGCACATGACTGGCATGATAATAATCACTAACAACAACCAAAACAAACTGTTTTAAAATAAAATATAACTCACAAGTTATGAGTTCTGAAAACCCATTTAGCTACAAAATGTATCTTTGGCTGTAAGCAAATATTCTTATGACTCTGCCTTTCTTAAAAATGATAAAAGAACTACATTAGAAAGATCAAATACACATTCTTCAATAAACTACTTATAACTACTCAATTTAGAAAAAGCATTTTATTTTACAAAAAAAAATGCAAATAGCCAATAAATACTTGAAAAGGTTATCAACCTCATTCATTAGTTATTATTAGAATGGCTAACAAATATGAAAAGGACAGACAGTACCAAGTGGTGATGAGGACGTGGAATAGCTGGAACTTTCACCACTGCTGATAGGAATGTAAACTGGCATAAGCACTTTGAAAAACAAGCATTATAAGTAAAATTGAAGACACAAATACTCCATAAGAAAGTTCGGGGCAAAAACTAGAAACAACCTAAACTGTTCACCTGAAAAATTAAAGAGAGTTAATGAAGACTCTAACATCAAATTTATAAATGTCTATCACAATGCCTGGCACACAAAAAAATTTATTCTATACAATGCAATCCCATCATTCCTCCCTTCATTCATGACAAATGGATTCTTGTCATTTAAGATTAGTATGATTCTCAAAACACATTTCAATGGTTTCTCACCTCACAAAAATAAAAACCAATATCTTCAACAATGATCTAGTACAGCTCCTTACCTATCACAAACCATCTGTCATTTTAAATATGCCTATTCCACATCTTTACCACTAGAATGTGATCCCTATGAAAACAAAGACTTTATTTTGTTCACTACTGCATCTTCAGCAGAAGAAGACATTAAGTAGGTACAATCTGGCAGGTAGCAGGTACTCAATAAATATCTGCTGAAAAATTATATGCTTGGATTCTGGGCTTGGAAAGAAGAACAATACCTGTGGTATGGAGTACACGACTGACAGTTTCCTAAGCTATGTGCAGTTTATCATAAGAAATATGCAAACCAAAGTTAAATTAGCTGTTCTGCTTTATAAAAATTTGAAATATTTACTCTTAATGCATTTAATTCCCCAGGTTCTATATCAAGAAAGTATAAGTTATTCCAAAATTCCAAATTACACGAGCCACTCAGTTATAATTATAATAAACTAAATAATAACATTATCCTCATGAATTCTCCAAAGTTACCATGATCCTGCAAATAAACCTAGGAAAACAATACTATATACCACTTTTTCACTATACTATATAGCAGAATCTCAATAATTCTGTTAAAGATAATAGTGTCTGGAGATATAAAACTCGGATAGAAACATCACCTTAGCCAAGAAACCAGTATTTCAATAATGCAATTCAAAGACAGATCCAGATTTAACAAGTATGAGGAAACTTCCCTAGAACAGCCCAAGACACTCCACTGCAGCCCTAGGTTTAACTTTTACGGCACAGATCAGTCCAGAGAGGCTTCTAAGTAGATTCCATTTTTTCCACCAAATACTTTACTCCTATTGGCAAAAACAGATTTAGTTAAAAGAAAAGAGGGGGAAAAAAGGTGATCCAAGTTCCCTCTTGTCCCTGTATCTTTGGATAGAGAATTAACAATAAACAACATCTCCAGGGAAAAAAGAAAAGGAAACCACCTGGGGAACAGATATCTGAATAAATTGTACCTATCCGCTCTGGAATAAGAAACAAACCTGCCTAACTGGTGTTCAAACCAGCCAAGAGTAATCTGTCAGGAGCAGAAAATATTTAGCAATTAAAGATACAACATCCCATCTTTTATTAAAATTAATTAGGTTTTATCAATAGCCTTTCTTGAAAAAAAAAATCCCATTCAATTCACTCACTTTTAGGTAAAATAAAAAGTGAAATTGTATGCTTTTAAAACATTTAGTGGTGCATTTTCCTATATAAACTGTGTGAATATTTATATACATATAATCATGACTAACCACACCACATAGTGTTCTACAATTTTTAATGACTGCACAAAATCTCCTGACACCAACCCCCTTATGTTGAATTTTTAGCTTTTTCATTATTATAAACAAACCTGCAGGGAACCTTTCTGTACATGTCATTTTGCTAGATTAAAAAAAAAAGAAATAAACAGAAGTTTTAACCAAAAAATCTTTTTTTGAAAATGTCAGCATTAATGCCAAAAATGAGAACAATATTCAAATATTTGATCCTGTCCATTTACTACAGATTTTGTCATTTACTTAAGTTGTGGATCTTTCATGCCCCCCTCCTTTGTCTTTTTCCTTAGGTTATTAATTTTTTTTCCTTGTTATTCAGTGCTCCAAAGGATAAACAAGGAAAAAAACAGAGAGAGGGACCAAGATGAAACGTGTTACACTCCTTATCTGAACTAAAAAGAAAAAAATTGATGAGCAACATTTAAACCACTTTACCTAGCAGCCATTCTTAAGGTTCCCAGAGAAAATAATGCCCTGAACCTAAGGTATCCATTGCATATAAAGAATTCACTTCTCTCCTCTGCATCTAGAGCCTACTAGCTAGCTACCATCCTAGGGAAAACTGAAAAAATAGTCATTCAAATAATTTTCGTCAGGATTTAATTCTCTCACAGAACCCTGGTAGGGAAAGGCAAGTCCTAAAACACATTTAATTAGACTTATATAAAGAAATATTAACTGCTGTACTATAAAACTCCTATGACATTTTTTTCCTTTTCCTTCCAAGAATGTCCCAACACTTCCACTTATTAGAGTTCACTGTACTCCTACAGCTGCTGGGTTGGTTTTAAAGCCTAAAGTCCCTCACAAAAATCTGACTGATTTATTTATTTATTTATTTACTATTTACTAGATAAAGTTTTCCTATACTGAACTATAATTAAAGGATAGCTATCTAACCAGTTTATCTTGTGGCCTCAAGGGTCTCTCCTGTCCACTGAAGCAGATCCGTTAAAATACAGTCTAGTCCATTTACTGAGGGACTTTATCATGAACTGGGAATGATTTTACATACCCATGACAGACATACACACGCTTATTTTATGTGCCAAAATAACATTAACACAGCACAGAAAAGTAATTTGGTACTATACTCAATGTCTACTGAAAACTGTCATCCAGGTTCCCATAGGACTGTAACTGAGAAGGCAGTTTTCAAATGCAACTGGATACCATACCAGAAAGCTGTTCAGAGCACCCCCAAACCGTATCCTTTGTATTTCAGACACACTAACATCAGAATAAAACCAAGGATTTCTCTTTTTAACATGCCAAATAGGAGAAAACATATCAAGTCAGCAGCATGCAAACATCATACTATGAAGAAGGAGAGAGTTAATTCCTCTACAGAAAGAAAGACAATGGGAACACCACCTTCTGAGGGTCTGTTTCACATTTTCTAAAAGACTAAAAAATGTAAATAGTTTTCGCCAAAAATGAACAAATTGGTTTCATGAAGGGCTGTCTTTTCTTCTTTCTTTATTCTTCTCGTAAAGAAAAAAAAAAACAGTCTCACAATTTAAACGCACCGAACTTGAATTTTTAAACCCCCAACTTGAAGAAAGCCAAGTTTAAAACCCAACCATTGTATATGGTATTAGAAAAAAAAAATGGCTCTCAGAAAGGGAAATCCAACGCACAAAATAATTTAGAACAACCAGAACAAAGTAGGAAAGGTTCCCACAATTCATCCTAACAGGTTATTTCCAAGCAAACCAGGATTTAAGTTCTATAAAAAGTTCCTTATCTAGCTAAACTGGGTATGTTTGTATACCTATGTAAGTAGTCATTTTTATACAGAAATGCTCAATAGAAAAAGTTAGGAATTCCCAGTGTTTATAGTTTTTAAACAACTTCCTAACCTTTATAATCATGATACTCTCAATATGACACATTTTAAGTAAATGAAACGTTGCCTTTCAAACTAAGAATTTCAAAGATAGTGAGAAACAAATGATACAGAATCCAAAGGGAAAAAAATCTCAGATTAAACAATAACACTGTATTTCTTAGACTGGTATACTTGTTCATATACAATCCCATTAGGAAATACAAAACTTTCTTTCCTCTTCACTGGTAGATTAAAACTCATTTATATAATTGAAGTTAAAATGTAATAAAACAGCATTCTATCATGACAAATACTAAACCAAAGCTGAAACTGCACATGAAGCGTTAGCGTTACAAACCTAGTAAAACTTTTAAGTGCAATCAGATAAAGAGCAACAAAGAGTATACATTTTACCAACGATGAGGTAACAAGCTAAAAAAAAAAAAATAAGGTGAACTATTCATTCACAGCCTGTCCTTCACTGAGAATATTCCCACGCACTGCTGTACGCATTAAGATTAAAAACTCACTTTCATACACAAGTTAAACAGATTATCGCATCTCTTTTCCCCAACCCTCCCCTCCCTTCGAAGGTCAAAGTGCTCCAGACAAGACAACGAAAGCACGTGACAAAAGTTTCCCCAACACGCTTTCCAGGCCTGGAGGCTATGCTCCTCCCCCGTTCCGGGTCCGGGGTGAGCTAGCCCGGGACCAAAGGGCTGCGGCCCACCGAGGGCAGGACGGGGTCGGCGGGGACGAGCGGGGGTCAGCCCCCAGGCCCGTGGAGGGGGAACGGGGCGCCGAGGACGCGCCTGGGCGAGGGCGCCTCCCGAGACCGCTGGCGGAAGCGCGGGACGGAGCGCGGCCTGTTACCTTTTCCTGCTCCTCGCGGAGCCGCGCCACCTCTGGGGCGCGCAGCGGCGCCGCGGCCGAAGCCGAGGCCGAGGCGTGGGGCCCGGGGTCGGGCGGGGCCTCCATGGCGGGGCGCCGGGGCCTCAGCGGGGCGAACGAGTCCTAAACAAGTGTTTATGAAGGCGGCGTGGCCGGCGGCTGCCCAGCACCCGCGTGCTCGCCCTCATGCACTGCGCGCCCCGCGCTGAGGAGGCCGCGCCCCACTTCTCTGCTACCGCGGCGGCAGCTGCTCGCGTCCGGGCTGCCCGCGGCCACATCTCACACGCACATGCCGCCCGCCGCCGCCGGCGCCCCCGCCGCCGCGGGCTCGGAGCAACAGGCCGGCCGTTAAAGGCGAGAAGCCCCGATCCGGTGACTGGGCCGAGCCAGGCGTCCTGTGGCGGCCGCTCCTCCTCCGCACCTCCCCCGTAGGCCCCGCCCCTCGCCCCGCCCAGCGCGGCACGCTGGGAAGCGCACGCAGCCTCCGCCCTTCGTCACGCCCCCGGTGATCGCGTGGCGCAGGAGCGGCGCGGCGGCTGCTGTCTTATCTGGAGGCTAAGCTGACCTATAGCCCTTTGGAAACTCATCCTAGGGAAGATCGACGGTCAGTTCACGGAGATGAGCCCTGTCTTAGCCTTGTGTCCCCCTAATGCCCCCAGTCGTTGAGCGCTGCATCTGGCGGTAGGAGCTTAATTCGTGCACTAGTGCTGGTTCATAAGCATATTTAATTTTAGCAAAGTCAACTCTTCCCTGTGCCTGTTTAATGAATTAAAACATGCGATTAAGTTTTGTTTGTGTGTTAATTACTGCACACACAATTTTTCCTTATATAAAGGTATTGTGCTTTAATTAACATATTGCTATGTATGGGCTATTTAAGAGAATTTTCAAGGATAACGTTGCCCATACTTTTCCTCTTATTTCAAAACTCCTGTGACCTCTCTCTCCTACAGCCTCTGTACACAGTAGGCACCCAATTAATGCTTAATGAATGGAATTGGCCTTGCCCTAACAATCATCTCTGCTCCAATACCTAACAGTGAGTTGGGTCCTGGTTCTTCAACGTGTGCAAATGGCAATGGGCTGGGAGGTAGCTGCAGTTCTGACCCTGGTGTGCCTGCTTGCTAGATTTCTCTTCCCTTCTGGCCAGCTCCCCAGTCCAGATACGCCCTTTTTACATTTGCTTCACAGAAAGAAGTGAGGAAAATTTGGGCAAATGGTAAATGTTAATTGCTCTCTTTTCCTCACTACATATCCAACCTCTGAAACAGGCAGTCTCTGACTGCTCTAGCACCACACCATCTGTGTATCCTCAGCTACTTCAGCAGCTGCTTCTCTGGTCTCCCTGCTCTCACTTTTGCCCCCTGTAATGGACATTGGCAGCTGCCCACCCTATTTCCCCTCATTCAGATGTTCAAACCTAACCCACTTAGCTCTTGTGCCTGTGGGAAGCGACCCACCTGCGGCTCCAGTAGAAGGGTAAGTGCATTTATCTTCTAAGTAGTTGGTTCTATGTGCTGTCTACAAGAGACTCACTTTAGATTGAAAGACACAAAAGGGTTGAAAGTAAAAGGATGGTGCTGTGGGCTGAATTATCTCCCGCCTGAAATTACCATGTGGAAGTCCTAACACCCAGTACCTCAGAATGTGACTGTGCTTGGAGATAGGGCTTTAAATGTGATTAAGTTAAAATGAGGCCATTAGCGTGGGCCCTAATCCAATCTGGCTGGTATCTTTATAAGAAGAGGAAATTTGGAGACACAAAGAAAAGCCAGGGGCATACATGCACAGAGGGATAATCACATGAAGAGTCAGCAAGAGGGCCTCCAACTGCAAGCCAAGGAGAGAGGCCTCAGAGTTAGCCAACCCCTTCACACCTTGATCCTGGACTTCCATCCTCCAGAACTGTGAGAAAATAAATTTCTGCTGTTTAAGCCACCCAGTCTGTGGTATTTTGTTATGGTAGCCCTAGCAAATTAATACATCAATAACCTAACTGTATACTTTCAGGAACTAGAAAGAGAAAAACAAAACCCAAAGCTAGCAGAAGAAAGAACAAAGATTAGACTAGCAAGAAACAGAGAATAGTAAAACAACAGAGAAAATCGATGAAACCAAAGGTGGTTCTTTGGAAAGATGAATAAGATTGACAACCTGTCCTAGATTAACTAAGAAAAAGAGAGAAGACTCCAATTACTAAAATTAGAAATAAAAGTAGGACAAAATTCCAATTTAACAGAAATAAACAGGATTATAGGAGAGTACTATAAACAATTGTATAACCTAGGTGAAATGGACAAATTCCTAGAAAAACAAAAACTAACAAAACTGACTCAAAAAGAAATAGAAAACTATGAAAGCCTATTAACAAGTAAGGAGAATGAATCACTAATCAAAATCCTCCCAACAAAGAAAAATCCAGATGGCTTCAAAGGTGGATTTAAAACATTTAAAGAAGAATTAACACCAATTCTTCTCAAACTCTTCCAAAAAACTGAAGAAGAGGGAACACATTCTGTGAGCTCAGCAAGACAAAGACACCAAAAGAAAAGAAAACTACAGACCATGTCCCTTATTAATATAAATGCAAAACCTCTCAATGAATACTAACACTGAATACTGAATTCAGGAGCATATTAAAAGGATTATACACCACGATCGTGTGGAATTTATCCCAGGAACACAAAGGTAGTTCACCATATGAAAATCAATGAAGATAATACACCACATTAATAGAATGAAGGAGAAAAAACTGCATGCTAATCTCAATTGATGCAGAAAAAAGCACTTGACAAAATCCAACATCCCTTTATTATAAAAACACTCAGTAAACTAGGAATAAAAAGAAACCTCCTCAACATTGTAAAGGCCATACATGAAAAACCTATATCTAACATACTCAAGGGGGAAAGACTGAAAGTTTTTCCTCTGAGATCAGGAATAAGATAAGGATGTCTGCTTTTACCACTTTTATTCAACATAATACTGGAAGTTCTAATCAAAGAAATTAGACAAGATAAGGAAATGAAATGAAGCCAAATTGGGAAAAGATGTAAAATTATCTCTATTGGTAGATGTTATGATCCTATATGTAGAAAACTGTAAAGAATCCACAAGAAAAAAAAAACATGTTAGAGTAATAAACTCAAAAAAGTTGCAGAATACATAATCAACCGACAAAAATCAGTTACATTTATATACACTAGCATAAAAAAAGAATAAAATATTTCGTAATGAATTTAAGCAAGGAGGCATAAGAATTGTGCACTGAAAACTATAAAACATTGTCAAAAGAAATTAAATAAAACACAAATAAATGGAAAGACATCTATTTTCATGGGTTGGAAGACTTAATAGTGTTAAGATGAGAACTATTGTGGACTGAATGTGTGTTTCCCCAAAATTTATATGTTGAATCTTTGACCTTCAATGTACTGTATTTGGGATAGGTCCTTTATGGAGGTAATTAAGGTTAAATGAGGTCATAAAAGTGAGTCCCTGATCCAATAGGATTAGTGTCCTTTTAAAATGAGAGAGCTCACTCTCTCCACACACATACACTGAGGAAAGGCCTCTGGGAGACATAATGAGAAGGCAGACATCTACAAGCCAAAAGGAGAGCTCTCACTGAAAACTGAATTTGCTGTCGCCTTGATCATGGACTTCTACCGTCCTGAACTATGAGAAAATAAATTTCTCTTGTATTTTGCTATAGCAACCCAAGCAAATTAATACAACAATGCTCCTCAAAGGAACTGACAGATTCAAAGCAATCTTTATGAAATCTCAATGCCATTTTTTGCAGAAGTACAAAAACCCAGCCTAACTCACATGGAATTGCAATAGATTCTGAATAGCCAAAACAATCCTGAAAAAGATAAAGTTGGGAAAAGTCTCATACTTGCTGATTTCAAAACTTACTAAAAAGCTACAGTAATCAAAACACTGGGTGACTAGCATAAGGATAAGCATATAGACCAATGGAATTTAATTCAAAAGCTCAAAAATGAATCCTCCCATTTATAGTAAATTGATTTTCGACAGGGGTTACAAAATCATTCAATCGGGAAAGGACAGTCTCTTCAACAAATTATCCTGGGACAATTGGATTCCATATGCAAAAGAATGAAGTTGGACCCTTAACTTACACCACTGAGGAGTCCTCAAGCCAAAGTTGGCCATCAAGGCTTATGACGTCTCCCATTAATGGGTCTGATTTAGTATCCCTGCCATGCCCAGTTATAAGCTGGGAGGCATGGCCCTGGCAATGGGTTTCAGAACATAGCGGCTGAAGCCTTTGGTCAGTTACACCCCTGCAATCAGAAATCTGCCACAGTCCACCACCGAGGACCGTGGGGTGGATGTCACAACTGGCTGGGCTGCTTGGGTCTCTCTGTCAGAATGGGACCTTGATGCACATAGATCAAGGAAACAATAGAGAACAAAAAAATCAAATGATTTTTTTAACATCTTTATTGGGGTATAATTGCTTTACAATGGTGTGTTAGTTTCTGCTTTATAACAAAGTGAATCAGTTATACATATACATATGTTCCCATATCTCTTCCCTCTTGTGTCTCCCTCCCTCCCACCCTCCCTATCCCACCCCTCCAGGCAGTCACAAAGCACCCAGCCGATATCCCTGTGCCATGCGGCTGTCTCCCACTAGCTATCTACCTTATGTTTGTTAGTCTGTATATGTCCATGACTCTCTCTCGCCCTGTCACAGCTCACCCTTCCCCCTCCCCATATCCTCAAGTCCGCTCTCCAGTAGGTCTGTGTCTTTATTCCTGTCTTACCCCTAGGTTCTTCATGACATTGTTTTTTTCTTAAATTCCATATATATGTGTTAGCACACGGTATTTGTCTTTTTCTTTCTGACTTAATTCACTCTGTATGACAGACTCTAGGTCTATCCACCTCATTACAAATAGCTCAATTTCGTTTCTTTTTATGGCTGAGTAATATTCCATTGTATATATGTGCCACATCTTCTTTAGCAAATGATTTTTTACAAAGACGATGCAATGGAGAAGGAAGTCTTTCAAACAATGGTGCTAGAAAAATTGGACATCCATTTGCAAAAAAAGAAGAACCTCTACACATACTTCATATCTTACACAAAAATTAAGTTAAAATAGATCACAGACTTAAATGTAAAATACAAAACTATAAAACTTCTAGAAGGAAATATAAGAGAAAATCACATCAACTTGGGTTTGGCAAAATAGATAAATTGAACTTTATCAAAATTAAAAACACTTGCTCTGAAAAATATACTGCTAAGAGAATGGGAAAAAAAAACAAAATAAAACAAAAAACAAGCCACAGACTGGGAGAAAATATTTTCAAATCACGTATCTGATAAAGGACTTATATCCAGAAAAATATAGAACTCTTAAAGTTTAACAATAAGGAAACAAACAACCCAATTAAAAAACAGGCAAAAGATTTGAATAGACACTTCATCGAGGAAGATATGTAGATGTCAAATAAGCATGTAAGAAGATGCTCAACATCATTTATCATAGGGAAATGCAAATTAAAATAACAATGAGATACTACTACACATCTACTAGAACTGCTACAATCCAGAAAACAGACAATGCCAATTTCTGGCTAGGATATGGAGCAACAGGAATCCTCTTCTGTTACATGGGAATACAAAAGGGTAACAGCCACTTTGCAAGATAGTTTGGTGATTTTGCACAAAGTTAACATAGACTTACCATACTACCCAGCAATCGCACTCCCAGGCATAACCCACCTGATCTGAAAATTTATATCATCACGAAAACCTGCATGCAGATGTTTATTGCAGCAAAGTAGGGTTACTATGCATGGGTTTAGTTAACATGATATTGTGCAAATCAAGAGCTGCCTGTTTTGGATTTATTACTTCCTGTCTTTGGGGCCTCACTTTCCTCCAACAAGGGGAGTGACTTGGGGAGTCCTGAGTGTCTTTTACCCTGGTGTTGGGGAACTCAGTAGTCTACAGATGTACCCCCGCCCCCGTGCCATTGAGGCCCAAATACACCTTAACCTGGCTGGCTTCACACTTAGAGTTGCCAGATTTAGCAAATAAAAATATAGGAAACGTGGTTAAATTTGAATTTCAGATAAACAATATATAATTTTTAGTATGGCTATGTAATATTTGGAGCATACTTATACTTAAAAATCTTCACTGTTTATCTGAAATTCAAATTACCTGGGCCTCCTGTATTTTATCTGGCAACCTCATTCACACTTCTGCTCCTGGGAGCCTCCCTACTTCCCCTGCATATTCATTCTCCTACGTTGCTTTAAAAATAAACACTTCAAGCATCAAGGACTTAAGCACTGATTTCAAAGTCCCTGTCACTTAAATGGCTCACTTTCATCTGCCAGGAACTGAAGATGGAAACCAGTGACAAGGACAAAAGGAAGCTGGGTAAGGGGAAGTGGGGGAAATGGGGGCATTTCATGAAGTTAACCCCAGCTCAAGTCTCAGGGTTGGTTTACAGTACTGGTTCTCAACCTTGGCTGCACACTGGGGCTCAAAAGAATATTAATGCTTGGATCTGGCCTGGGTGTTGGGAATTTTTTAAGCTCTTCTAAAGAGTCTACTTAACAGTCAAAGGTGCTGTTTTCTTGCTGCCAACAAACCACCCAAACTTAGCGGCATAAATCACAGTCCTGGAGGTTGACAGGGTCAGTGAGGCAGTCCTCAGAATCTCATGCAGTTGCAGTCATCTTGAAAATCTCTGCATGCACAACTCTGGACTTGAGGTTAGCTGTCACGTGAGACCCCAGTAGAGTGGTCAGCCAGAACACATATATGTGAGCTCTCCTCTGGCTCCTTTAAGCCACGCCCAGCTCTGCCTGAAATACTATCCATTCCTTACAGCATGGCAGCTGGGTGCCAAGGGAAAGCCAGCTGGAAGTGTATCACCTTTTCTAGTCTAGCCTCAGAAGTCACGTAGCATCACTTTCAGCCACATATTATTCATCACAAGCAAGTCACTAAGGCCAGCCCATATTCAAGAGATGGGGGATAAAATCACCTGGGCCTTGCTCCAGACCTGCTGAATCATGATCTCTATATTTCAGCAAGCTCCTCAGTGGTTCTTCCATGGCCTGGCTTGGATAATCTTGCCATGTCCAGCAGTCTCAGTTGGACACATCACCAGTGATGGGGAACTTCCATTCGAAGGCAGCCATCACTGTGGGAAATGCGTTCCTTTAAAACTTTTTCTCTTCTTAGTGGAAGCAAAATGTGAATGTATTTACCTTTGAAATAAATAATTAAAGCATTGCCAGTAAGGCTGAAGTGTCATCGGACCACAACCCCTAGTGCTGGTCCCAGCCTCCACCACCCCAGAGCTATCACAGTTTGGTGAGTATCATTCCATATTATTGTCTATGTTTTCAACATTCTTTCTCAAGCTGTACCCCAAATTTGTTTTCCTGGAGCTCCCAAGCTTTTGAAATCTGTTTTCTTTACTCCTTAATTGCCTTGACAAAATGTGAAGTTGGCCCTTGTGACCTCACAAGGTTTTCCTTCTGCAGCCTGGTGTTCCAACTTTCCTTGGCCTTGACAAGGTCATGGACTTGTCGAGGTTCAGGCCTGGCTCTCTGTGCCCTGGAATCTTGCACAGGGCTGGATTTCTCCCCAGGGCTCCTGGTTCCCCAGTCCACGGGCATGTAAAGAGGAGGAGTTACAGGTAGAGATGAAGCAAATTTGGCCATAAATTGATAATAGTTGAAGTTGGGGGATGGACATGTGGAAGGGGTATTATACTGTTTCATCTATTCTTATATATGTTTATATTTTCTATAATAAGAAAGTGGGAGGTAAAACAGCAATGAAATACCACTATACACCTATTAAAATGGCCATAATCCAGAGCACTGACGACACCAAATGCTGACGAGGATATGGAGCAACTGGAACTCTCATGCATTGCGGATGGGAAAGCAAAATGGTGCAGCCACTTTAGAAGACAGTTTGGCAGTTTCTCACAAACCTAAACATACTCTTACCATACAATCCAACAATCGTGTTCCTTGATATTTACACAAAAGGAGTTGAAAACTTATGTCTACACAAAAACCTGCACATAGATGTTCATAGCAGCTTTATTCATAATTGCCAACACTTGGAAGCAACCAAGATGTCCTTCAGTAGGTGAATGGATAAATAAATTGTGTTAGATCCAGACAATGGAATATTATTCAACGCTAAAAAGAAACAAGCTATCAAGCCATGAAAACACTTGGAGAAAACTTAAATGCATGAAAGAAAACAGTTTGAAAAGGCTATGTGATGTATGTTTCCTACTACATGACATTCTGGAAAAGGCAAAATTATGGAAACAATAAAAAGATCAGTGGTTGCCAGGGGTTTTGAGGGGCAGGGTGAGGGAAAACAGGCTGAGCTCAGGACTTTTAGGGGCAGTGAAAATACTCTGTATGATACCCTAATAAAGGATACATGTCATTATACCCATATAATGTACAACACCAAGAGTGAACTGTAATGTTAAACTATGTACTATGGTGATTATGATGTGTCAGTGTAGGTTCATCAATTGTAAACAGTGCATCACTCTGATGGGGGATGTTGATAATCGGGGAGGCTATGCCTATGTAGAGGCAGGGTATATATTGGGAAATCTCTGTACCTTCCCTTAAATTTATCTGCAAACCTAAAATTGCTCTAAAAAATTGTTTTAAAAAATTTTTGAGGGGCGGGGAATGGGGAGAGACTCAATGGAGTGCGTGGTATTGGTCTAGCCCTGTGCCATGTCGTAGTGTGGGAGATAGAGCAAGGGCTCTCTGCCCTTAAGAAAATTCCCTTTGCTTTAAAAAAGCAAGCCAGGAGCTTTCAGATTAAGCAGGCCTTAGGCTGCTGCCTGTAACTAGGCTTAGAAAGAGAGTCTGGCTTCACCGAAGTCACACAGCCTCAGCCTCCTTCCCAGGTTATTACCAGTATAGTCAAATCATCAGTGGGGCAACTGCTCAGCACTACCTCGGGGTTTAATGGGCTCCATCGCCAAATGCTGTAATTGATGCATCAGTCTTCCTCCTGAGAAACTGATTATTGTTATTTTTCCGTTACTTGGTAACAATCATACCAAGAAAAAAAATTCTAACCTCAACTATAGAAACATACCAACACTGTGTTTTCTAGAGAAAGCAAATTTCACCCGATGAATTATACTTCCTTGCATAGATCTATAAGTGACGCCCTCATATTTTTCTGATTCGTCTTTCTTATTCTTGTTTTTCTTTCTCTTCAATGATACAAGTGGCCAAGCGGTACCTTTGCTCATTATTTACATGCAAACCAGGACTACAGGGTTATAGTCATGTATTCTCTGGAGGAAATAATGTCGATGTTCTCTTTTGCCAGCTGCATATATTATTGACCTGGTGGACCTCCCAGCCCTAAGGGCTTCATGGTCTGCCATCCCTGTAAATGTACCCCGGGCATTGTAGCAACATATACCATATATCATCATAATGTAAAAACAACCTCAGAGACTGAAGAATTACTTTCCCTGGCTTCCCTCTAATTCCTCCTGAATATGTGAGCCTGGAGCTCAGCACAATCAGAGCCCGGGAGGATCAGTGAGAGGCAGAGGCAAGGCAGAAGGAATCCCATTTTACAGACGGCAAAACTAAGCATCTAAAACTGGGATAACCTCATCCAGAGAGGTGAACAACCTGCCTCCCTAGACATTTTTATAATCCACACATTTTTTTCTTCTTAAAATTTACAAGTAGTAAATGATGTGCAGCCTACAGTGCTCTTTCATTGTGGTTCCCAAGTGAAAATCATTTTCTTTCTTTTTTCAAGTACATGATCACAAGAGAAAAATCAGAAAATACAGCAAAGCAGAAAGAACTTAAAGAAATCCATAATTCCATGCACTCAGGGAAGAGATATTTATCTTGTCTATATAGGTCCTTCAATATCCCTTTATTTCATTCATTCATTCATTTTACAAAGATGCTTTGAGCTGCTAAAATGTGCCAGGTGCTATGCAGGTGTTAGATACAAAGTCATCAAAATATGGTTCCTGCCCTAAAAGAGATCAACCTAGTGGAGACAGAAGTAAACAAGCAGCTACACTCAAAGCTTTTCTGTATACACAGGTATCCATGTACACAGAACTATTCAGTACAAAAAACAGAATCACATAAATGCTATTAGCCTGATTTTTGGCCTAATATATCAGGAAAAAAATTCATTGTCAATATGCATTTCACGAAAACAAAAATAAACTCTAAAACTAAACCTAGCAAGAATTGTGCAAAACCTACATGGAGAAAACCAAATAATTTTTACTGAAGATTATTAAAATAAGAACTTCTAAAAATCAAGATATAAATCATATGCAATGAGTCAATGCTGTCAGACTACGATTCTCTATGTATCTGATGCAATCCCAAACAAAATCCACATAAATTTTGTTATAAACTTGTTAACATTCTCAAATTCATCTAGAAGTGTAAATGCCAAAAATAAAAAATTTGTATAAAGAGCAATTGGGAGTACTTTGCCTGCAAAAACCAAAATATGGTTTAAGACATCAACAGTCAAACAACACAGTATTGACATAAGAAAATAAGAGATCAGTGGAATAGGACAGAAATTCTAGAAATAACTCTTAAATAAAATTTAGTTTTAATTTGGCATTTCAAATTAAAGAGGAAATAATAATGGAGTATTTGATAAACACTATTGGAATAATTACCTATTGTTTTGAAAAAGAATCTTATACTTAACTCAAAATATTTAATAACCCAAAACTAATGTAAGATGATTTAAAGATTCAAAACAATAAAAAGTATTATAAACTAATAGAAGAAAATATGATTTAAAAATTTAATACTTTTTAGGTATGAAAAGCATTCTTAGGCAAATCTAGTAGACATAAAGGAAAAATTTGATTTAACTGTGCATTAAGCTTCTCTCCAGCAAAAGATACTACAAAGTTTAACAAGAAGCCTCAGAATTAAAATATTTGCAATATTTTTAACACATTAAAAGTTAATGTGCAGAATATATAAGAATCTCCTAGAAACAATCAGGAAAGCACAAAATACTTATTATAAAAGCGAACAAAGAACATGAAGGGGCAATTCAAAGAAGAAGAAATATAAATAGCCAATACATATATGAAAAAATTTTAAACCTCTCTAATGCTCAGGGAAATGCAAATTTAAATAGATATTATATTTCACTTATTAGATTGATGAAAATTAAATATTTTAACCTCTAGTTTTGGAAAGTGTGAGGAAAAATAGATGCTTATAAACTGCTTGCTGGGAACATGAATCAGCATAGCTTTAGTGAGCATAATTTAGGAATATTATTAAAAGATTTTAAATGTGCAAACCCTTTGACACTGCAGTTCTTCTAGAAATAAATCTTATAGAAATGCTTTTTATTAAATGAGCCAAGCTTTGCTTGGGAAAGTTCACTTTGCTAAATATCCTTCAGTAGGGAACTGATGGACCTATAAACTGTACCAGTCAGCTATAGCTGCTTAACAAATCACCTCCAAAACTCAGTTACTTGAAACAACAATCACTATTCTCACTTTTGTGTCTGTGGATTGGCTGGAAATTGACTGACCTGGGCTAGGCACTTCTAGATGGTTCTGCTTTAAGATTCAGGGCCAGGGATTTCCCTGGTGGTTCAGTGGTTAAGACTTGGCACTTTCACTGCTGGGCCCAGGTTCGATCCCTGGTCAGGGAACTAAGATTCCGCATGCCATGTGGCAGGGGAAAAAGAAAAGATTCAGGGCCAGATAGACTTGGCTCTTAACTGTAGGTTAACTTGCTCCACGAGTTTTATTTTGGTTCTTTGAAAAGATCAGCAAAATTGATAAACATATAGCTATTCTGATCAAGATAAAAAGAGGGGAATGGACAAATTCCTTGAAAAAATACAACTTGCCAAAATTAACACAAGATGTAACAAAATCTGAACAGTCCTGTACATTTATTAATGAAATTGAGTTGGTAGTTAAAACCTGTCAACAGTGAAAACTCCAGGCCCAAATGGCTTCACTGGTGAATTCTATTATACTTTCAAGGAAGAAATAGCACAAATCTTACACAAACCTTTTCAAAAAATATAGAAAGATCAGCCCTGAACCAAGATGGCAGAGTAGAAGGACGTGCTCTCACTCCCTCTTGCAAGAACACCAGAATCACAACTAGCAGCTGGACAGTCATCGACAGGAAGACACTGGAACTCACCAAAAAAGATACCACACATCCAAAGACAAAGGAGAAGCCACAGTGAGATGGTAGGAGGGGCACAATCACAGTAAAATCAAATCCCATAACTGCTGGGTCAGAAAGGGAAAACAAATGTCGTATATTAATGCATATATGTGGAACCTAGAAAAGTGGTACAGATGAACCGGTTTGCAGGGCAGAAACTGAGACACAGATGTAGAGAGCAAACATATAGACAGCAAGGGAGGAAAGCAGCGGCGGGGGTGGGGGGGTTGGGGGGGTGGTGTGATGAATTGGGCAATTGGAATTTACATGTATACACTGATGTGTATAAAACTGATGACTAATAAGAACCTGCTGTATAAAAAAGTAAATAAAATAAAATTCAAAAAAAATAGAGGTTAACACTTCCCAATTAATTTTATAAAATCAGCAGAAAGTAATGCCAAAAGTCTGACAAAGCCATTTAACAGTTAAATATCAATCAGTGTAATTCATGATATTAACAGAATAAAGCAGAAAAACCAAGTGATCATTTCAATAAATGTAGAAAAAGCATTTGGCAAAATTTAACATCTATTTGTGATTTTAAAAAAACTTTCAGCAAACTAGAAATAGAGGAGAAGTTTCTCAATCTGATCAGAGACACCTGCAAAAAGCCTACAGTTAAAATCATCCTTAATGGTAAAATAACAAATGCTTTCTCCCAAGATTGGGGACAAGGTAAGAATGCTGGCTCCTGCCACTTTTATTCAGTATTGTACTGGTAGTTCTTGCCATTGAAATAAGATGGTAAATAAATTTTAAAAGAGTAAAATGAAATACAATTAAAATAAAATATGATGTAAAATAAAATATATAAATACTGGAAAGGAGGAATAAAACAATCTCTATTGAAATTATCTGATTTTTTATATAAAATATTCTAAAGAATCTATAAAACAACTGCTAGGACTAATAAGGGAATTTAGTAAGGTCAGAAGTTACAAGGATACTATTAAAATCAATTATAATTTGAGATACTAGAAGAAAACAATTAAAAAATGAAATTTTAAAAATATTTAAAATGGCATCAATAAACAAAATGTACTTTGCAGTAAAGACAACAAAAGATAATGAAGTCTTCTACAATGAAAACCATGGAACATTGATATACTATAAATATACCATGTCTGCACAGGGTGTTTCAGTATGCTTAAAATGTCAATTCTCCCAAACTTATCCATAGATTCAAAGCAATCCCAATAAAAATTCCAAGAGGATTTTTTACAGAAATTGACAACCTAATTCCAAAACATATATGGAAATATAAATAACCAGCAATATAATTTTTAATAGCTTTTTTTAAAGGTAAACAAAATTGGAGGATTTACCCTACCTGATTTCAAGTCATACTATAATCTGCAGCAATCAGAACAGGGAAGTATTGGCAAAAGCATGGAAAATGGAACACACTAGAGGGTCCAGAAAAAGACATACACATATATCTTCAATTGCTTTTTGACAATGATGGCAAGGCAATTCAGTAATGAAAAGGAAAGTTTTCAACAAATTGAACTACTGGGCATCTATAAGAAAAAAAAACCACATTGACCATTAACTCACACCATACACAAAATTAACTTGAAATGGATCACAAGACTAACTGTAAGATTGTAAACAATAACAATTCTAAAAGAAAACATAGGAGAAAATCTTAGGGTAGGCAAAATTTCTTAGAATACAAAAAGCATGAACCACAAAAGAAAAAAAAGATAATCTTCACTTTATCATAATAAAATTTTTTTGCTCTTGGAAAGTCACTCCAACAAAATAAAAAAGTAAGTCACACACTAGGAGAAAATATTCATAATACATATAACTCATAAAATACTTAAACCCTAAATACATAAAGAATCCTTACAATCAGACATAAGAGGATAAAAAGCCCCCCCAAAAAGAGGGGCTAAATATTTGAACAGTTTATAAAAGAAAATATACAAATGATCACCTGAAAAGATGCTTAACGTCATTCATCATCAGGGAAATACAAATTAAACTACAATAAGATACCACTACATATTCATCAGAATGGCTAAAATCAAAAAGGTTGACAATACCAAGTGTGGACAGGATATGGAACAAATAGAACTTTCATATACTGCTGGTAGGAATGGAAAATGGTAAAACCACTTTAAAAAAACTGTTTGGCTTTTTTTTGGAGTGGGTGGGTAGAGCTAAACATATACCTACCATGCAACCCAGCCATTCTACTTCTGGTATATGCCCAAGAGAAATTGAAACATATATCCTGTGGTAGGTAGAATGGCTTCCAAAAATTTCTGGAACTTGTAAATAGGGTAAAAGGGATCTTACAGATGTAATTAAGGGAGAGTAGCCTGAAGTATACAGGTAAGCCAATCTAATCACATGAGCTCTTAAAAGCAGAGAACTTTCTCCAGCTGGAGGCAGAAGAGATGGAGCAAGGAAAGAAGGCAAAAAGATTCTGAGCATAAGATTTTACATGCCTTTGTTGCTCTGAGATGCAGGTGGCCATGTGCAAGGTCAAGAGGGCAATCTCTAAGAGAAAAGACTGTCCAGGCTGGGAGCTAACAAGGAAATGAGGACCTCAGTTCTACAGCTACAGGAAATGAATTAGGCCACCAAGGAAACAAATGAACTTGGAAAGGGACTCTTTCCAGATAAGAGACAAAGATGTCCAACACCTTGACTTCAGCTTTATAAAACTCTAAATAGAGAATCCAGTTGAGCCATGCTGTACCCAGACTTCTGACCTACAGAACTGTGAGGTTATAAATGAGTATGGTTTTAAGCACTAAATTTGTGCTAATTTGTTACAGGAGTGATAGGAAACTAATGGATGTCCCCACAAAGACTCATACACAAATGGTCATTGTTTATGCATAATAGTAGAAAACTGGAAACAACATGAATGACAAAACAGGTGAACGGCTGAACAAAATGTGGTATATCCATACAATGGAAGACTACTTGGTAATAAATATGAACAAATGGGGACTTCCCTGGTGGCGCAGTGGTTAAGAATCTGCCTGCCAATGCAGGAGAAAAGGGTTCGATCCCTGGTGTAGGAAAATCCCACATGCCACAGAGCAACTAAGCCCGTGCTCCACAACTACTGAGCCTGCGCTCTATGGCCCTCATACCACAACTACTGGAGCCTGCGCACCTAGAGCCCGTGCTCCGCAACAAGAGAAGCCACCACAATGAGAAGCCTGCACACGGTAAGGAAGAGTAGCCCCCACTCACCGCAACTAGAGAAAGCCTGTAAACGCCAGGCACAAAGGAATGCATGCTGCATAATTCCACATGTATAAAATCTAGAAAATGCAAACTAAATTTTGGTAACAGAAAGTAGATCAGTGGTTGCTAGGGCCAGGGGCAGAGGGAGGGAGCGACTGCACAGGGTCATGAGGAAACTTTTGTGGATGATGGAAATATTCTGTATCTCAATTTTGGTGCTGCTTTCAGGGGTGCATCTGCCAAACTCATCAAAGTGTACACTTCAAATGGGTGCTGTTGTTTGTATGGAAATTGTACCTCAATTAAGTTGATTAAAACAAATAGAATTCAGAGGCATTGAGGGGTGCCTTGTAGGAGTTTTTAAAAGCAGGGAGTAAAACTTTGACAGAATGAGTTTCCCTTCACTTTGGAGTTACACTAAATTTGTAGACAAATCCAAGGGAAATGGCCATAATTTCAATAGCAAGTTTTTCCATTTAGGGACATAGTAGGTCTTTCTCTATGCTCTGGGACAGTTGAAACAGCATTACCTTGTCCTTAAGAATTTCATGGCCTTTACCCATAAAATAATCTGGGCTGAGTGCTGGGGAAGGGGTGGTCGTTGGCCAGGAAGGGTAGGTGTGCTTTCACTGTTAACAAGGGTGGACTTTGGTTTTAAACACCAGTTATTCTCAGTCACCATTTAGCTTTTTACCACTTTCTGAATAATCTCAAGGTTAGTGGTCTCCACTCAGTTTTAGGTTATTCACTCTTTTCCGTCAACAATTTACAAGCACAGACCTTTTCAGGGATGCTGTTGAGGGCCACCCCCTATCCCTACAGATGTGGTGGGTGCTCCCACACAAGCAGCTGCTTCCCCACCAGCACTGGCTCCTTTCTGCTTTTTTAGGCTAAAGGCTTTTCCTGCATCACAGAAGATTCCTTGGCCAGCTTACAGGGCAGCTTGAAAATGTCAGGGAGTTAACATCCCAAGGGCAACCCTTACCCAATGAAGGAAAGAAGGTAAGTATCCCAACTTCTCCATCCCTTGATGGGACAGTCTGAATGCCTACATGATACCTCAGATGACCTCTGAGGTAGTGAGGGAAGCCCTCACCTGTGCACCCCTCTCTGTCTCCCTCCCCTTTCCCCTCCCTCCTGCTTCCTGAAATCACCTCCCAAATAAACAACCTGCACCCAAATCCTTGTTTCAGGGTCTGCTGTATACTATGGTATTATTTCAATGTGTTTGTAATAAAACATACACAAAATACACATTTAAAAGGATAAGATAGAGATAAACAGTAGTTTAACTAACTTATTTATTAACAACACAATCTTCTTGCTCTCTTCCAAATATTAATCATGATATTCTTAGTAAGTGGCAATGTGATTAAATGTGCTTCATTTATTTTTTAAAACCTTGATTAACACTTTGTGATACAGCAATTTGGAAGCCTGGTTCTGAGTTCATTTTATCTTGATACTTGGTTTAATGGTTTTGATAACTAAAAAAGTCACTTCAGAAAGTTATGTGAATCTGAATGGAATAGGCATCACTAAATTACATGCTCACTTTCCAGTCCCATCCACCAACCACGCAAAGGTAGCTGTTAAAATCTGGCCAGCAAATGCTGGTCTTCCTGATGTCGGTCATTGTTCCTGCTCAATGATTGGAAAGAGTTGCATTTTTATGTTTTCAACTAATAGCATGAAAACCCATGGAAATTATGCATTTGGGGAGATTTTAAGTCTGGTTAGACAGGTGTATATATTTGCCAGAATCCATCAACTTTTAGCTTTAAAATAGGTTCCTTTCAAGGTGATTTAATACTGCTTTTCAGGTAACTGAAAAATTCAGGTAACTTGATGATGCCTTGATGGCTAATGAATAAGCTTCAGGATGTGCCCAGGAAAATCCTCGGGGCCCAAAGCCTCCAGGAAAATTCAGGAAACCCCTAGATGGTTCTCTCCCGTCTTAAGTGAAGCAGAGTTGTTCTGCTTTTGGGCCTGGAGGCCTTGCAAAGCAGAGATAAGGCTAGGCTGACAGGGAGCCTAGGGCAGAAACAAATCACCTGTCAGGTGTGTCTCCCACACAGTTGCTTCCTTTCTGTGGTGTCAGCCTGACCTGACCCTGGGCCCTGCCTCTCCTTCCTAGGTCTGCCAAGGCCCTCAGGTGGAAGAGGCCAGATGCCTGGGCTGCACTGGGAATGGATGCAGGCCTGCCAAGAGGAAGGCAGGAGGTGATTTGCTACAGTGCAGGCTCTCCAGCCCCACCAACTTCAACTCTGAAGATGGTACCTACTCTCCCCCACCTCCACCACGTTCTCCCCCTCAGCCTCCTGGCAAGGAGAAGTGAGCCTTCCTTGGGGAAATGGGGTGCCATTCCAGCTTCAGGAGAAGCTCTGCTTGACTTGAAATTGCACCTTGGTCTCATCAATGCAGGCTCTGTTCTTCTTGACAAAAATGAAAGCGTCACCTAGGCCTGATTGCTTGCAGGAAGAAGACAGACTTGGGTCTACCCATCAGCTTTGTACCTTACAAGGCTGGAAGAGCTGGTTGGTCTGCATTGTCTAAACCTCATGGGTCAGCCATTATTATGTCCATTTCACAGATAAGGGCACAGAAGCTAAGCTGCTTACCTGAAACCTACGACAGCTGTACCTCTTACAGGAGCCCAATCGTGAGAGAAAGGAGTGATGTGATGATGGATGGATTTAAAATGGCTAGAAAAGGCACAGGGGACATCCAGCAATGGGGGAGATACAAATTAATCAACAATGAACACACATAAGAAAAAAATTTAAGTCCAAGTGTTGGATAGAATGTGGGGAAACTCTTACCTTATGGTGGGAATGTATATGTGACAATAGAGCAAAGTTGAAGATGCTACTGCACTTCCAGGTTTATTACCCTAGAGATGCTTACACGTGTGTCCAAGGAGACACGTAGGACTTTCACTAACTGGAAATCATCTAAATGCTTATCAATAGGCAATGGATATATTGCATTATATTGTCTGCTACTTTTTGCTTCTTTAAAAAGAAGTCTGAGGCAGAAATGACAAAAATGTTAACTGGTATTTATCATTGTGTGTTATTATATGATTTTTTAAACTATTCAAAAGCACATGTAGTGCTTTACAAAAGTCCAGCTTAGCCTGACTGGAATTGTACCAGCAGCCCAGGAATGTCAACCACATGCTGGCCCAAAGCTAAATCTCAACCAGAGCTTGCTTTGGGAACCTGAGATTGGGGTTCCAGAGCCTCAGGGAAGTTTTCGGAGTCTGGAGTTGTCCTGCCAACCAACCTACCTGGATGGTGCCACAAGGCTGAAAGGAATGCCGGCTCCTTGCCTGCACTTGGGGGCTCATGGTATAATAGGAGACCTGGATCACAGACCCATACCAGGTGAAGGACATCACCTTCTCCCTGGTGACTGGAAGGGCATGACCTGAACACCACTCCAACATCCCGTGAATTGTCCCATGCCCTTGCTGCAAATTCCACCACTCATGTCTGGCCGAGGGTTTCAGCTTTTGCTAAAATCTTGTTTTTAACTCTGCATATGCAGTCTAGGCCTCTGTCTCTGCTGCTGCCTCCACCCAAATGTGGGTGCAGCCTCTGTGCCTCGATTTCCTCTTCCCAATCCAAGGTTCAGAAAGCCAAAGTCACGAGAGGTTCACAAGAACAGGCCCTTGGGCTTCAAAACAGGGAGAGAAAGTGGCAACACAGTTGGGCCATGCAAAAGGAAATGACAAAGAGATGTGACAAAGAGGGTGTAAAAGGTTATGGGGCACTAGCAAAGTGAGGGGTGTGGCTGGAGCAGTGGAACTAAAGCTGCCTGGGTACGCTGAGGATAGACCATGGAGAGCCATGAATGCCAGGCAAGGAGGGAATTCTTGCCAAAAGGAGCTTGTGTCTTTGGCACTAGTCTAGCAGGTAACTTTGCTAGAAGGTGTCAGTCCCTGTGCATATGTGACCACACATCAAGCCACATGCTGGGCCATGGACCCCGGGATGATTCTCCCCATGTCCACACCACGCTCCCTTCTTGCAGACAACCATATTCGCTCCACTTGCCAACCCTCACTGATTTCAAAGTCACCCAGGGTGAAGACACAACCCTGCCAGTCCTTCAAGAGCCATATACAGATTCCTCTCCAGCCCCTCATCTCCCACTGTCCAAGCTGCAGAAGCCGAAAGGCTCTGTCCCCGCCTTGACATCGCACATCGCCTCGTCCTCAGATTGTCTCTGAGAGTCCAGATTGTATGTCTTCCATTTCTCTCCTCTGCCTATTAGCATGACTCTTTTGGTTGCAAGTGACAGAAAACACAACTCAAACTGGTTAAAGGGAGATCTATTGGCTCAGGTAACTGAAAAGTCTCAAGCATAGCTGGATTCAGGAGCTCAGCTGATATCCTAAGGACTTGGTCTCTCCTCTGTGCTGGCTTCAGTTTCAGGCAGACTCTCTCCATGCTGTGGCCCCGGCCTCTCCTCCCAGGACACCCCAGCCAAAAAAGACTTCTCTTCCCTTATGTTTCTGGCAAAACCCCCAGCATTACACCTTGGCCCCATTCCACCTGTGAGCCAATCACAGGAGTTAGAGGATGGAGTGCACTGTTGGCAGGCCAGGGTCACATGCCCACTGTGAGTTCAGTGGGTGGAGTAGCCCCCTCTCAAACCTTAGAGACTGCAAGTTGGGGTAGAAATGTTCTTCAAAGGAAACTGGAGGTTCCATTACCTGAAGCAGGAGCATGCATGATGTGCAGGAAAAAGCAACACAATTTCTGTTTTATTTCTGTGTTCCCCAAGCTTAGGGAAGGTCCAGCGTGGGGCCTGGGACATATTCATACTTCGTATATATTTATAGGATGTATGTATGTATGGATGGATGGATGGACGGATGGGCGGGTGGGAGGAAAAATGTCTCCAATTTCCTCTGGCTCCCCACTTAGAATGTTTGGCCAGAGCTGGGCCTGATGTTACAGGCCCGTTCTCTCCCCAGAGCTGAGATTCTGGCGTAAGTGCAGAATCTAGAGGGCTAGAGAGGGAAAAAAGGGGGTCTGGACTGAATACCAGAACAGGAGAAATGCCAGCAAAGTGAATTGTGAGGACTGACAACCTCCCCAATTAAGGGGAGCCTGGGGAGCTATCGTACGACAAAGCTGCCGTCCAGACACGTGTGGATGCTGGAGTTGCAACCATGCAGACAGAGGTGACTGGTTTGAAATGAAGCAGGGGGTGAACTCTGCAGGGGAAACTCCCAGATCTGGTGCTACCTACCTGATTTGGCCCAGCTCCCAGGCCTGGAATCTTCCACCAAGACTCCTCACAGCCCAGGGCCTGGGACTCCCAGGGACCCTTCAGCCCCCTTTCCTGAAGTCTCAACTAAGGGAGGAGGATGAAGTTACTAGGAAGTGACCCCTCTGCCTCATCTGGCCTGGCTTTGCCCCTGTGGTCGGGAGGGAGACACCATGGACAGCAAATTACCAGACCCAGAAAACTCCATCCACCCTCCATCAGATTTCTGGGGCCCGGAGACTCCAGACCTACCTTTCCACCAGGACTTGGAAAAGTCAGAATACAAAAGACCAAAAAAGTCTCTGGATGCAAGAGTGAAATACTGGGTCATGAATATGGTAAGTCATCTTAGTAGAATTTGCTGATTGATTGATTATAGACTCACTAATCTCCTAGATTCAAATGTACCTGAAGAATACGTGAAAAGTTGTGAATTCTAGTCAAACATTGCAGGACACTGTTTAACTCGTTTTCTTTAAAGTGACTTACCCAATAATTTTTGGCTTTAAATGCTATATGAATATTTCATAAATAACACATACATTTAATATTTTAACAATTTTACACCATATCTACAGTACTTTGGTACCTGACTTGTATATTTATGTGACTATTGTTAGAAGTGACTAATTGGGTTTGATTAGCTCCATCATTAATATTCTGTCCATAATTTAACATGCTTCAATAAAATACCCTAAAGCAGTGTAATGATTAGATTTCAGGAATATGTGTTTTGCAATTAAGTTCCTCTTGATTTTGATATGCAGATGAAGAAATGGTGGTCTCATTTAAAAAAAAAACTGCCCTTATTAACTCAGCAGTATACTCTGAAGATTAGGTAAGAAATCCAAGATTTTCTCTTTGTATATGCTAGTTAAAATGTATTTCAATCAAGCCTATGTGGGCAAATCAGATTTGATTAGTTTAAGTTCACAGTCATTCTACCTAAATGAATAATGTGTCACCTAACATTGCAAAAATTTGATTAATAGTTTATCAGTTAATTAAAAACGGGGTTTAATTTTTCTTTTTTAGGAAAATGCAAGGTAGATATTCCTTGTGTTCATCATAAATGCAAATTATTTCAGCTTGAATCTATTGTTCCTTTTTTGCTTCTTAGCCAACTGGCAAGAAAAATAAAGCTCTTAGAAATATCTCTGGGAGGGAGGAGTAGTGAAACTTTCTTTGCTCCCACCGGGGGCTGTCACTTGTTCCCTGGCTGCAGAGTTCACTCTGGGTGGAGTTGGTTCCCTGGCCTTAGCTTCTCCAGGCATCTCACCTCCTTGCCTCCCCTTCTGTCTTCATTCTCCCTGAAGCCTGTGGCCATAAGACTTTTCCAAATGACAACTTTTGTCACCCTGTTCAGTTTAGTTATCTGCGGGGCAGGAACCAGGGAACCAAAGGAGCCCCTTTCCCTGGGAACCCGACACACGACACTCCCATCCTCTTCGGAGCTGGTTATCCATGTCAGATAATTAGAACACCAGGGTGTCTTCTTTGCAGACGGTGGATTCCTCACGGAAAGGCTGCTGGGCATATTGAGTAAAAGGTTGGTTCTTCCTGGTGGTGATGTGGGGTGGCGTCGCAAGGCAGGGAAGGGAAGGAAGCCCATCCAGAGTGGGTGAATGAGCAGGTTGTCTGCAGGCAGCCTGACTGCTGGCACCTGGGACGCAGCACAGACTTGGCCTCAACCCATCCTAAGGGCAAGGACGCTGGACAATTTATCCACAACTTCTCTTGTCACTGACTGAAGTCTGTTCCCAGGGCCTTAATTCCTGGCCTTTCCCACCTGTCCTGCACATAGGCAGATCAGGCTCCTGTGGCTGGAGCTGGGCCCCATGAAGAGTGCCCGTCACTTGCTCAGTTGAGTGTAATGGAACGGTGAATGCTGAAGGAGCAGGGGCAGGCCATCCCTGGAGCCTCTCACAGTGGGTCCTGTGCTAATGTCTCAGTCCCAGGCACTCTCATAAATTCATTCTTCACTTTGAGAGGACCTGCCTTCCTCAGTGTTTATCAAGAATGACAATGCCTGTCGGGAACCAGCCTGCCCTGGGCACAACTGCAGACGCCGTGACCTCAGCTGTGAACAAGTCCAACCAGTCACTACCTTCAGTCTTACAGTTCAGGGGTAGGAGACTGACACAGATATGTCAGTTGTAGGAATGATGGTCAGGGAGGGCTTCTCAGGGGACGTGACCTTGAGCTGAGACTTAAAGGATGAGAAGCAACCTGGGAGATCTGGGAGAACTTCCCAGGCATAGAGGAGAACAAGGGTCAAGGCTCCAGGGCAGGAGTAAGTTTGGAGTGTGAGAGTCGAGAGACAATCTCTGGCAAGAGTGCGGGGAGTGAGGGACGCAGAATGCAAGTGATGTTGGGAAGGTAGGCAGGGCCAGATCGCTGGGGCACTGGGCCCTGCCGCCCTCAGGGCCACCGCAGAGCTCTCCACAGAGTGCAGCCAGTTACCCCCAAAGCCCCTGAATCACCATGGAAGAGCGGGCATAGTTTAAGACTCACAGCTCCGCACAGTAAATCTCAGGTGTGCTCGAGTTTGAGAAACTCCAGCCTGGGCTCAAGGATGTCTGAGCGTTCAAACTACTCTGCTCAAAGCTCCAGTTCCCTGGGAGTGAGCGGGGCCAGGGGGCCGTGGCACTGCAGGGCGTTCTGCCGGCCCACTGCGCCCTGTTCTCACATAGATCCCCTCTGGGCCTACACACGCGGAAAGAGGGGTCTGTCACGGGAAGGACAGAAGTCACAAGCCCCCGGCGGGGACTTGGCCTGCGGTTGTGCTTGGTTCAAGCAGGCTGGATTTGGAGCTAAATCTTACTTGATCCGACCCACAGCTTCACTGCTGTCTGGAGAGTTCTGGAGAGGATCTTGGTCACCTGCGGCCTATCTTCCCAAGCTGGTATTTCTGTCGTGGCTGCACTGGAGGGCTACCTCTCTGGACCTTAGTCCTCTGCTCAGGACCCCTGCAGAAGCAGCCCCTGGCCTGGGTTTAGATTCTGCCCTGGGCATGCAGAGCACATGTGCACCTGAGGTGCGCCTGGGCCAAGAAACTGAATGGTGCTGCATGTGCCACTGTTCTGGAGTGGGGGAAGGGACAGAGGCCAGTATTTTGAAGACCCTCCCTGGTGGCAGTCATGCACAGCCAGGGTCAAGAAACCCAGGAGCTGGGAGGAAGGTCTTGGCTGTTCCCCAGAGACACCTGTAGGCAGGCCCCCCAGGCAGCAAGGAGTCAAGGGGGGAGCCACCTAGGGAGTGGGTGTAGGAGCTGGAGCTTCCTGCCACCACAGGAGCCATGCATTGACTAGATTTATAAAACTGAACACCTGCCACTGAACTGAATCCCAGGGAGAATGGGGACATGCCAAGAGATAGAACTTTCAGAGTCGTTTAAGCTGCAAGTTACCTCAAACCATCCTCTGCTGGCTCTTAGACAGCCCTAGGGCCATCGGGGAGGAGGGACTGTATCCCAAGGAGTGCAGTCCAGCAACAAGGCCCTGGCTACCTCCCCACGGCCCCTCCACACCTACCTGTGCAGAGCAGCCTGCCTGTTTCCTCACCGTGGCCACCCATACCAGCTTCCACGAGGTCCAAGGAGCTACAGATACCCAGTCTGTACAGCAGCCATCCTCTGGCCCCTTGAGCCCTTGTCTCTGCTCCTGCCTAGTGTGGGAGTGAGGGCTATTTCTGCCCCTTCTACCTTCCAAACACCTCGGTCAGGGCCTGTTCTGGACAGGCCAGGACAAGGGGAAGAGAGCCATTCCACTCAGGCCACTCATTCTGATGAATATCAAGTGCACACTGTTGTCACTGTGTCCAGTGAGGGTTTCCAGGGAGTCTGTGTGTGTGTCTGGTCAAAAGCATTAACTTGCTTTATGTAAATATAGTCAGTTTATACTAATTTATGTAAACTTGCTTTGGCAGTTTTTCATTATTTAATAAACTGGGAGCTTGAAAAAGTGGAAGTAGCTCAGGCTTCTCCTAACCCTTGGGAGGCCAGGTCTTAAGGGCAGGGGTCATGCCTTGGAGAAGACTCTGTGTCAAAAGAGGACCCTGAGTGTCCAGCTCTGCTTGGAGGAGATAGTAACTGAGGCCAACAAAACAGAGCATGAGGCAGGGCTTTGCACGGACCAACCATCTCATATCTGATCCTCACAAAAACCTGATGACGTCAGACCTTTTCATATATTACCCATTTTACAGATGAGGAAACTGAGGCACAAAGAGGTTAAGTAGCTCCACCAAGTTCACAACAGCTAGCAATGGGCAGAGGCAAGACTCAAGTGCAGGCAGCCGGTTTCAGTGCCCACGTGCTTATCCTCGCTGCTCTCCCACCTCCAAAGTCCCAGCAACACCCTCTGTGGAGATTTTCACATCCAGCAAGCAGGAAAGGACCTATTGTTCCCATCTTACTGATGAGCAAACAGTGGTAAAGAGACTTCCCAGCATGTCTTGGTAAGTAAGTGGTAAGGTCAGGTCTGGGTGCCTGTCCAGGGTGCCTGTCTCCCCGCCCTGGCCTGCCTGCCCTCTGCTCCGGCCCCTATAAGCACACCTCAGTTTCCAGCAGGCAGCAAAGGCCCATACCTATCCAAGGGCCAGACTCCCCTGCTCTTGGCAAGACGAGAGGAAACAAATTGTCAAGTGTTTTTGTTCTTGTTTCTTTTTTAAAAGGAAAACTCTCTAAAACCCACCAGGAATGAACTCCAAAGACAGCATCCCTTAAGCAAGTTTAGGAAGGACTCTGAGTATTTTGAAAATCAGGACTCTATGGGGCCCAGTGGTGTGTGAATGTCCACACATAGCTGTGCTTTTCAGAGCAAGTTTTTCCATCTAAAAACAATACCAAGAACTAACCCCAAATGTCAGTATCTATACATTTAGAATTTGGACTATTTATGCTTCAAAAAAAACTATCTGGAAAAATGGCACACTGGACCAGTCTATCTCTGGGAAAAGGGACTAGACCAATGTCAGAATTGCCAAATTTAAAATCTGAACTCCACCCTCTGCTCTGGGGCCCTGGCTGAGTCAGGGCGCCTGTCTCCTGTGAGTGGCAGAGACTGGCCCCCATCAGTAGCGTTGGCTAACAAAGCCTTTATCAGGCATCTTGAATTCAGAACACCAGCTCCACATTTGCAGGAGTGGAGCTGCACCTGTGAATCGCTAATGTCCCATCTTCTGGACAGCATGGGGGAGGAGTGATGGCGGGAAGGCCCTGCGGTCTCTGGGCTGCTTAAGGAAAGGCCGCACTATAAAATGAGGGCCAGGAGGAGGCTGCATGAGAGCATCGGAGGGTGCCATTAGTCCTGCATCTGCGGCTGGAGCCTGGCAGGCCTCCCCCTCCTGGCTGCCCGGCTACCCCTTCTCCCTGCCGGCAGGGCAACTGCTGCCAGGGAGGGGTGGCAGGGAGTTTGGGGGGAAGTTAGCAAAACGGTTTGGTATTTCCACATAGGTCAACTGAATTCCTGTTAGTCTTTCACACATCATTCAACAGATACCTTTTTGAGCACCAAGAAAGCACAGGCCCCGTGCTGAGCCCTCAGCAGGGAGGCAGGAAGAGGGGGAACACCCAGGGTGCCAGGCCCCTGCCCTCCCAGGAGCACGACAAGGTGGGGAGAGCAGAGAGCCCATTGCTGGGCTGATGCTGGCACGAGGCAGCAGCGACCTGCTTTACTAGAGCCGGGAGCTGAGAGGCAGCCCAGGAGCCCTCCCCCCAGGACTTGGGGTGGCCTCACTGTGGCAGAGTATTCCTCATCATGGGCCAGGTGTTGCCTAGCCTCCAAGTCCTTCCAAGGGTACTTATTAAGCCCATTTCTCAGGTGCAGGAAGTGAGCTTGGGAGAGGTTATGGACTTGCCCACCCCACTCATCACTAGGTGGTAAAGCTGGAGCTCGGAGCCATGCCTCTGCCCTATGCTTCTCCTCTAGGTAAACCAGCCTTGTGTTTGGGGCCCTTGGGGCCAGCCATCAGTTGTGAACAACACAGGAACAACTGAGATGACTCTGGGGATGAAAATTTCCTCCTTTGTTGGATGGAGTCATGCTGAGTTTGCGCCAAATAGTCCCCCCACCCCGGACCTGAAATTGAACGAGGCACGTGGAGCACGTTGACACTACGTAGATGCTGCCTACACACTCACAAGCTGCTTCCAGTGGGTGACGAGCACTACCAGGCACCCGCCATGCGGCCCAGCCCTGCGCCAAACCATGTGGGACAGGTGAGAAACAGCAGAGCCCATCTCCTCCCCAGGGGGCTGTCAGGATCAGAGGAGAACCAGGAGATGAACATGATCAAACAGTGGACAGAATCCCCCATTCTTTCATTTCTGCAATTCTCTCAAATTCCCTGCGTTTCAGCCACGAGAGTCTATCCAATGAACACTCCCCCCCAGCAGCTTTGTGCCTTCTTCTCAGAGCCCTGGACTCTGGGTCTGGTCTGCACTTAGGACACGTCACAAGGCCAACCTACACCATAGTTCTGGCGGCCTGGGCCCCAACCCCATCCCATCTCACTCGACCAGAGGCTGAGCATTCTGGGAGCAGCTTCCAGGCTGGTTCTGCTCGCCTGCCCTCCAACCCTGGGGCCAGGGCCTGGCCCACTAATGCCTACTCACTCAGTCATCCCATGGGTGTTTCTAGAAGGCCTGCTGTGTGCTAACCCTGAGTTAGGTGCTAGCACACGTGGGGGAAAAACAGTCAAAGTTTCTATCTTCTGAGAGCCTGACAGATTACTGAAGAGACAACAGTGAATCCAGTAAACAAACAAAACAAAAAAACAAACAAAAAAGCACTTAACAATGATAAAGTGTGATCACTGCTGTGAAGGAAAAGAACAGGGCACCCTGAGAGAGGAAGAGGGTGGAAACTGAAGTCACACAGGACGTGGGTGTCAGGGAAGTCTCTACTCAGGTGTACACACAGGGTGCCTAACGGATGCTCACAGTCTGGAGAACGTGTTTGAAGGCAATGGAAGGAAAGGGGACATGACAACAGAGAGGAAAGGGGCCAGAAGTGGGGCAGGGGATCAGAACAGGAAGAGAGAGCCTGGCATCTGAGATCCAAAGCCCTCTCTAAAGTCCAAGGACAAAAGCTCAGTGAAGAGGTGACAAATGTGGTCCTGAAACAAGCTGGGCCAGCAGGCATGAACTGCTACTGCTACACTGGGTTCTGAAAGCCCAGGCAGGGGCCTCAGTTCATTGAAGCATCTGTGACATTTATGGACCACTTCTGGGTGTAAAACAGGAAATCAAGGAATTATAAAATCCCCTGGGCGGCAGTAACCGTGACCCTAGCCCAGCCCAGAGAGCTAAGAACTGTGCAGGCTGCTGGCCTCTGTGCCCTGGTCACCCAGCTCTGCCCCCTCTGGAGACTGAGTCAGAGCTGGGGACACCCTCGAGCTCCCTCAGCCAGAGGCAGTGGCCGGGCACGGCAGGAATGAGACTAGGTGGCACACCCTGGGTGGATGGTCCCCAGCTCCCTCCAAGGGACACCTAGGGGAGAGGAGAAGGACAACGTCTGCCTGCAAATCCAGAAGCCCTGGACCCAGGGCTCAAACAGGACTTCGGGTCCCAGATTCTCACTACACACTCAGCTTCCCTTGGAGTTGGCTTCTTTCTCAAGACTGGTTCTCCCCAAGTGATGCCCAGGCTGAACCTCAGCTGGAGAGCATCTCCCGAAGTAGTTCCTGCCAAGTCCCGAGACTAATTCTGATTGGCCAGGCTTGGCTTCCCTACTGGGGCACAGGTTAGCTTCACCCAAATCGTATGGACTTCCAGCAAAGTGCAGGTCCCCGAAGGAAGAGCAGGTGCCTTAGACAAAGGAAAGAACAGGGCTGTCTAGCACAGAAGGGATGAGAAATGTATTAAGGGGGAAAAACAAACCACAATGCAAAGCAAAAGTCCCCAGAGAGAAGTGCTAGGGTTCAAGGTTGGAGGGAGGCCCTGACAGGTCAGGAAAGGTATCCTGGAAAGGAAGCACACTCAGATGGTTTTGCAGACTGTGGAGTTCTGTGAAGAGTAACCACTAGGCTGCTTTCTACTCTGTTCTTTCTCTCCTGCAGGTGCCTTTTTCTTAATTACACCCAGAGAGCACAGGAAACTGGATGCCAGCGATATTTATTTTCTGCTCGGAGCCCGGCACAGGTAACTCACCAGGGGCATCTTTCTTAATGAGGGAAGAAAAATGTCAGAAGAGCGATCAGCCACGATGCACCCAACAGACTTAAAAATAAGCAAAAATAACATGAAAATTCATTTTGCATTAGCTGGCTGCATATATCATCCCCAGATTAGGAGAGCAGGATTCCTTTGTACTGTGGTAAGATCTGTTACTAGGGATTCCCTCATAAGTGGACATGCCTCACAGAGGGGATATTCATTCTGGAAGTTATTTTATGCCAGTTAAAACCAGACCTGAAGTTGGAGACCTAGGTCCACATTTGTTCCCCCCGGTCCTCCTGCTGCCTGAGATCTGCATCCCCAGCCACTCTCTCTGCTACTTCCTCACCCCCGACCTGGGAGGTCCCACCTTCCATTTGAGGTTATATTTTGTATGTGTGGGGGGGGCGGTGCAGAAGTCCCTGCCACTTAATAACAACAACCTCCTGTGATCTCACATCATCCCTAAGCAAGCCTGTGAGGTCGGGATTGTCACCTCTATTTCATAGAAGAGGAAACTGAGGCTTACGTGGGCTTATCCACTGTGCTACACAACCTCCCCATCTGTCTGTCAAGAGCAGACACTAAATCCCTCATTGCTATTTATTTACTTAGGGTCTGGCCCGGAGTCCCTGCACAGTGGTGCAGTCTGTCAAATGACAGGGTGAATGGGTGGTAGGGTCCTGCCCCCATCTGGACCGTGTGCTCTGAGTGCTGGCACCCCACATTATTCATGCAGGCTGAGCACACAGTAGGAGCGCTCAGAAAGGGCTGAGTGGTGGCTGGAGGTGACACAAGGAGCAGGGAACTCCTCCTTGCTAATTCCAGGCGAAAGCAGCAAGAAGGATGAAAAGAAGCGGATGAGGAAGTCCTTGAAGTAACAAAATGAAAGTAATGCTGATGGGCTTCATTTAGTGCTGTTCAGAGAAGGCAGAGCCTGAGAGCACAGGAAGCCCGCCCCCCGGGCCCGGCCGCGCTCCCTCCTATACTGGGGGCAGGCCACAGTGGAAAGAGCTGTTGGGCCCTCCCTACACTTGGCTCACTTGGGAAAGGCGCACATTACCCACCCCACACTCCTCCTTCACAGCACACAAAGCAGGGAGGACATATCTAGAGGAAAATACAGAGATGAGTCAGTGAGAGACACAGATGGTGAGACAGCAAGAGACAAATGATGGCCAGCACAAGGAGAGAGACAGGAGGGGGTTAGAGAGGTGAGGAGGTCCCAAGAAAGGGACAGGGAGCTGAACACCTCCCCTCTGCCCTGTAGACCCCTCTGTACCCTCCCCCACCTGCTCTGGGCACCTCCCCACACAGGCTCCCCCAAACGAACACGTCGGACACATCACTGCCTTCTGGACGGGTTTGAGCCTTGGTGTGTGTGTGAGGGGTGCCTAGCAGGAGATGTGGGGCAGAGGAGGGTGGTTGGGGTGACCATTCCCCAGGCTCCTCCTCCTGAGGTCATCACTCCTGTCAGATGGCGCTCTCTGCATGGCCACCTTGGCCTCCAGATTCAGGTACCTCCTCCTCCCCTAGACCCGGAGCGCTGACCCTCCTTCATAGGTTCACTCTCCCTTAATGACCCAGGTGAGCGCGCCACCTGCTTCTTGCCAGGTCCTGGCTGATACAGGGACATCCTGGGCTTCTAACTTCAAGGGGAAAATGGACCCATCTGCAGAGGAGAAAGGCCCTTGCTTCTGATGTGAGAGGCGTGTACTCCCCTCAGAGGTCAAAGGACCAAGCTGGGTGGGGCATTCTTGGGAGCAGACCACCTCTCTTTCGGAAGGCAGCAGCCAACACAAACCCAGCCTCCTCCATGCACCTGGGTGTCCATGACTGGCTGTTTCACCAATGTGTCCCTGGGCTCTGATGCAGCTGTCCCAAGAGGATGGCCCTCAAGATAAATAAAAAGCCTCCACTGACTGTGCATGCCAGTGTCCAGACTCTGGGGTCTATTTTTAGAATGTAGGACAACTTTCTCCAGGAATAGAAAAGACACGATAATCCAGGAGGGAGGCCTGGGAGAGATGAAGACGGCGAGTCTAGATATGAATTAGTCACGAGTGTATTATTTAAAGAAATGTTGAACAGTTAGGCAAATATTTGATACCTTTGAATCGGAGCGGGCGGTTTCACAGGCAGAAGGGCAGCGGCTGCTTGAGATGCCCCCCTCCCTGCTGGTGCACCTGGCTGTCACGCCAGTGCTGTAGGACCCCTCTTGCTGCACACTGAGAAGTAATTAAAGCTGTGTGCCTACTGGAACCGTGTGTAAGACATGGAGTGTGCACACACCCACTGGACCCATGTCTCAGGGACAGTGCCTGGTGCATGAATGGAGCCAAAGAGCTTTTTCCGTTTTTCAGGAGAATTTGCTTTCCTTAAATATTCCATCATATTATTGTAAGGATGAGGCATCTGCTTCAGTGTGGCCTCTTTTGGAAGGGTCAGAGAGCAAGACCCCTAATTTGGACCCTTTGGTCTGTGGTTCCCAGAAAAGCCACCGAAACCCTCTTAGTTCAGAAAACAGGTCCTGCCTATAAGGTACAAGGCCCAGGCAGATCCTCCAGGTTTGGGCAGCAGCTGGGAGAACCTTTTCATTCTGGCGGAGAATTATCCTCTGGGAGCTCACAGGGGGAAGGCTCAGAAGGCCAGTGACGTCAGGTGCATATGTGCGCAGAGAGGCGGTGTCATCTTTATGCCAGTTACCATACCCGGGGGTGGAGGCCAGCACTGACATCTCCAATTTACAGATGGAGAAACAGAAAATTCATGCTATGGCCAAGGTTTCACACTGGCAAGTGGCAGAATGACATAAAGAGAGTATGAGAAACGGTCTGGAATTTTACAAGAGCCACAGCTATAGGTCTGGGGCTCGACATGCATCTGCCACGGCAATCTGAAGGTTCCACAAGACACGCACTTCTTTCAGCCCCACTTTACAGATGAGAAGATGCGGTTCAGTGAGTGAAGGGCCCCTCTAGGCGGGGCAAGTTGGCTCCACAGTCAGGCGCGGGCATCAAAGCACAGGCGCCGACCATTGTGCAATACTGCCTCTCTTAGGATGCCAACCATTCTGCCTGGGGAATCCGGAGCAGCGCCAGAGGGCGGAGGCTTGGGGCTTCCTGGCTGTGTAGCACGGCTGCGAGAGGCTCTGGATGGGGGTCTACGGGCCCCCGCCCCTGACCCTGACTCCCCGCTCCGCGCCGCAGCTGCCCGGGCTCCGCCACCAGATGGCAGCAGACGCTTTACGATCGCTCCGCCGGGAGGCAGCGCCCGGCGGGGCCGGGGCGCGGGCCAGCGGAGGCCACCTGCGGCGCGCCCTGTGGAGCGGGGCCGCCTCCTCCCGCCGCCCGCCGGGCCTAAGCCGTCCGCGACCCGTAGTTCTGGTCGCTGGGGAGTCGGCCCCAACCCCTGCCCGGTCCTCTGGCAGCGGCCTTACGCGTTCAGGCGCAGGCGTGCTGATTGTCTTGGTCGAGGCCGGAGAAGCTCAACGAGCCAGCAACTCCCGCGGGGAGGACGCCGGGACAGGCGGTGAACAGGAGGCTGGAGGACAGGCCCGGCCAGAGCAACGCCCCTCGCAGCGCTCCCTCTGGACGGTCAGTTCACACTGCTGGCTCTGCTGCCGCCTGGACCCTGTGGGAGGGGGCCGTCACCCCACTCGACCCTCGAGGAAACTGTGGCACGGACAGGACCGTGGTAGGCGGCAGGGCAGGACCCTGAGCCATCCTGCCCAAGCAGGGCCCCACACCGACGGTGCCCACAGCCTGGAGATGAACCGGAAATGACGCATTCGGCCATTTGGTCAAGAGTGGGTGCAGGCGCCCTGGGGAAGCCACAGGCACTTTCTGAGCCGCTCAAGGCAGCGTGAGGTGGGGCAGAGGGGTGGAAGACAGAAGGAGGGACGGAGGGAGGGAGGGAGGGACAGGCCCCCACCTGGAGAGCGGTAGCAGTTTGCCCTGTGAGCCGTGCACATTGGCACAGAAGGGCGATGATCCGGCATTGTGAAGGGTCCAAGGACCCACCATTGTGCTCTTTGGCCTCAGACCCCCAACAGGCTCTTGCCCCAGAGCATCACTGCCTTTTATTTTGTTTTGTTTTATTTTATCACTTCACTTGTATTGTATTTTTCCATTGTATTTTATTGTACCCAGTTCATTGTTTTCACTCTTTCTTTTTTTACGGAGCCGACCATGATGCTGGCACACCCCACACCCTGCTCGCTCCTGCTGTCCTCTCCACAGGCCTGTAAATGCTGTGAATATGTGGGATGAGGGCTCCTGAGCCCCTGGATCTTTCTCTCAGGCGATCTGGTCTGCCCTTTGAAGAACCCAACAGCTCAGCCTTCAGTGATTTGTCCCTGCTGACATGGTCGACTTCACTTCCCAGACCTACTTGACCTCTAGTAAACAAAAAACTCCTACAGGTTGCTAAGAAAAAGGCAAATGACCCAATACAAAAATGGGCCAAGGTAGAACCAGACAATTCACAGAAGAGGAGGTGCAGATGTTGAGAAGACTCTCAACATGTCTAAGTGTCAGGAACATTCAAATGAGAACAGCACCCCTGAGGGTGACAAAAATTCAAAAGAACTATATAGCGTTTGGAGCTGGTGAGTTTGTAGGAAATAGACACCTCTAGAGGTCGTTACTGGTGGGAGGGTGAATTGCTATGTCTTTTGAATTGTGCATTACTTATTGCAGTTTTAAAATGTCTATGGCAGGAGATATTTTACATATTGTCCCCTGTTTTATTTCTCTCTACCTGATATTTCCTCCCTCCCCTCCTCCCTGTGTCCCTCCTTCACCCCCATCAAATGCAGGCAGCGGGGCCATTCTTTGCTCTTCATCTCAGGAGAGGAGTGGGAGGGTGAAGACTGCAAGCATTTTTCTAGCTTTCTTTTCTAAAATTAAGCCCTTAAGTAAACAGAGAAGACACTGGGTCCAGAGAGAATATTTGGAGAAATATTAGGAGAGCAGGGAGAGATTTAAGGAAGCGCTTCTCCCTACCCCCCGCTCCGCCCTTCGGAAAAGCTTTCTCTGGGCTGGAGTCCAGATGGATGAACTGCACGAGGACAGAGAAAATGGCAGAGGACGACAAGAGCCAAGACGTTGGGCTGGAGAGAGCAGGGAAGGGCCACTGGGTGGTTGTACCTTCCTGCGGTGGACAGGCCCTCTCCTGAGATGCTGGGCTATGGCAGTAGGGTGGCAAAAAGGCCCCCCAGCAACCTCAAGCCCACCCCATACCCCATAATACAGAACCGTGAGAGAAAGGTGTCTGGATTGAAGGGTCCATGATGTCACTGAAGCCAGAATGGACCCATGACAGAGAATCACACATTCCTCACCACACCCCAAGGCCTGGGCATTTGGGGGGACCAGAACTTAGATTCAAACCCAGAAGAAGGGAAACCCCAAATTAATACTAGTTGTCTGCATGAAATTGAAATAAAGTTTTAGTAAAAAGATATTTTCCTTTCTTCTGCACCCAAGGGTCCCATCTCTAGCATAGATGTCTTCTTGACCCAGCAACGCCGCTCTCCAGACTCCCTTGAAAATCTCAGCATATATTTGGGCAAGGATATTTCCTGCAGCATTGTGTGTAAGGCAACAAAACTGGAAATAACTCGAATGTCCATCAATATAGGGAAATAAATTATGGCACCATAAGAATTATCTTTACATGCAGATGCTAAAAAATAAATAAAATTTAAGAGATTTTGCTAGGTTCTTAGATTTCAGATAAATATACCAAAATCAGTGGTTTTCTCCATGCCTAATATAATTGATTAGGAATAGAAATGGGGGGAAATTCCTGGACAATGTTCGCAAAATCAAGAAAACAATCAAGAATCAATTTAACAAGAAAAGTTCAGCATTTATAATGACAGCTTTTAGATATTATTAAAAGAAGATTAAAGGAATTATTTGCAAGATATACCGTATTTCTGCATAGGAAGACTTAGAATAATAAAACATCAATTTTTCCCAAAATTATATTTCAAAGTAATTGGAATTACATTGGTCTCTTCTGTCTTTTATATATGCCATTTGTTTCATTTTCTTCTCTGAAACAATGTGGAAAAGAAACCACTTCCTAATGGCAGAACTTTGGTTGCTACAACTCTTCCCTGATCTTTGGTCTGCTTAACTTTCTTTCTACCCATTATTGAATAATCGTTGGTAATCTATCTTTTTCTGGAAATTATCCATTTTCCTCTAGATTATAAAATTTACTGCCGTAAAGGTGCATACCATGGGGTCTGTGCTTGTAACTATCGATACTTTCCCATTTCTAATATTTTTGCCTTTTTTTCTTCTTTTTTTTCAAGATCAGATATGAAGGGAGTCTATTTAATTGTTTGTTTTTTTTTCTTTTTCAGACGCACTTTTGGGTTGACCTTTATGTTATTTTCAGGTTTCTGTCTCATTATTTGCAACTTTTACCTTTATTAATTCCCTCCTACTATGTGCATGTGTGTGGTGTGGCCTTTTTCTAATTCCTAAATTGAATACTTAAATGGGTTTTTTCACTTTATTTTTTAATATTAGAAGATTTTATTTACTATAATTTTCCTGTGATTTTTTTCTGTCCTTTAGGTTTTGGTGTGAAATGTTCTCCTTAATTCCGTTTTGGATCCAGATAGTTCAGAAGAGATTGTTTAGTTTCCAAATATTACAGGTTTGTTTTGCTCAATGATTTTTTGAAAGGATTTTTTAAAAAATTATTGCTTTCTGTTTTCACTGGGATATGATCAGAGAATGTGACGTGTAAAATCTTGATTTCATTGAGATTGCCTAAGGTTTTGCTTGTGGGCAAGAAGTGCTTGATGTTTGGGACTGTCCAGGAGACATAAGAGGACAGTGTACACTCTCCATTTATAGAAGAAAACCTACAACAATTAACTATATTATTCAAATATTCTACATCTTTATCTACTCAGATCTACCCCTTTCTGGAAGAGATACAGGACATCATTATTCAAGAACAAGTGTACAAGGGAAAAAAAAGAAAAAACACTTTGAAGTGAATCCACTTAGGGGAAGGCAAAATTTCATGCAAAAAGTAAAAAGGTGTTATTGGCACTGTATGGTGACAAATGAAACAAAATATTGTGAAAAAAACATTTATCCAATATTTACTAAAATTTAGGTTATTATTGGAAGGATGTAATTATGTTTTAGAACAAACAACTATAAATCTTGTGTGTACCTTTCCATATGTATGTTGTAGTTAAATGAAAAGTTTGCTTAAAAACATTAAATCTAATGTTGACTTTTTGGAAGTATAATGTTTTCAGTAAAACTGTGTGATAGCATGACAAGACACCCTTCATGTTTGTTTACAAAAAGTAATTGATGGCTTCAGCTATCATCCTAAGGGCCTCCTTTAATCCTTTGCTATTTGTATCAGTCAGGACTGCATTTGACAGAAACCCAATTTAGCAACTTAAACAAGCTACGAGTTTATTTTTCTCATATAACAGAAACACCAAGGGCAAATAGCTGGGCTGGGACGCCACTGCCCGCAGGGAGCATTGCAGACACGGCTTCTCTGGCTTACTGTTCCGGCATCCTCTGGGTACTGCTTCCTTGCTTGCATTCTCAAGGTGGCTAATACACCTCCACGCATCATATCCATGTCCCAGCTCAAAGAGGGGGCAGGACTTGTCAAAAATGTTCACGCCAGCTTAGGCTATTCCTTATTTATCAGGAAAACAATCACTTTCACAGAAGCCCCACAAGCAGACTTTTATATCTGATCAGCCAAAATGTCATCACATGGCTACTCCTAGCTGCAAAGGAGTCTGAGATGTGAGGTGTTTTAACTGAGCACATCACCACCTTGAACAGAATCGGGTGTTGTCAGTGAGAAGGGAATAAATATTGGCTAGCAGTTAAGTTTCTGTCACAATAATCAAACCATCTTCTTTTTTTTTGCGGTACGTGGGCCTCTCACTGTTGTGGCCTCTCCCGTTGCGGTGGCTCACGGGCCCAGCCGCTCCGCAGCATGTGGGATCTTCCCGGACGGGGGCACAGACCCATGTCCCCTGCATCGGCAGGTGGACTCTCAACCACTGCGCCACCAGGGAAGCCCCAAACCATCTTCTTTTGAAGTACATTTTTATTTTTGGTAAAATTTCTCCTTTGCTTACTGCTCTTATTCAGTCAGTGGTTCTGCATGTGATTCTAGCAATTCTCCAATATCACTTTTTAAAATAAAATCCAAATATGATTCTTTAAAAAGGCCAATTAAAATTCTACATATTTTTTCTACTTCATAAAATCCTACTTTTAAAAAAAGATTTGTAGTTTCACTTTGCAATTGACTTGCATTATATTCTATTAAGGGACATTTCTAAGACCATCAAAAATGTTGATGCATTTGTCTAGGATAGATGCTAACTGCAAACTGGGAGGAATGTTTGAGTGCAGATTAATTTTATAAAAGCTTGGTTCATTGGTATCTAGATTCAAATCATGGCTTAATCTCTTACTACCCGTGAAAATTTGGGCAAATTACTCAACCTTTTTGTGCCTCTGTTTTTTCATTTGCAAAGTGGGGATGATTTATCAGTTATCTATTTCTGTAAAAGAAACCACTTCAAAAAATTTGTAAACAACAACCATTTCCTTTTCTCATGGTTCTGTCGGTCAGTAATTTGGGCTGGGCTCAGCTGTACTTGCATGGGGTTACTCATGCAGCTACAGTCACCTGGTAACTCAACTGGGTCTGGTTGTTCTAGGATGGGCTCACTCACATGTCTGGTGATTAAGATTTGGCCACAAGTCCTCAGCAGGCTAGCCCACTTCCACATGATGGTGGAAGTTTTCCAAAAGAGCAAGAGTGAAAGCTGCAAGGCCTTTTGACACCCAACTCAGAAGCCACGAAAAATAACTTCTGTAACATTCTACTGTCAAAGCAGATTTGCCAGACCAGATTCAACGAAGGGAAAAATGGACTCTACCTCTTAAATAGCAGAATGATAGAGCCACATTTCAAGGGTTATGTGTACAGGATGGGAGGAATCATTACAGCCATCTTGGCAAACAGATAGTAATAATCATGTCACGTAGTTTGTGGGAGGGACTAATACATGCAAAGTGCTTAGAACCTTAGCTGGCACATAGTAAGTGCTCAATGTCTGTTGCGTTTTAGTAGTAGTAGTAATAGTGTTGGTATTATTTGTTTTATATGTGTCTTATATAAATAATACCTACTTGGATTTTATTTATTCTTCCCAACTTGATCGGAAAATTCATAATTATTGTGATAGATGATACAAATTGGTTTTAACTTCTTCAGATATATATATGTATATATATATGTGTATATATATATATATATATAAACTTCTTCAAATATATATATATATGCTGGTAAGAGGGGAATGATGGTAGGAGAAACTCAGGGAGGACTTCTTGGAGGAGATTATGCATGAACTGAGTCCTGAAGGGTGAGTGTATTAGTTTCTAGGTCTGGCATAGCAAATTACCATAAACTTAGTAGCTTAAAACAATGGAATTTATTTTTTCACAGTTTTAGAGACTAGAAGTTCAAAAATCAAGCAGGCCAAAGTGTGCTCTGAAGGCTCCAGGGGAGATAGCCTCCTTGTCTCTCCCACCGTTTGGTGGCCCCAGACGTTCCTTGGTTTGTGGCAGCACAGCTGCAGTCTCCACCTCCAGCTTCACAGGGTTGTCTATGTTTCCTCCATTTCCTATAAGGACATTTGTTATTGGCTCTACAGCCCACCTGGAAAATCCAGGATGATCTCATCTCAAGAGCCTTAACTTAATTATATGTGCAAAGACCCTTTTTCCAAGTAAGATCACATTCTCAGGCTCCAAATGGACATATATTTTAGGGGAAGGCCATTCAACCCACTACAGTGAATAAGAGGTAGCCAAGCAAAGAAAAATGGGAAGGGTGCTCTCAGTAAAGGGATTGGCATAAGGAAGGGCACAAGGGCATGGCATGGCTTTCTGATTTGGGGAAACCACAATGCACTCTTACTAGATCATGAATTGTGAGGAGAAGTGTGGTAGAAAATGAGTGGAGAGGCAGTCTTGGGGGGCAGACTTAGCACCAGGAAGTTTAAATTGTATCACAGTGGTTCAGGTAAAGATGCTGAGGTCCTAAATGAGGATTGTAGGTGGGATGGGCATGTCTGAGAGATGAAATCAGCAAGGCCTGGGGAAAAATTAAACATGGTGGGAAAAAAATAGGAATGATTGCTGGATTTCTGGTTTGGGAATTGACTAGATGGTGACCCCATTAACCGAATTAGCAATAAGAAAGAAGATAATGTCTTTTGGGGGGGGTATATATATGCACGCAGGAGGTGTAGGAGATTTATTTAATTTTGGACATATCAGTTTTAAAATTCATATGGACACCCCATAAGTGAATGCCCAAATAAGAGCTGAGATGTGAAACTGAAGGTCAGAGAAAAAAAGGCCGGTGTAAGCCTGCAAGGACCAATAGACCATGACCATGGATGAAGTCACTTAAGAAGAGCTCAGAGGATAAGGGCCGGGGACCAAGGACAGAATTTTGGGGGATGCTGATGGGCAAAGATTGGGTGAAGTACATCAACCAGGAAAGGGTCATCAGAAGGGAAGGAGGGGAGCTCAGAGGACTCTTAGGATTTCTAGGAACAAAGGTGCAGATGATTCAAGGAAGAAATGCTCAACAGAATCTGATGTAGGAGAGATCCAGAAAATGGCTATAGGACTCAGAAGGTCCACTTGACTGGACATGGAGATCATCGTCAAACTCTGCAAGTTCCTGAACAGTGGTAGAAACAGAAAGGCAGGCTCAGACTCTTTCCCTGACCTGAACTATGAGGATGTGAGGGCTTCTCAGGTGACAAATTCAGACTGCATGCTAGAAAAGACAGTCCTCTTGGTAAACTACTAGCTGGAGTTGATGAGGTGTGTCTTGTGATGTAGATCTGCTGACAGCTCCAGCCACTGATGCCTGCAGGGGGGCCGTGGTGACCTGTCCTGCTCTTCTTTCTCATATGCTAATAATGGGCAACACGTAGACAGTGCCTTACCTCCAAGGCACTGTCCTCCTGTAGGCACTAAGTGCTTTGCAGATCTTTGCTCATTTAATCCCTACAACAATGAGATGAGTATTATGTTTATTTTACAGAGAACTGTGGCTTGGGAAATTCAACGATACACAACTCAAGGGCACATAACCATTAGGTAGTAGATCCAGCAGGATGCCAGTCAGTGCTGTTGCTTTCATCCCACTGAGATTAGAAGTCATGAGAGAGTTCTAGCCAAGAGACTCACCCTTACCTTCCAACAAACAAAGGTAGCTGCTCTATCACAAAGCAGGGGGGCAATTCTCAATATGTCCAGTGACCTTGCAGATTCTCCCTCCTATAGCCCCCAAAGGTGCAAGTTACATAAGTCATCAGATATTTGAATTTAATTCTCTCACTCTTTTTTTTTTAGAATGTAATATATGTTCCAAATGGAAAGATATACCATGTTTTTGAATGAATACATCTAACATAAAACATATAATATCCCAAATTAATAAATGAATTTCATGAAATCCCAAATCATTCCCAGAGTTTTGTGTTTATATGATTTTTTAATTTGAGTAAAACAAAATAATCTAGACATTAATGGAAAACAAGTCTGAGAAAATGTAGAAAGTGTGAAATAGAGCAGCATTGAGGAGCTGGGACAGTGAAGTTGTCTTAATAGCTAAAAGAAAACTATTGTATCACACTAATATAGTCTTACATAGGAATACACAAATTCATACAACAAAGAAGATAAACCAGAAAATGGCTTAGAGACTTAAACATAAGATATGACACCATAAAACTCCTAGAAGAGAGCATAGGCAAAACATTCTCTGACATAAATTGTACCAATGTTTTCTTAGGTCAGTCTCCTAAAGCAATAGAAATAAAAACAAAAATAAACAAATGGGACCTCATCGAACTTGCAAGCTTTTGCACAGCAAAGGAAACCATAAAAAAGAAAAAAAGAAAAGACAACCTATGGAATGGGAGAAAATAATTTTGCAAATGATGAGGCAGACAAGGGCTTAATCTCCAAAATATACAAACAGCTCATACAACTCAACAGCGAAAAAACGAACAACCCAACTGAAAAATGGGCAGAAGACCTTAATAGATATATCTCCAAAGAAGACATACTGATGGACAGTAAGCACATGGAAAGATGCTCAACATCACTAATTATTAGAGAAATGCAAATCAAAACTAAAATGAGGTACCACCTCACACCAGTCAGAATGGCCATCATTAAAAATTCTACAAATAACAAATGCTGGAGAGGGTGTGGAGAAAAGGGAACCCTCCTACACTGTTGGTGGGAATGTATGTTGGTTCAGCCACTAATGGAAAACAGTGTGGAGGTTCCTCAGAAAGCTAAAAATAGAAATACCATATGATCCAGCAATCCCACTCCTGGGCATATACCCAGACAAAACTATAATTCAAAAAGATATATGCACCCCTATGCTCATGGCAGCACTATTTACAATAGCCAAGACATGGAAACAACCTAAATGTCCATCGACAGATGAATGGAAAAAGAAGATGTAGTACATATATGCAATGGAATACTACTCAGCCATAAAAAACAATGAAATAATGCCATTTGCAGCAACATGGGTGCAACTAGAGATTATCATACTAAATGAAGTCAGAAAGAGAAAGACAAATACTATATGATATTCACTTAGATGTGGAATCTAAAATATGGCACAAATGAACCTATCTACAAAACAGAAGCAGACTCACAGACATAGAGAACAGACTTGTGGTTGCCAAGGGGGAGAGGGGTGGGAGAGGGAAGGACTGGAAGTGTGGGATTAACAGATGTAAACTATTACATATAGGATGGTTAAACAACAAGGTCCTTCTGTATAGCACAGGGAACTATATTCAATCCTGTGATAAACCATAATGGAAAAGAATATTTTAAAAAGAATGTCAAAAAAAGAAGGTAAACCAGAAATCGATCCTAATACATATGAGAATTTAATATATAATAAAGTTGGCCTTCAAGTCACTGTAACAGAATGAAATATTAAATGGTGCTGCCGTTTCTGTATCTCCATCAGAAAGAAATAAAATATGACCTTTCAAACTATATTACAAAGTGACAGTAATCAAAACAGTATGGTATTAGCATAGAGGCAGACACATAGATCAATGGAACAGAATAGAGAACCCATAAATAAACCCATGCATATATGGTCAATTAGCCTACAACAAAGGAGCCAAGAATATACAATGGAGAAAAGACAGTCTCTTCAATAAATGGTATTGGGAAAACTGGACAGCCACAATTCCATTTCTGCATATTTTTCCAAAGAAAATGAAAACGCTAATTCAAAAAGATACGTGTACCCCATGTTCATTGTAACATTATTTACAATAACCAAGATATGGAAGCAACATGTCCACCAATGGATGAATAGATAAAGAAAATGTGATATATATGAAAGGAAATCCTGCCATTTGTGCATTTGTGACATGGATGGACTTTGAGGGCATTATGTGAAATGAAATGTCAGACAGGGACTTACTATACATTTGTATAGTAAGGGCTTGATCCTCTGTTAAAACAAAGATCTCTTTGTATATAACCTTTTAATTATTATTTTTCTATTAAGTCTGCTTAAGAGTTTTTCCTAGACAAAATAATGTTATGTAATGAAATATGATTATCTTTTTTGTGTGTAGTTTTGGTTGGTAAAGTATGCCTAGGTTTCCCTTAGATTGCATGTGAAGCCTTTGCTCCATCAAGAACTGAATTTTGAATATCATGTAATTTAGAGGTCTAATTTTATGTTCTTGAACTTTATAATGTATTTACTTGTTTTGTTCATTTTTCTTGTGTTCACTACATTATTGTCACTTTGCTGCTTGCTCAGGTTCCTCATCATTGCTTCCACTATTAATTTGGAAATTCTCTGATGGTTCCCTTCCCATCCCTAGTAACCATAGAAAGCTGTATTTCTTTACAGATTGTATTAGTTATCTATGGCTGTGTAACAAATTACCACAAAACCTAGCAGCTTAAAACAACAAACACTGATTATCTCACAGTTCTGAAGATCAGGAGTCCAGGGGCAGCTTAGCTCATGGTCTCTCAGGAAGCTGTAATCAAGTGTCAGCCAAGGTGTGACTGGATCTGGAGGATCCTCTTCCAAGCTCACTCCTGGTGCTATTGGCTTCTGTCCCTTGTCACACCAGCCTCCGTAGGGCTGCTCATAACAGAGAGAGTCAGGGAGGGAGTCCCAGCATCTTTTCCGGGTTAGTCTCAGAGTCACAACCCCTCACTCTGTTATACTCTATTGGTTAGAAGTGAGTCACTAAGTCCATCCCACACTCCCTGGAAGGGGAATTAAGCTCCACCTCTTGAAGGGAAGATCATTGAATAATTTGTGGGCATAGTTTTTTTAAACTCCCCCATAGACAAATTAAATTCAAACAACTTGCCCTCCCATCAGAAGGTTTTCCCGGCCTGCTGAGATGAAAGCCCTCGGTCACCCCTCCTTCTTTCTTCCTCTCGCTGTTCTCCACTCCTCTCCCACCTCCAATGTCTAGATTTTGCTGAGATCATTCTGAATTCAATTCCAGGTCATCATTTTTGGTTTTCCTTGCTGTACACCAATCCATCTCTCCAGCAGCTTCCTCAGATGTGGTACGACATGTAGCGTGCTCTGAAGCCTCATGTCATCGCCCTGATGTGTGAATCATACCTTGAGTGGATATGGGATTCTTGGGTTATTGCCCTTGCTCTCAAGAGTCTGAAACAAATGTTGTGATTGGGTGGCAGGGTGGCAATAAGAAAGCTAATACTAACCTGATTTTCCTTTTCTTTGTAAGTAACCCTCCTTTTTGTCTGGAAGTTTATTATTCAGGAATTACACCAGGGTCTGTCTAAGTATATGTCTTTTTAATTAATCTTTCCTGGAACTCTACAAGCCCTTTTAATCAAGGCTTTTCTTCAGCTCAGAAAATGTTCTTTAATTAATTGTTCAATTATTGTTTTCCCTTTATATGGTTTTTTTTTTTTCTTTTTCTGAAACCCCTCTCCTTTGAATGTTAGATTGCCTGGATTTGTCCTCCAAATCTCTTTCTCGTTTTGCACTGAGATGAGCTTTTCTTCCACTTGAACTCCCAGGACACTGACTTATTTCTCTGCAGTGATCACTCGTTTTCTGAGCTCATAAGTTGACTGTTTAAACTGAGAAGTCATTTTATTTTTTTGTTCCTGACAGTCCTCCTTCACCCCCATGCCATCCCCAGTTCATCTCTTTAAGGATTCTCACTTTTTTTGTTGATGTTCTCTTTCCTCCTCAGTGGGACCGCTGCCCTGGTTTCTCAGTGTGGACGTCCTCTCTCAGGTCCTTGCCTTCGCATAAAGGGGGTGCTTGTTTTCCTGGCTCTGCATGGCTGGCGGTTCCCTGGACACTGACAAAGATTCTCTCCTCAACCAAACTCGACTCAGGCTCCCCTGAACGCTTTTTCAACCAGGCTTTGGCTTTTGGACTTTGGTGTTTGTCTGTGCATTGGCCTATTTTAGCAAGAATCCTGCTAAGTCAGTTTAACCAGAACCCCCCGCCCTTGATATCTGATCACCCTCGAAATCTGGTTCTTCATCCCCCACCATCCCCCAGGTGATGTCTGGTCACCCTGGCCTGCCTTCAGCAAGAATCCTGTTAGGTCAGTTTAGCCCAAATCCCCCTCACCCCTGATGTTTGCTTAGTAATTTTCCATCCACTGACCTCCTCACCCTGCTCCTTGGCTATCAATTCCCACTTTTTGTCGTTGTATTCAGAGTAGAAGCCAATCTCTCTCCTCCAGTTCAAGACCCCATTGCAGTTGTCCCTACATCTATCTCGATGCCCCCCTTGAATAAAATCTGCCTTATCATCTTCAACAAGTGTCACGCGTGGTTTCTTCTTTAACAACACCCGGCGGGGGGCGGGGGGGCAGGCTGCTGGCATCTTCTGGGCAGTGGCGAACCCACCCTGCAGCTTCAGCCCTGGTGGGCAGCTTTGTGTGAACTGGTACATTGTTACCCTTCCCTGAGTGCTGGCAGTGTCCTCCCAGGCCACGCGGGTACACTGCCCACCAGGTTTCTGGAGGCCAGCAAAGATACACAGACTGCCAGGGTCCCATTTAGGGGGGCTGGGAGGGACTCAGGGCAGGGAGGGCCAGCGGTGTCAACCTGCCCCCTTGTGCTCCACTGCAGGCTGGCCTCTTGCAGCGCTTCCAAGGTGTGTGTTGGGTGGTGGTGGTGGTGGGGGGTACTTGGGGTGGGAAGTTAAGGAGAAAGACAGGCAGGGCCCTGCCTTTTTTTTTTTAATTTATTTATTATTTATTTATTATTTATTTTTGGCTGTGTTGGGTCTTTGTTTCTGTGTGAGGGCTTTCTCTAGTTGCGGCAAGCGGGGGCCACTCTTCATCGCGATGCACGGGCCTCTCACTATAGCGGCCTCTCTTGTTGCGGTGCACAGGCTCCAGACGCGCAGGCTCAGTAGTTGTGGCTCACGGGCCTAGTTGCTCCGCGGCATGTGGGATCTTCCCAGACCAGAGCTCGAACCCATGCCCCCTGCACTGGCAGGCAGATTCTCAACCACTGTGCTACCAGGGAAGCCCAGGGCCCTGCCTTTGAGTGTGTGCTAGGGCGTAGCCAAGAGGCAACTGGGAATCCAGGCTGGAAATCTGAACCAGAGGGCCTGGGGCATATTAGAATTGCCTGGGGAATCTTCTAATTTAGATGAAATCCCAGGCCGCACTTCAGACCAATGAATCAAATCTCTAGGAACGGCGGCTTCAGCATCAGCATTTAGAAACTCTATGCAGGAGGTTTCTGCTGGTCAGCCAGGAACAGAAGCACTGGCCTAAGAAGGTCATTTGAACCATTCTTACCTAGATCTTGAGGGTGATGTGCCCGTCCCCTTTCTAATATACTGGTCACATTTACTTGTCTGTTTATATGTCAGAGAAGTCACCAACTGTGTCATATCTTTTCTGTGTCCCAGCACCTAGCACAGTGCCTGACACATCAATAAATAAACAAATGAATAAATCTGTATTTTAATATGACCAGAAAACTACAGCACTAAAAAGGCCCCTCAGGCCCATTTAGTCAATAGGTCCCATGCACACACTTTATAGATGGAGAAACCAAGGGCCTGAGTGGAACAGGGACTCCCAGACTCTCTCCAAGCCTAGAATCGGGGCTGGAAGGCTGCTATAGCTATGAAGCCAGTCTTCCCACCATTCTGCTTCCCTTACTTTTGGTCTCTTTTACATCCTTTATAAACCTGTAGGTATGTGAGAAGAGGCGCAGACAGACCATCATGCTACAGGCTGGGAGGCAAGGTCATCGCACCCCAATCCTCTCTTGTGATCTAGGAACAGGTCTGGGTATAAACTAAATATGGGCAACTTGAGTCCAATTCTGTCAACAGATATGTGTTGAAAAAGTACTTTGTACCAGGACTGTTCCAGTGTCTATGTCTGGGATGTGGTAGATCGTCTCCAAAGATGGCAGCCAACGATTCCACTGTACCTGCGTGCATACACCACTCCTTCCATCAAGAGGGGTCTAATTCCCTTCTTGAATCTGGGCTGGCCATGGGACTTGCTCTGACAACAGGATGTAACAGAAGTGAGGCTGTGCCAGTTCTGGGTCTAGCCATTAAGAGAACTGGCAGCTTCTGATGTGGGTCTCTTAGAGCCCAGAATACAATATAAAAAGTCCAGCTACCCCGCCCAGAAAGGAGCTGAGCCAGCTCTTTGCCATTCCAGCCACCCCAGCTGAGGCACCAGACACAATCAATGCCATCTTGATGTTCCCCTTCCAGCCAAGCTCCAAGCTGAATGCTGGCATCAGAACAATGCCAGTCAACGACGCCTGGACTGAACTGCTCACTGAGCCCAGTCACCCACGTGGTCACTAAAATAATAAATTGCTGTTGCTTTAAGCCACTAATTCATACTGTAGTTGTACCAATAGATAACGAAAGCATGAGGGGAGAAAAATAATAAACAATAAGCATAATAAATATAATTTATTCTCAATTATCCTATTTATTATCAGTGACTCCAATTCTTTGGCTTTAGGTAACTGAATACTCACCTTCCCTTCTCTTGGGGGTGACATCCCCATACTCAGAACCTTCCCTACCCAGCTCTCCCTCTTCTGGGCCTGGTCAGGTGGCTGAACAGTCCCCCAGCAGCACAGCCCCCAGACCTGGCCCAAATCTCTCTAGGTGTCTGGTATACAGTAGGTGCTTTCTCAATGCATTAGGCTGGCTCTGTCAGAAACTCCCCATCATCATCTTCACTTCACACTGTACCTACCCTTTCTCTCCACCAGGGGAAAGAATAAGTGGCGATAACCCCAACATTTCTCCAAACTGTGGGACACGATTTGCTCATGCTCTCTCCCTCCTGTGCCAGCCTTGCCTCCACTCCCCACACTTGGAGGACATTCTCTGCAGGGTAAGGTCTCAGGGCAGGAAGGCCAACAAGCAGCGTGTTACCCTAGTCTAGCAGCCTCCTGTTCCTCTTTTCTGCCCATATCCACTCACTCTTTTCGTGGTAGCAGCACTGCATTTTTCTTGGAGACCCACCCTCCCTCTCTGGGTCCATCTGACTCCATTCCCCACTCTGGGGCCAGCGCATTACTCAGCTGAGCCAATTAGTGTATTCTAACTGTGGCCTCAGTGATTGGTTCAGGAATGGGCACATAACCAAAGCCCATCCAATCAGAGCTAATCCCAGAAATGTTGTGTTTGTATCCAGAAGAAAGATTCCCTCTTCCACTGGGACTTCTCTTTGAAAGGATAATGTAAGCCTGGAGCTCCTTCCAACAGGAAGAAAGATTGCTGGAGAATGAAACCAACATGATAGGATGCACAGGGGAGAGAGACAGAGGCAGAGAGATGGACAGAGACACAGACAGGGAGGAAGGTGATGACACTATTTGAGCCCCTGGATCCAGCCGTTCTAGAAGCATGCTGATCTTATCAGCAGGAGTAACAGTTGCCTGAGGGACTCATCTTTCAGGCCTAGATGCCTCCCTTCATTATCAAGAGCATAGGACATATTCAAGGAAACCCAACACACTTTGCTGGCAGGTATATGCACTATTAACAAATAACATTTACAGTTGAACTAGTAAAGTCATTTTATCTGCACATAAGTGATATGTTGGTAATGGGGTAGGGGGTGGTTGGTATTGGTCAAGCCTGTTCTGATTACAGCAGAAGAGACAAAACTGATTTCAATTGGCTTAAACAAGCGGGTCACTTACTGACCCACCTATCCTGCCATAGAAAGAACAAGGGTGGTTCAGTCTTCAGGACAGCTGGCTCTAGAGAACAGGACACTGTCGAGACTGTCTTAGGCTTTCTCTTTTCTCTTTGCATGTCAGATTATTCTTTCTCTGGATGTCAGGGAACATGGCCTTAGGCAGTCCACAGCTTACTTCCTCAGAGCACTATAGCCAGAGAGAAAAAAATTTTTTTCCTCTAACTCCAGTTAGAAAAATCCTGGGGAAGGATTCTGATTGGGTCAGCCTGGGTCATTCATCCATCGTGTGGCCAAGGTCAGAATCTGTTATCACAGTGGGGAGTCCAGGAGCCAGTCTTAATCACGTGTGCTTGGGGAGGAGGGGAGAACAGGGGAGAGGAGAGGAACGGAATTCCTTGGGTGGAGGTGGGGAGACTGTTTACAACACAACCAGCCTGAGGTCTAATCAAACAATAATGTTCAGGGCACAGGTGACCTGAGTCTCAGAACTGGGTCCTGGAGTGGGTGTCCTTCCTCCCAGGCAGGGGGATGACAGCTCGATTAGGAGCGGGTGGCGAATCTGGAGAGGAGGCTGGCTGCCTTTGAGTTATGCAGAGTAGAGTGTCATGGTATTTAAATACTTGCCACATTTAATTAATTAAATATTTCAACATTAAATAGGGAATCAGATGTGACTTAGTGGACATTATATCTCAATAGCCATTAGCCATTCAACAGCCCTCTGAATGGAACCTCTGCAGCCTTGGCCTCCCCTCTCCTGCATGAGAAAGGCCTCCAAGAGACACTTGGGGAGCATCATTAATTAATTAGTGATTGAGGCTGTAGTGGGCTTTGCTGTTTCAGAATGTCATGCTCACTTAGGCCGGGGTCTTTCTTCTGTTGGGTCTCAAGGCCAACTTTTAGGGAGGTGGAATAGGCAGGAGCCCATTTCCGGGGCTCACACACACCTACACACGTCTGACACCTCCTCTGTCCAAAAATAGTTCCGATGCCCCAAATTCCACTATTAGAGATTACTTCCTTGGTTTCAGGCCATGTCCCCTCCCCTTGACCTGTTATCCCAGGGGTTAGGAGCTCCTTGACGCCTCAAAAGGGGAGAAGTGCTTCCTTCAAATGGCGCAGCATGAAATGTGGTGACCTTCAGCTCCCCTTTGTTTAGTGCTCAAGGACCCTCTGATGCACTCACCCCCATCAGCTAGGGCGGGAGGGCATCCTGAAGACAGCGTTTTCTGGCCCATCTTGCAGGGACAGCAAGGCAGGCCAGCTCCTAGTTATCCTTGGGATTGGAGGTGTGCAGCTCTTCCCCACCCAGGCAGGGTAGGAGGCTCAGATGTGTCAGTGCCCTGGGTGAGGAGAGGGGCGGTATAACGAGGTCTCAGGCAGCTGCAGCCTCGGTGATCTTTCCAAAGGACAAATCTGATGGTTTGAGTGGGCTGGGGAATTCCCCACTGCCCTCAAGATAAAGTCCAGACTCTTCACTCTGACTGCCCTGACACTGCTACCCCTACCAGTGTCAAGCATCATCTTGACTCCCCAGACGCCATCCCAATATTCTATGTTCCAGCCACACCAGTCTTCTGTCAGTTCCTGGAAGCACCAGGGTCTGTGTTCTCTGGATCTTGGCATATTCTATTCCCTCTGCCTTGAATCCTTTACTGCCTTTAAGATTTTACCTAAGATGTCAACTCCTCCAGGAAGTCCACTTGCCTTGAGCATGGACGCAGGGATGGGGGTGGGGGAGGTCAGTCCCAGGCAGGGGCAGCTAGATGGCCAGTCAACTGCCCCATTTAGCTTCCCTGTACATCCTTGGATCCCTCTGCTATGTGGACTGAAAATCTTAGGGACCCCAGACTGGCCAGGAGGAAGGCTCAGAACTGCCACGTACTGGCCTAAGAGGGCTGCCAGGGAAGCACAGAGGGTCCTTGAGCCCCTCCTCACCCCTTCTAGCCTCTACCTGGGCTCCTTTGAAAGGTATGGAAAGAGTGGAAGCCAGACCACTCAGAGGCTGCCAAGGACATTCTTTGAAGAGTCAGAAAGAAATGTCATGGGAAAAGAATCTGAAAAAGAAGAGATATATGTAAATGTATAGCTGAACCACTTTGCTGTACACCTGAAACTAGCACAGCATTGTAAATCAGCTATACCCCAATATAAAATTAAAAAATTAAATTAAAAAAATAAACAAATTAAAAAAAAGAAAGAAATGCCACAATGAGGTTTCAAGAGCCATAGCCTATTTAAAATATTTACAGTGAACAATCTAATACTTTTTAACACCAAAATACATGCAATGCAACGATAACTGAAGAATGTATCTAAAAAATATTTGCTCGCAGAGCACTACGGGTGTTGGACGGATGTCAGCGTCTCGCCCGCCATCCTCTGACTCTACTTGTAAGCTCATTTGGAAATGACAGTCCCTGATGCCTGCGTCAAGTGGCCCACACGCTCCTTGTATGGATGGAAAACTGAGGCTCAGAGCAGGGAAGAAGACAGCCCAAATCGGGCCTGGCAAACCAGGCTTCCACCGACCCCCAGCAGCTCCTCTCCTCCCCGCTCCACAGAGCTCTGCACTTTCCTGCAGCGCCAGCCCTGGCATGAGTCTGCCTCCCAGGGTTCTGGGTGCAGCCACCCCTCCCCCGTCCCTGGGGCGCCAGGCCATCCAGCCTCCTCTGTCTTGTATCCCTGCCCTTTATAAATATGCAGTGGGCCAGAGAGATGGGGGGGCTCTTTCTGAGGGAAAATTAACCACAATGACAAACTTAGTTATTCATGCAGACCATCAGCCTGTTATCCCTGATTATGCAGGACACAAACTGTGAGGATCTGAGTGACTGAGCTTGCTCATCAAAGGCACCATCGGGCAGCAGCCCAGCCCACCTTGCCCGCTGCCTTTGTACTCTCTTCTCAGCCCTGTGCAGGCCAGTGGGCCACCTCCCTCTGACAGCGCCTGTTCCTGACGCAGGGACCCCTCCTCACTGTATTTTAAAGGATTAATTAACCTTGTGAGATTGGCGGGGAAAGCTCCACCTGGCTATCTGCTGCATGAAAGCATCCGCTCACCAGAGTATTTTAAGCTCACAGTGCAGACCATATGGTATTTCAAAGAACAGAAGTTGAAAGTACAGTACATATTTATTCCTTCCACAGAGAGCATTAAAGGGGTTTAAGTATTTTATTAAAGTCTATATGTGTGGCATGTGTGTGTGCGTCTGTATGTGTGTGCGTGCGTCTGTGTGTGTGTGTACATGTGCTAAGCAAGCGGAAATATACTTGACGCATAGAAAAAATAAATTACACAGATTTATTTTCATCTCTCTGCCCCATAGCAACAGTGAAAATTTGGTCTATGTAAACTTGAGAAAACAAGAAATATTTTATCATGTCTTCTCAGCTCGTGGCCATTGCCAATTTTTCCTGTCTTTTCTGAAACAGGAACAGCTTCCTTGGTGTCAGGACTGCAGGCAGAGGGGAGGCAGGTCTAAGACAATAAAGGGGGCCAGGTGACACAGGCAGCCTGAGGTCCTGCCTTCCACAGGCAGGAAGTTCAAACACAGGGCCGGCCCCACTTCTGCCCCAGGTACTTAAGCTCCCTGAACCTGTTTCCTTATCTCAAGCAACACTGCTCTCACAGGGTTGGTGTGAGAATAAAATGAGAAATATGTGTAGAGGGCAAGCAGCACAGGCAGCCCTGCTTTGAAGAGTCTTGGATCTGGAATGTTGAGAAAATCTTACTGCAGAAATCTGTTGATTATATCCTATCCAGCATCCTGTCTCCCTTCTCTTGGGAACAGCCTCACCATTTTTCCTGAGGCAGCCCCCTGTCTGTCTCCCAGTCCAAATGGTTAGGTTGGAATTAACCTCAACCCTGACTATAGGGATTGCCAGCGGCCAAGGGTGGCCAGTCAGAGCCCTGCATCTCCCAGCCTCAGTGACTGGTTCAGGGGTGGTCATGTAACCCAAGAGAGACCAATGAGGCTCAATCCTGAGATTTTTGCTGGAATTACTGGGAAAGAGGCTCTCTTTTCCCAACAGACTTGCTAGGCTGGGAGCTTGGAGTTCACTGCCAACCTGGTCTAGGGCAAAAACCTAGCAATAGGAGAATCTAGGGCAGACGTAGACTCTGTCCAAAGGACAGCTCACCTCTCCTAGCAAAGGCAGAAATTAAAATTCTCTAAATAAATTAATAAAAGTTTTAAAGGAAAGAAATAAGATAGGGTTGGTGAGCAGGTCAGGTTTAGCTACACAAGGATCTATCCTCTCTTGACAAAGCCACAGACTTGATCCAATCTAGAAAGAGCTCTAGGAAATGCCAAGCTGCCCCACCTTTCAAACACCTCAGGCTCTTCCTGCAGTTCCAAATCTCCCCTGCTGGAAGCAGCAGTGAGTCAATGGGACCTGTGACCTGAGAGAAATGAGGCCTCAGGAACCAGAGTGAGACCTTCCACTCCCTGATACACATCACTTTTCCACAGAAAGAGACTCTCTCGAGGACAGTTTATGGTCTAAGAAGTTCATAAATAGCACGAGTATTGAAACATGAATAGCCTTTGAAATCTTCCAGGTCTCCCCTCCCCCACTATTGTACTAATGAATGAAACTGAATATTAAGAAGATAATAATTACTTTCCACCCAGTCTCCCCCCCAACCCATGTTTACCATCTTCAAGTCTTTCCCTTCATATATGTAGGAGAAAATATATTTTCAGACCACAAGATGTAAATGGGAAAATGCAATTTTCTCTAATATTCTATAAATGAGAATTGAACCTCCATTTTACTTGAAGGCAGAAAAGTTAATCTAGTCAGTTCCAGGTTTTCTCAGACACTTGGTGCTTTGTTCAGTCATTTCAGATTTAAACTTAGTTTAGAGAGCATGACAGTCCACTGAGAAGAAAAGCATTAGAGTTCAAGAAGACTGAAGCAGCTGGAATTTGCAAGACAGAGAAGCAGAGAGTAGGACCTGCACAGAGAAAGAGCTTCAGAAATCTGATTAGTGTCCCCTTAAGTCTGTGGTTGAATACTAAGCTATGGTTGAATAGTGTGAAACCTATTCCAGGTAAAGAATGACTAGGTTGCTGGAAGCTGGAAGCTGAACAATTTTTCAGAGCTCCCATAGGGCTAGGAGAAATTTTACTTATGACGAGCCAGAGTAAATAAATAGAAAACCTTTAAAGCAGCCAGAAAAAAAAAAAGACACTGTGTGTACAGAGGAACAAAAATAGGAGTGAAAATTGACTTCTCGCTAGAAACAACATATTTTAGAAGACAATGAAATGACATATCTAAAATGGTTGGGGGGAAACACTGCAACCTAGAATTCTACACCTAGCAAAATGATCCTTCAAAGATAAAGATGAAATAAAGATTTTTTTGAGACAAAAAAAAGCTGAGGGGATTTATTACCATCAGACCTGCACTGCAAGAATTATTAAAAGAAGTTTTTCAGAAGAAGGAAAATAATACCAGGTGGAAAGAGAATAAGGCAGAAATGGTAAACGTGTGGATAAATATAAGAGGCTTTGTTTTTCACTTAAACATTTAAAAAAAGACAATTTCACTGATTAAGCCTAAAATGTTAGCAATATATTGCAGGGTTTATAACATATGTAGAAATAAAACAGAAAAATTTCAAAAGGATGTAGGGAAGGGAGAGTATACTATTGTAAAGTTCTTAGGTTACTTGTGAAGTAATAAAATATTCTTTGAACATAGATTACCATGATAATGTAAAATTGTAAACTCTTAAACAATGACTGAAAATAATGGACATTAAATAAAAATATATTTTAAATCCTCACTTAAGCCAAGAAGAAGGAAAAGAGGACCCAAAAATAGGTAGGACAAACAAAACCAGACAGCAATATGGTAAATTCCAGCTCAAATTCATCAATAATTACACTAAATGTAAATGGTCTAAACTCTCTAAATTAAAAGAGTTTATCAGACTGGATGAAAAAGTAAAATCCAAATAAATGTCCAGGAAAAAAAAAAAACTTTAATCATTTGTTTGTTAAAATATAAGGATAGAAAAGGACATGCCACACAACACTTATCACAAGAAAGCTGGGATGGGTACATTAATATCAGACAAAGTAAAATTCAGGGTAAGGAATATTGTCAGGGCTAATCATCACACACAGTTAATCATGATAAAAGGATCATTTTATCATATAAAAATTATAAATATATATGCATCTAATAAGAGAGCTACAAAGTACATAAAAACAAAACTGAAAAAACTTTCAGGAGAAATAGAAAAATCCACTTACAGTTGTAGACTTCAATACTCCTCTCTCAGTGGTTAATAGAATAAGTTGAAAATAAGAATATAGAAGACTCGAATAATACCATCAAATAACTTGAACTAATTGACGTTTATAGAAAAATGCACACAACAGCAGAATACACATTCCTTTTAATTGCACATAGAATGTTCAATAAGATAGACAATGTGATGAGCCATAAAGCAGCTCTCAACAAGTTTAAAAGGATTGAAAGCAAGAGTATATTCACTGACCACACAAAATTAAATTAGAAATCAGTAACAGAAACATATCTTAAAAATGTCCAAATATTTGGAAATTAAATAAAATACTTCTGAATAAATAAAATATTTCTAACAGATCAAGAAGAAATCACAAGAGATATTGAAAAAATTTTTGAACTGAACACAAAACCCAAACCTTGATTCTTACTTTATATCACACAAAATTAAATCAAAGTAGTTCATAGACCTGAAGATAAAAACTATAAAACCACTAGAAGAAGATATAGAATAAAATATTTGTGACTTTGGGGTAGGCAAAAATATTTTTAATGTCTCAAAAAAGCATGAACCATTAAAGAAAAAAATGGTAAACTTACACTTCATGAAAATTAAAACCTACCCTTTGAAACTTATTTTTAAGAAAATGAAAAAGCAAGGCACAGACTGACAGAAAATATTGTCAATACATATATCTGATGTAGGACTTTGTCCCAAATACATAAGAACTTTTACAACTCAATAATAAGAGGACAAATCACCCAATTTAAAACTAGGGGTGGGGATGTAATGTGCAGCATAGGAAATACAGTCAATAATATTGTAATAATTTTGTATGAGGATAGTAACTAAATTTATCATGGCAATCATTTTGTAATGTACTAAAATATTGAATCACAATGCAGTACACCTGAAATTAATATAATATTATAAGTCAATTATACTTCAATTAATTATAACTAGGGAAAGATTTAAACAGCCAGTTCACAAAAGAAAGTATAAAAATGGCCATGGCCACAAAGCACATGAAAAGGTGTTCTGCTTACAAAGGAAATGCAAATGAAATCCATAATAGCAAACTACTACACACTCACTAGAATGGCTAAAATTAAAAAGACTGCCAATACCAAGTGTTGGTGAGGATATGAAGGAGCTGGAACTCTCATATACTGCTGGTGGGAGTGCAAAATGGTACAACTACTTTGGAAAACAGTGTCAATTAAACATGAGATTAAATATATACTTACAATACAATCCAGCAGTCCCATTCCAGAAATTTCCAAGAGAAATGAAAACACAAACTTCTACGTGAATGCCCATAGCAGTTTTATTCACAATAGCCCCAAACTGAATACAACCAAACGTCCATCAGTGGGTGAGCAGATAAACAAATTGTAATATAACCATACAATGGCATAACGTTCAGCGAGACAAAGGAAAGAACTACTGCTACATGCAACAGCACAGATGAATCTCACAGATTTTTTGCTGAGTGAAAGAAGCCAGACACAAAGTACGTAGTGCAGGTGATTTACATAAAACTAAAAAAGACAAAGCTGACTTACAAGGGCACAAAATGAATCAGTGATTGCCTGGAGTTGGAGACTCTGACTGCAAAGGAGCAAGAAGAAAATTTTTGTGGTGATGGAAACATTCTGTACCTTGATTGTGGTAGTGGTTACACTGATGTAACCCTTTTAAAAAACTTACTCAAAATGGGTGCATCTTGTTATAAATTATACCTCAATAAATTTGATTTTAAAACATACATATGTCGGGGACTTCCCTGGTGGCGCAGTGGTTAAGAATCCGTGCTTCTGGGACTTCCCTGGCAGTCCAGTGGTTAAGACTTCGCCTTCCAATGCAAGGGGTGCAGGTTTGATCCCTGGCCAGGGAGCTAAGATCCCACATACCTCAGGGCCAGAAAACCAAAACATAAAACAGAAGCAATATTTTAACAAATTCAATGGAGAGTTTAAAAATGGTCCACATTAAAAAAAAAAAAAAAAAAAAGAATCCGTGCTTCCACCGCAGAGGGCATGGGTTCGATCATCCCTCGTCAGGGAACTAAGATCCTGCATGCGGCGTGGTGCGGGCAAAAACAGACAAACAAACAAAAAACATACATATGTTACTCTATTTTTTAAAATAAATAGAGTTGAAAATGAAGAGAGAAAAGAAAACAGCCTAAGGGCCCATTCTTGGTTAAATCAAATCAACTTTCTGCACATATATAGCATGGAGCTCCATGCAACAGTTAAAGCAAACTAAAAGCACAGCTGTGCATAAGGAAGGGAGGTCCTTGTACCTATGGCTTTTCTTTAGGACTGACTATGAAGGGCGCAGACAGATGGGCTGAAACTTGAGGGGGATGTGGAGTTGAGCTACAAGCTGAGCTCAAAGAACTTTTAAAGGCTTCTGGGCTTAGGTACTATCCAGAGTCTCTGGGAGTCTGCAATCCCATCAAGAATCAGGATTGTCATTTGTCTGGTGGCAAGAAGGTTCACAGGTGCTTGCCGAAGGCTGCCTAAATGAGCACCCAAATGGTGAAGACAGGGTTCCAGGCCCCATTCTGCACTAACTTGCTGACTTCCCTTCTCTGGGCCTCAATTTCTCTATTTGTGACACGAGGAGGTTGGACTAGATGAAAGCTTCCTGCTGTGACACTAAACATTTCCAGGGGCTGTCTGCCCCTTCACTCGAAGCTCAAGGGCTGTACTCACACACCACCACCCTCTCAGACCAAGCCCCACAGGGAGTTTGTGTCCAAGGCTGTAAATGGCTGGCTGTCCCTATCCTGCAGCACCCCCTCCCACCTGGGCTGTTGCAAAAATTCCAAATCCTAGTGAAACTTCATAATTATGTAGGGTCGAAATGAAAAGGCATATCATATCACATCAAAAAATGTTCTCCCCAAACTACATGCGTTGTGATGTGTATCACAAAAGTATTTTTAAAAGCACCAACCTATAAACAATACAGCCTATGAATACTGTAATAACACCAGGAAAGTTCATGGTATAATGTAACTTTTGAAAAGCATATAACATTACATGTGCTTTATGATTACAACTTAGTGAATATACATAAAGACAGAGTGAAATGCTCCAGGAATCTTAATTCTTAGATGTACCTCAAACGAGTTGAAGCCTAAGACAGAATGAAATGACTTGTGCTTCTGAGAGCTGTAGCTCAACATCTCACATTATATTACCGGAAGTCCATCTCTTCCTGGACTATGTTTTCCCAGCAAGGGCTCTCCCCGTGGTGAGACAAGGATGGCAGTCAACAACTCCAGGCTTATCTTTTTACTGATCTAGTAATCTAAGCAAAAAGTGAGAGCCTCTTTCTGGCAAAAGTTTTGAATTTCATTGGCAAAACCTGAGTCATGCACCCACCCAGGGCTGGTTTCAAGGGTGCAGCCTCATAGGGTCCTTACCTTGGTTTAACGCTCTGCTGTAGCATCTTGAAATTCTTAATAATTTTTGACCAAGTGGCCTTGCATTTTCATTTTGTAATGGATCCTGCAGAGCTGATCTGGACTGAACCCAACTCAAATCCCACAATCTGAGAACAGGAGGATTGGTTCCCCAGTGGAAGATAGGAAACTGTTACCAGGAGGAAAGGAGGCTAAATGGAGGAACAGCAGACCTACACCACAGATGCTAACAACAGTTGGGATAGGGTGGTGCTGATTATTACAGTTTTCACTGATATTATTATTTTTCAATGTGGCTCTATTTCTCATTTAAATACAAAATAATTTAACATTGAATGAAGAAAATGCAGTTCTCTCTCTTTGAAATGAGAGTTGTCAGAGTTGTGGACTGGGGTAAGGAGACCACCTCCCACAGGGGGCTGTTCCGAAGCTTCCAGAGCTGAGCAATATCCAAAACAGTGTTGGTTCTAACCTACAGCCTGAAGTCTGGAAAGGTTGGGATGGAAATATCTGAATCTGACGGATGATTCCATTTGCCACCCACTGAGCTGCATTCCCTGGCCCCGAGCTTCTCCTGAAAGACCTCCAGACTGCTATCTGAAGATTAGAAAAGTGTGCAAAAATTCCTAAAGAATCCTTACTTGTCCATGCTGTTTGAGAAACAGACAGGGAAGGAGAGAACTGGTTTCAGATATCTTCTCTCCTTTGACTCCTCATGTTAACTCTCTGTGTTAAGCCTTATTTTTACTCCCATCTCACTGAAAAGAAAACTGAAGTTCACTGTTCTGGGTTTCCTGCCCAAATTCACATCTATAGGAAGTTAAAAAGGGATTAGACCCTATGTGTGTAAACTCCGGAGTCCAAGCTTTACTCTCTAAATCCTTTCTGCCTTGACACGGGAGCCAGATCTTGAAACTTCTGGCCTCTGTTTCTTTATGTGACAGTGAAAATATGCCTAATCCTTCACAGGTAACCTCAGGGCACCTTCCAACTTTCTCTCTTCCCTGCCAAGTCCAAATGCACCTCTTGGCGGAGGGCGCAGGAGGATCAGTGACAAAGGCTCAGAAACCCTCCCAGACAAAATGTGGATGGAAGTCCTTTTGCCTTGCTCTCAGTTTTATTCACCAGGTTTCCACCCTCCTCCCCAGAGGCCAAGAGCTGGGCAATCCTTGTTCACCACGAAAGACCCTGTCATTATCTTCACATACCAAATATTACTTGTCCAGTTCCCTTGTGGGAGATACGTACATAGCTGCTGTCATAAACGAACTGGAATGCCTTTGCCTGTGGGCCTCTGAGGAAGTTTCTCTAGGTACATATGCAAGAGCGGAACTGTTGAGTCCCCAGGTACAAGGCCAGGACCAGAGGGAGGCAGTGAGGCGCCCAGAGCGCATATGGACCTCCACGCGAGTGGAGGTCTGCCCTGACAGTGAGGGCCTCACTTCCGTCACCGTAGTCTGAGCTCTGCAAATGTACATGCATATTTAATTTCACTGCACCTGTCACACGCTCTCCCATCCCTCCATAGCAGCACTTCATACCATCTGACCCGCTGAGTCGTGTCAGTTGACTGGGGTAATGTGGCACCTCATTCCTTTACTTTGCATTTCTCTGATCACCAGTGAGGATAACTCTCCTCTTTTGTATACCTTAGTCATTCTGATTTCTCCTGGGAACAGCCTATACATATCTTTTGCCCAGTTTTTAAAAATTAGGTTTCCTTTATTTTTATTTTTTTGGACTGATTTTCAGGAGTTCCTTAATTATTCTAGTTATAGCCTAGAATATAGATATGTTGGTTTAAGGCATGAAGAATACCTTCTCCTAGCTTGTCACCTGTATGTTGATTTTATCTATAGTAGAGCAACATGTTCCATGTTGTTTCCATTTGGTGTCATCAAATCCATCATTTTCCTCCTCATGGATTAAGCTTCTGAGGTAATGATAAATCCTTTCTTATCACAGAGATTTTATCCTATGTTCTAGTTTATTAGCATTATATTCTCACCTTTAATAATTATTTAATCGATTTAGAGTTTATGTATAAGGTCTGAGGTAGGGATCCAATTTTATTTTTTTCTCCATTATAGAAAAATCAATATTCCCAGAGCCACTTACTAAATAATCTAGACTTTCTCTACTCATTTGTAATTTTTTCTCTATCACATACCAACTTTTATAAATGAATTTATTCTGGGCTTTCCAAACTATTCGATTCATTTATTTGTTTCTGTACCAATATCCCAATATTTTAATTACTATGGTCTTGTAATCTGTTTTAATGCCTATAGAGCAAGACCTTCCCTTTGTTCTTCTTTTTCAAAATTGTTTTAGCATATCATGGACCTTAATTCTTCCATATACATTGTAGAATCAGTTTCCCAAGTTCCAATACAATCAGGTTGGAATTTTTACTGGAATTGTATTGAATATATAGATCACTTGGTGGGGGGTTTACATTCTTTCAAGGTTAAGATGTTATCCCATTATTTATCTGTGTATTCAAGTCCCTTTAAAAAATCGATATATTTGAATTTTAGAGTTAGCCCCCTAAAGCTCTTGCACATTTTTTGTTAGGTGAATTCCTATACTTCAGTATCATGCAAGTTGTCTTATTTTGATTACTTTTTCAAGAAACGTATTATTATTGTCAAGGTTCCCATTATTGACTTTATATTCTGATCTTATAAAGTTGCCTTTGTTCAATTCTTTTATTAGGTTAATTAGCCTGTTCATTCTCTAGTTTTCTACGTTGAGGATGATTTCACAATAATATTTGACAGAATGGATGGACCTTAAGGACATTAGGCTAAGTGAGATGTCAGACAGAGAATGACAAATACTGTATGAGATCCCTTATAGGTGAAATCTAAGTAAAAGAAAAAAGGAAAAACCGAACTCAAGCCCTGTTTGGTGGCTGAGGTAATGGTGATGTTATTCACCGAGGGGGAGATCTGGGGAGAAACAGATTTGGGGCAAGGTGGGTTCCACTTCAGATGTGCTTGCTCAGAGGGGCCTGTGGAACATCTAGTGAGGGGTCCAGCGGGCATCTGGATGGAAAGATATGGAGCTGAGGGCAGTAGTCTGGACTGGGAGACAAAGATTTAGGTGTAATGTGTCCAAGTGGTATCAGTGAATGTTCACAAAGTGCGTAGAAAAGTGCCCTAGCACATATGTGTTAGCTACTGGTAGAACTATCAGGATTATGCGCACAGAGATGGGAGTTAATACCAGAGAGTGGACCAGATCTCCCAGGATCAGCCTAGGAGCCAAGGGTTCTGACGCCAGAGCCCTGTGCAACATCAACACTAGAGGGGCAGAGGACGCCGAAGAGACAGCAGGAAGGGCGGCTGAGAAAGTCAAGGGGACAAAACCAGGGAAGAGGGAGCGGCTCTGCTGAAATTGTAGAGGAATGCGGCACTGAATGTGCCCTTCCGCGAATGACCGACCTTCAACACGTTCTGTCTCTCGGTAGCAGGGTCTAGCAAACAGCGAACACACAAGGGCCCGCAGCAGTTCCGGCACACTGTGGCTGCACAGCACCGAAAACGCCCGCCACGCCCCCGGGACGGCCACGCCCCGGGCCCGACCTTGCGGAGCGCCTGCGCAGGAAGGGCCCCGCCCACAATCCCGCCCCGGGCCCGCCCCTTCCGCTGGGTGCACTCTGAAGGGCCCCCGCCCATGGACCCGCCCCCAGCCGCTCCGGCCCCGCCCCTTCCGCGGGCGCACCCCGCAGAGCCTCTGCGTTGGACCAGACCCCTTGCTCGCCCCGTTGAGGCGCGGATCCAGCGCAGTGCCCGAGCCTAGCCTGCCTAAGGAGTGAACGACCTGCTCAGTCTGCTGGGCAGGCGTCGGGGTGGCGCGAGGTCGCGCTCCGTGCAGCCAGCGCCGAGCAGCCGCAGCCGACAGCTTTCAGCCGAGAGCCAAGGAGGCGAGGAGAGGCGAGGCGGGGCGGGGCGGGGGCGGGGCCCTGGAACGGTGGGCGTGTCAGAATCACGTGGGTAAACACGCCGCACGTGGAGAGCAACCTGATCCGTGAAGGCGGTGTTAGCTAGCTGTTCGCAGAGGGAGACTCGTCGGCTGCGGCAGCGCGCGGCCTGCGGGCTGGGAGGCAGCGGCCAGGGCCAGTCCTGCGTGCACCCCACTGATGCTCAGTTTCTCGCATTTAGCTAAAACCCTGCTAGCAATGGCCAACACTGAGTCGGCTCGGCAGTGTCAGGCTCTGGCCTAAGGGACGTAATAAACCTTTGATAACTCGGTGAGGTGGGCGCCATCCTATTTCACAGATGGGGAAAGCGGAGCCGTCAGAGGCTAAGAAACTTTTCCAAAGACGTGTGGCCAGAGTCCCGACGCAGGCAGCCTGGCTCTTTTGTGTAGGGGTCGGGTTCCTGCTCCTGGCGTCCTGCTCCCGCCCCTTGGGGCTGGGCCTGGCCTGGGACACTCAGCGAAGCCTAAGATTCCCAGTTTGTACAGTGAGGTAGTAGTGGTGCCCGCCTCCAGAGGACGCTCAAGAGGCGGCGCGCAGCACGTCGTCATGATAGCTTCCGCCAGGGTGTCGGGGTCGGGGGATGGACCTGGTCGGGACCTCTGGCCCGCCTCCCGGCCCACCCGTCTCTTCCCGGAGCCGGGGGTCGTCAGCATCCCCTGCAGCGGCGCGCAGAGCACTCAGCGCTCCTACCCGGAGCCGACTTCCACTCAGGCATTCCTCCGTCCTCTCTCCTCCTCTTCCTCCTCAGCTTCCTTCACCTCTCTTCCTGCTCCTCCGTCGGCGCAGCGTGACCTGGAAGCGCAGCACTCAGAGTCGGCGGCCGCCTGGGGCCGGGGTGCCAGGGAGGGGCGAGCAGAGTGCACAGGATTCCTAGCAGAGCGTGTCCCGGGCACAGAAGCTAGGCTGCCCGGCTCCAGGGGGCTAACGAGCGCTCTTCCGAGGCACATGCGGCCGGGGCCGCCACAGGGCCCGCAGTCCTCGCAGTCCCCGAGAGCAGATACCTGGGCCCCAACCCTTAACCAGGCCCGGGCTTCTCATGCAGTGCAGCCACGGACCCTGAAACCAGCCGTTGACCCCGAAACCAGCCCCTGACCCCCCCTCCACCTCCCCCCATGACCTTGGGCAAGTTGCTGAATCTCCCTGTATCTGTTTGCTCTTCTCTGAAATGGGGTTGTGGGAGAACTAAATAACTAAACCAGAGCCTTTACAACAGTGCCGTGCACACTGCTGGGAGCCCTCAGGCCAAGACTGAGAACTTTGCTTTCCTGCTGTTTGAATCTGAGCCCAATCAATCCCTGAAGCCAGTTCTTCCCTAAAGATCTGTTTTAAGGAAGTTACTGTGAATGCACCGTCAAACAACGACTTGCCCAGGTGCATTCCCTGAGACACGTGGGGACAATGACACAAGGCTGTGTGGTGGCCCAGAAGCTGAACCCTTCTATTTGCCTCCTCCCAGCTTATTTACCTACTAGCCAGTCTCAGCATGTCTTTTTCCGATAATGCCACTTGCTTTGCCCAACCCCCATCCTTGGACCAAGGGCCACACGTTTGGCTGTACCTGTTCTGACAGAGCCTCCCTGAACTGCAGTGGGATGTTGGACTCAGACCCTTATTCTAATAAGGAGAGCAAATCTATGCACAGTGGTCTTCTGGGTGACAAATAGAGGCTTTGTGCATGAGAGGCCTAGGCTTGGGGCTTTGGCTAGCGAGGACCCTCCTGATCTCTGTCTTTTTTCCTCCAGGCCAGATGGGAGATCTCACGAGCTGGTCTAAGGAAAAGGAAGATGGAAGCAAAACACAAGAAAACCTAGCAGACACCAGAGAGGAAAATTGCAGGGTTTGAGGGTGAAGCAGACTTCAGTGTTGGGCTGCTCCTACCCCTGAGGCCAGGTGTTGGGGCAGGCTTCCCTACCGGGGTGTCCAGAACCTTCCCTGCATCCCGGGCCTGGCACAGACGCCAGCACTGTGGAGTCAAGGATGCTGAAGGGATGAATGACAGTGGCCACACACCTGCAGTAAGAAGAACCTTGTTGGAAGCAGGATTTTTGCAGCTGTCTCAGAGCATGCTCACATGTTTGCTGTCAACCATCTTTTGGGAGGGTTTCATTGTTGTTTGTTTCTGTATTTGCTGCTTTCTCCAGACCAGCATCCCTTCACCCTTTCTGTGAAACCAGGTAGTTCAGATGGGACTGATTCCAACCCGGCTGGCTCCTGCCTGGCTAGTCAGAGCACTGCATCCTCCTGGCAGTGCATCCTCCTCCAGTGATTAGAGAAGGCACAGACATGTGACCCACACTGGACCAATGAGAATCATCCCCAGGACCTTGGCTAGGGATTGAGGAGGGGCTTACTGGTAGGAATATCAGCTTGGAGATACCAGCAGATGCCACATGGAGGATGAGGTCGGCAAAGAACAAAGCTGAGCTGAGCAAGGGAGATAGATTCTTGAGGACAGCATGCAAACACCCAGATCCAGCCGTGCCTGAGGGTAGATACGTCCCTGGGCTGTCCAGACGCCTGTATCCAAGAATTTCTTTTTTCTCCTGGCAGTTTGAATTGTGTTTCACTTGCCACTGAAATCTTTCTGTCATATGACCCTCTGGTGGAGCCAAGACCGCAGCCACCATTTCTGAATGAGAAAGAAGTGTGAGCCTTTGGGGTGCTGGGTCACACTGGACCCAGTCTACAAGTGTCTCTCATAGTCTCTGGCAGGGGCTCCTACCTCCTCTGTCTCTCTCCTGGCCTCCTGCTCTGGCCTTCCTGACTAGTGGGTCTATGGCCACCCAGCCCACAGATTACCTTGACTGTGTGTTCTCTGGGCTTGTGCCCTCTGGGTCTGTCTTGTCTATAACTGTATCCTCAGGACCTAGCATAGATGCTCTCAGCAAACATTGGTGGAAAGAATTAATGGGTCATCGAAGCTCCTGTGGCCTGCTGGGGTGTGGAGGTGGGGGTTTCAGTAAATCAGGAGCCCCAGAGCTTCCTGTCTCCCACCATGCCACCTGCCTTCGGCATGCATGGCAGCCTCTTGCCCCCACTGTTACTACCTTACCTGAGGCCTTACTCCAAACCCTCCACCATTTCCCCACACTGTCTCATGGATGGCAATATGGCCAGTCTTGGGTAGTTGGTTGAGGGATGAATTTTCACTCTAACTCCCCGCCTTGGACCTCCCTGCCCCACTCCAAAGGCTCGGACACCCCAGAAACACTTCCAAGAACACACCCCGAGGGGCCATGACTGCTCCCCACCAGCGCGCCAGAAGGGGCGAGAGAGAGTGTCCAGGAGGGGAGGGCTTGCTGCCGTACACAGGCTGCATGCCTCCTGAAACGTGCAGCAGCACATCTTCCCAGAGAAAAAGGGAGGCCCAGAATTACAAGCTTTGTTATTTTTACTTTTTGGTGTGAGGGGCCATCTGTGCAGGTTTGAGCTTGTCTGGAGGAAACCACGATTTGTAGATGAAATTCAAAAGTAGGATTGCTTTGCAGGCTGTCACGCTGAGACTTTCTCCAGGAGCTGGGGCGGCAGTGCTGATATTTTTATAGCATCAGAGTGTGCCAGAGTCCAGCAGCTGCTCGGACTGAGTGAGCACATGGGGCCCTCCAGCAGAGCATCCACAAGCCCTCAGCAATGGTCTTCTCAGCGTGGGCTCCACTGAGGGTGCCAGGAGGGGCCTGGGTCACCAGCTGTGAGAATTGGCCCCCACTGCCTGGGAGGAGGGGTCCTGGAGGGTAGAAAGTCAGGTGCGGGGAGGAGGTTGGCAGTGCTGGAGCGTGGGAGCGGGAGCAGCTCTGGCCCCTCCATTGTCACCATCAGTTCCTCTCAAACTACCTCACCAAACATGCAGTTGTGGACCCGTCCTCAGGATATGCCAATGCCCCCACCTTCAGCTGCAGGTCACCCTTAAGCCCCCAGCGTGGAAATTCCACAACTGCCTTGTCCAAGGTACAGGTGGATATGGCCACATTGGGACCCCTTCTAGGATATTCCCACAAACCAGGGCTACCTGCAGTGGGGATGGGGGGCGCATGCCAATGTGAAGTGAGGGCAGGAGAGTCATCCAAACCCCATTCTGAAAGCCCTTTGGGGGTATTCCAGGTAAGGGTCTGGTACGGGGATCTCGCTTTAACTAACAGCTGCCCACAGTCCGTGCACCACCCCACGCATCCGGGCTAATGAAGTTTACATTCAGACAGTGGCAGAGGTGTCAGGTGTGCACATTTGTCTCATTCATTTGTAACAGGAAACATTGTTTATCGCCTGCACGCTTTCCTTGGGCCTCTTTCCTGGGCCAGATGCGCAGCAGCCCATTACGGGGCAGCACAGGAAGGAGAAGGAGAGAAGGACACTGAGGTTTATTACCCTGAAGACTGGAAACGCTTCGAGGCCATTGCTCACAACTCCTCCCGGGTTCCAAGGTGAAAGGGTGACAACAGAGGTGGGCAAATAAATGATTCATGACACTTTCAGTCACTGCCGTGCCCCAAGCACACATACCCTTTCTAACTTATGCTAAATAACAAAATTTAGTAATAAGATACAGGGAGTGTGGGAGGAAAGCAATCCATAACCTCCTTTTTATTTTTCCTTTCTTCAAAAAGAACGCTTAAGTGAGGAATGTGATTTGAGGACCCCCAGAGGGGTCCTTGGCTCAGAGATACTGCTACACACACACACACACACACACACACACACACACACACACACACACA
>NW_020837987.1:719943-915621 GCF_003676395.1 Aethalodelphis obliquidens | reverse complement strand
CACACACACACACACACACACACACACACACACACACACACACACACCCTCTGCCTGTCTCTCCACCCAGAGGACTCATTACCCGTGTCAGAGTACCTGTATGTAGGGTTATGGCAAAGCAGAATGGAGGAGGGTGGGAGCGAGGCCTGGCCATTGCCGGGTGGGACTGCTGTTGGCATTGCCAGGGAGAGCCAGGGTACACAAATGACAGGGAGAGAGGCCCAGATGAGGGCTTCTAAGGCCTTGCTGGGCTCAGGCTCATGCTGGGCCTGAGTAGCTGGGCAGACAGAGCTTTTTTTCTTTTCTTAACAGAAACAAAAGGATGAAATCATTAGTGTCAATTGGGCACATTCAGCGTAGAATACTGACGTACCATTGTTGTGAGGATAAAAGAAATATAATTAATAAAACCCACCCAGACTGCCTTTTGTGCTTCCTTTGAATACTTTATTGGCTTCTGCATCTATCTCATCCACAGACGAGCCATCTCTTTCCACTGCCCTGGACATTGCTAAAATGAACTGTGTAGAAAATCACCCCCGGGATCTGGAAACTCATCTTGTTCAGTTATAATTTGTCTTCTCATGCCTCAGTTTTCCCCATTACAGAGGCAAATTTAGAGCATTTTCCAGTTGCATAGAGCAGAGTTCCATTCAAGAAAGAACAAAGCCCACCCCAAGGCTGAGGTTTCTGAGGGAGGCCTAAGGTCCCTCCCACTCAAGGCCATGTTCAAGCCACCTGGCAGAGCCAGTAACTTTTCAGGCATCAGCCTTTGGTTGGGGGTCCGTTTTCTGACAGCAGCCCTGGAATCACACCTGCCCCACCTCTGGCCTTGACATGCCCTAGCTGGGGGTCAAAGGTCACACTGAGAGTCACCGGGAGGCCTGGAGGCCCAGGGAGAGGTGAGGCAACTCTCAGCCCCTGACAGGCTTCCAGCTACCTGCTTGCCAGGCTGACGTCTGCCCTGCACACTGTTGCCCTCCTGACATCTAGAGAAATGAAACTCCTTTGCATGACAGGAAGTGGGGGGGGGGTCCCTAAAGTATGACTGCAAACCTGAAACACCCCAAACTCATGTCTTATCACCACCTGGAAGACTAGAGTCTGAACAGAAACAGAAAGCAACTCAGCCCCTGAGAGGCATGTGCTTGTGGCCACACCGCCTTCTGGGTGGGTAAGGAACCGGAGGCCCAGAGCAGGCAAGTGATGAACTGAAAGCCCCACAGGCCTTGGGGTGAGAGCCAGCTGAGACTCTCCCATACATCCAGGAGTCTGAAACTCAGCTGCCTGTGGGAGCCAGGCAGGTAAAGAACATGCCTTTGGACACCAAGACACTTTGTCCTGAATATTAAACATGTTCAAATACTCTGCGCTTGCAGGAAGAAATATGCTCTCTCTGCCACTTTTCTTGAGACGTTCCACTTTCTTGATCTATACTGTTTTCTTGCTTTTGATGGGGTCACAGGTCACCAAGTGAAGATCAACAGCAGTGGGCCCTGCAAGGCAGCAGGGAATGGTGGGGATTCTGGTTCTCTGCAGACTGACCGTGCTGCCCAGAGCTGGGGAGCCATATCTGTATGTGAGCTTTCCCAAGTTTCAAACGTTGACTCAAATGTTTTAAAACCCCATTTACAGCCCAAACACAATAAAGCCCCCATGCCAGCACAGGACCTACAGCCCTGAGGTTCAGCCTCTAACCTCTGTCCTGTCTGTTGCAGGGACCCTCACAGCTTCGGTTGGGGAAGGATGGAGGACACAGAACTCCAGGGGAATCGCTTCTGACCAAGTCTTTACCTCACACAGATTGTTCGCTGCTTGTCTCTAACAAGAGATAACTTGGTTAGGTGCTTAGCAAGAGAGACACAGAGAAATTTCTGGATGATTCAGGCTGTGACTGCTGGAATATATTAACTTTTTATTTTTTTATTTTTTCTGTTAAGAAGGGCACTGCTAGGCTGGTTCATCACAGTCCTGGGGAATGGATGGGTCTGTCTAGCTCTCTGATGATGCATTGGTGCCTGGGCACTTGCTTGTATATCATCCCACCCTTGCAACGTTCCCAAAGACTCTTTCCTATTAATATCTTGGTTTTCAATCTTAATGTTGGTCTTTTGCAAGTAGAAGGTAGCCTATGGGGACTTCCCTGGTGGTGCAGTGGTTAAGAATCCGCCTGCCAACGCAGGAGACACGGGTTCGAGCCCTGGTCCGGGAAGATCGCACATGCCACGGAGCAACTAAGCCTGTGCACCACGACTACTGAGCTCGCGTGCCACAATTACTGAAGCCCGTGCACCTAGAGCCTGTGCTCCTCAATAAGAGAAGCCACCGCAGTGAGAAGCCTGTGGACCACAACAAAGAGTAGTTCCCACTCGACACACACGGCAAAGAAGACACAACGCAGCCAAATATAAATAAATAAATGAAAGAAAGAAAGAAGAAAAAAAGAAAGAAAAGAAAAGAAAAAAAGGAAGAAAGAAAGAAGATAGCCTATGTTCTTCTGGGCATGGAAAAGAAGAAACTTAATGAAAGTGATTATACATGTAAGGATCAATCCATCTACACATGGAGAAAATGTTTAATGTGCCAGGCCCTGAAATTATGTGCTAAGTAATGAAATCAATTGGCAGGCCACCACTGAAAAATAAAAATAAAAAAGGAGCAAGTTTGTATGTGTATGTGCATTTTAAACTACTTAGAGATGATACAGTTGAATGAAACAACCCTGTAGAAAAACAGCAAACGTTTTCATTTATTTATATGCTAGTGTATGAACAGAAAACATTCTGGGATTTTCACTTTTTATGTTGTACGTGTTTGTACTATTCTAACTTATTATAACAAACATGCTCCACTTTTGTAATCATAGAAAAACCAATAAAGTTAAATAATAGCAATTTTAATGGGAAGAAAAGATAGCATTACCAAGTGCAGATGTGGGAAGACAGGAACTCTCACACTCCCCACCTGGGAATATAAATTGGCACAATTTGGGGGAGTAACTGACCACATCTAGCAAAATTACAAAAGCACATGCCCTTTGACATGGCAATACCACATCTAGGAATGTGCCCTAAGGAATTAACACACGTGACACACGTGTGCACAAGATGTTGACTACAGCACTGTCTATGATGGTGAAAAAATTGGAAACCTATATGGATCAGCATGGGAGAGAATGTATACGTTATGGTATATTCGCTCAAGAGAAAACTCTATCACAGTTAAAAATGAATAAACCCAACCCTACATGTGTCAATGTGGGTAAATCTTGAAACTAATGTTGAAAAAAATAGCAAGTGGTATTATGATGTGTGAGGCTTGGTTCCATTTATGTGAATTTTAAAAACACCCAAAGCAATGTTTTCTGTAAATCTATTGCTTGTGAATCCAACTATAAATGATAAAATTCCCAAAATATGTGTGGAAATAATCCATACTGACCTCGGGGTGGTGGTTTGCTCTGAGGAGGAGAGAAAAACTATGGGATTAGGGAGGGTTACCAGGGGGCATCGAGTGTCTGTGTGAGAAGTCAGGGAGGGCAAAAGTTTTCTGAGAGAAGGTGGGGTCAGCAGTGCTAACTGTGGCAAAGATGCCCCGTGAGATGAAGGTTAAAGGGTGCCACATGGCCATCATGGGTGGCCTCGGCAAGGGTAGTGTGTGGTGCGTGGGGACAGAAGCCCCACTGGAGGAGCCTGAGGGAGGAGGGACAGCAGGTGGACATGATACTTTCAAGGAGGCTGTCCAGGAAGGGCAGGAGAGAGATGGAGCTGAAGTCTGGGGAGGGCCAGGGGCAGACCTCGGGGGAGGAGCCTAGGGAGGCTAAGGGCACCTCAGAGCAAGTGCCACGTGTTCTTGGAGTCCCCATTGCAGGGCTTCTCCCCTCCAGGGCCTCAGTCTGACAGCCTACCTTGGTATCACCAGCAGCATCAGCGGCAATAATAGCAGCGGCAACCATCTTGTATTGTTTCTTTTTAATGTGCTAGGTGCTATGCTAAGCATTTTTTATGCATTCTCCCATTGAATCTCCCTCTTAACTTCATGGGGCAAATACTGTTATCATCCCCATTTCACAGCTGAGAATTACTAGGCTTGGAGAAGTTAAGCATGGTGCCCAAAATCACATTGTGAAGTGGCAGGGCCAGGTCCCAGCTCCAGGTAACTGCCTCCAGAGCTCAACGAAGAAATGACATCAGTGTGGGCCCCAGACAGGGTCCATCTCCTGCAGGAGGTGAGGTTCCAGCTGGCTGAGGATGCAGAGGTGCAAGGCCCGAGATCACTGTGGCCTGGGAGTGATGCGTGGCAGTCCCTCAAGCAAGGCCATTTGGAAGTTACTTTCATTGATGCCCCTTCGTCTTCCTTCGTGCCCCTCGCGGCCTGCACGGTCACTTTTCTGTGGCACAGAAGCATGACTCTGGGCTTGTTTCCTCAACCTCTGTGCCCACATGTCGCTTTGAGCTCTCACTCTCCTCTTATACCCCAGCTCTGCTGCCAGGGATATCAGGCCCGTCTTGAGCTTGACGTGCAAAAGCCCTTTGTGATGTAGGCTTTGTCACCTCTTCTGCCTCGCCTCCCTCCTTCCACTCCACTTTTCCAGGCCTGCTGGGGAGGACTCAACAGCCTCCCTCTCAAGCACAGGTACGGCTCCCACTCCATGCTCACCTTTCACACCGCTGCCCTCTGGAGGATTCCAGCTGTTCTTCTGTCTCCCAGGCTCTCATGAGCTCTCCGTGGTCTGTGCCCTGCATGCTTTTGTCTCCAGGGCTGGTAGCGCCAACACACAGCAGGGGCTCCCAGGAGAGGCCAGGTCACACATCATGCCAGGGACACCAGCATCAGACATGAACCTCACCACAGTCAGATGCTACACAATTTTTGGAATTGGCATTGATCAGTAAAATGATTTAAAAGGGGGGCAGAGGGAGTGTTTATTGAATAAAGGAGAGCATTGCCCTCCTGTCTGAGGCTCCTGGGAAATAGTACCTGTTAGCCTGTGAAGCTGAGCACATTAGAGTCTTCTGAGTTAAATTTGGAATTGGGATGAGGTAGGAAAAATCTATGCTCATTGAATACAAAATGCAATTGTCTGTCAGTGCAAGAACTAAAGAATCTGCCACAAATTATATTTAAGACTCTATTGTCACAGGCAGATTAGCTCATGCTTGATTTTAAGTATAGGCTTCTAATGCTATTACTCCTGGTTAGCTCTGCCTGGCAGGTAACCTTGTGGAACAAATGACTGCATTGCTTGAATAACATATTTGATCAAACAGGACAATTCTTTCAAAAATTGAGTTCTCTGTGGCAATTTGAGACCTGTAATCAGCAAATTAGATGATTACAGCAGGGATAAAAATAGTCTTCTAACAATGTCCAAGGTATAATTGTGATTTGAATTTCAAAATGCTGAACATGTGGTAGGAAAATGCACGGTTGGGTAAATATGACTAGACGTTATCAGATTTGATTTCTCTTTCCATCCCTGCTCTGAGGTACAGCCTAATTTTGCCCAAATAAACTCCAATCTCCTTTGTGTCTGAGTTGGAGAAGTGTAGCCTCACACTAAGCTCCAAATCTTAAAGGACCTCACAGTTTTGCTTACCGGCCTCAGGAACGTGAACCTCAGCATCATTTATTCACCCACTGGTATGAAATGACCTCCGTGAAACAACGAGCTGTCCAAGTTCCATATGGGGGACCTCGGAAAACCTTCAACACCCACCACCTGAAGACCAGTTTTCTTTCTTGGGCACGGGGGACAGAGACCTGACAGCAGCTCTGATGAGGGCCAGTGAGTGAATTCTGTGAGCTGGGGTGGGATGTGAGGGTGTGGTGTGCTCTACCACAATCCAATCAGTCTTCATGGTTGCTTTTGATAAATTACTGTTTCTCTAGCTCTAACACAAGTTAAGTTAGACCGAGGGCCCACACTCCTGTTGCTTTTCTGGGTCCTTCCTGCTGACGCATCTCTGCCTCAGAGCATTTGTTCACCAGAGGTGACTAGAGCTGCCACTTCCACCCCCGCTATCTGTTTGGTATCACCTCGCCCCTGCTGGTTTCAGATGAATTGCAGAACAAACGTGATCTGGCAAATGGGTATAGAGCTGACCAGTGAGGGGCCAAAGTTTATACTGACTGCTAGCAAATGGAAGACGCTCCTTTAAGAGGGGAAACTGGATTTTACTTACTAGTGGCATTTAGGGTTTCTGACAGAGCCACAGAAAATACTGGCTACTATGGATTTCACTTACCCTTCTGGGATTTATCCTTTATTAGCACAGATTATTAAGAGCTGCCTGTGGCAACAGTGCCATTAAAAAAAATACTGAGTCTCCAGAAATGCTGCCCTCTGACAATTTACCCGTAAGGCAGCCTCATCTCAGCATACTCAGTAACTAACACTCTCTGCAGTACAACAGCTTGCCAAACGGTCCATGAAGCATTTACCTCAAACATGCTTTCAAACCAGTGTTTCCTCACATTTGCCAAGCTCTCAAACTTATATAAAACTTTGAAAATAGAAATGTTTTCAGTGCCATATTTTTGCACAGAATGTCAAATATAAATTAACCACTTTTAGGATTTTTCAAGTCACAAATGATCACCATTAAAAATTCACTACTTATAAGGCAAGAGCATTTCTGAGATGAAGAAATAATTAGCTAGGAGTATCATTTGACTAAATACCATTACATGTAGATTTATAATGCATTTATTAAGAAAACTGTATTAGAACTGCCAGAACTATAACATCACAATGTGAAAAAGTAGGATCTCTCAAATTTCATATAAATATGGTAGATTAAAAGTGGCTGTTTTTCTTTCTACTTCAGATAGGTTTCTGCAAAATAATAAAATACCAAGTTGAAATAAATGATATTTATTTGCTCATTCACCCTCCCTTAATGAACCCATACATACACCAAAGCATTGTGAGAAAATGAAACACAAGACTTGACAAGGCCATCACTTTGGGAATGTTCCACAAAACATGATGTGAACTGTACACACTGGGCCTTAAAGTGGACAGTAACCTCCTCTGTTAGCAAGGCACTTGGTGATTCCATAAATGGTCAGGGAACAGACTATATACGAATATCACGGCCTTGAACTACATATAATTTTACTTTGCATTTTCTTGTTCAAAGTGTAGTTTTAGGCTACTATGTTAACAAGTTCTCCGAACAAAAAAATACTTTAGGTTAAGCTTTGGGTAAGGATGAAAAGAGTATTAAATAACACTAATTACAGATACTTTATGACCCTTGTCCTGTGCTCAGGAAGGAATCATACCTAAGAATTCTCTCGATGCAGACGTGACTTCACTACTATCACCACAGCCAGCCAGTGAGGCCGCCGGGAGCCACCACTTCACAGGGCACTGTTGGAAGATGCCAATCAGAGCCTCATTCTAGCTCAGGGGCCCTGAGGAGGCCTGTGAGGCTGCACCTGAAGCTCACTTCAAAAGTTTTCTTTTAATGTATTTGCTTGAGAGGCTTGAGCTTTGAGAAGCATGAAGTTAAAAAAGAGAACCTGATATAGCCACATTCAAAGTTGACTCCTAACTTAAATTACCAGACATAGCTCATAAAACCAGCTGTCTCAAAGACAGTGTTTTATCTTTATTAAAAAACGGATAAACATAGCAGCACTTACAAAACAACAGTTCATAAAAGGCATTGTACACTGTCAACTGATAGTATGGAAAGGGGAGGCCCCCAGCATAGCTGGTTGTGGGCTGCGCACCGTTAACGCTCACAACCACCTGTTCCACTTAATACGACTCGACCCAGAACAGCCAGGGGGAGACCAACAGCAACATGGCACTCCTCAACTTCAAGCCTTTGTTATTTGTGTGAACAGTCAATCAAGTCAAGTATCACCCTCCTTAGCAGCATCTGGAGCACTCATTGGTGTTCTGGAGGTGGCTGGTGTACTTGACCCACTTATTAAAAAAATCTAAGCATTCAATAAGAAACACTTCTCCCTGTCCAATGCCATCCACAGAAACCTTCTGTTGCGGAAGAGACATGCTCTTCCATTTAAATATCTGTAAAAGCAAATGCACGCCTCTGCTGCAGTAGACGGGAGAGAACTGGGGGCAGGCACTTCCGCACAGCTGTCTTTGGTGAGGATGCTGGTGTGGTCATGCTGTTCCTTGCCCACTGCTCTGCTTCTTACTGCTCTGTGGGGGGGTGAGGACCCCAGTGGGGAGAGGAGAAATCCTATTTTCTTCAGACAATATGGCTTTCTTTACTTGGGCTTTGTCCTGATGATAAGAATAAAAGCCAGAAATGTTAACATGGAAGAATGTATCCTTTGGGCTTCACTTACTTTGTGCTTTTTTCTACGGAGATGAGTGAAGGAAAAAAATAGCAAAGAACAATTTAAAAGTCTCTGGGCTACATGATACTTAGAGAGAGGATCTGTTGACCACCATTTTTCTTTGCCATGGAATTCAAAGAATCAGAGTCTTTTGGGGATATCTGGAGCCTGTGGGAAAGAAAGTGAAGAGGCTGCTCGGGCAGTTTTAAGAATTCGTCTGGGAAACAAGGAACAGTACTGACCAGCAAATCCAAGCTGTTTATATGGGTCTGGATGTTGTGTGCATCTTCAGCAGGAACTCCCCTGAAGTGCTTAAGTTTTGAACTTCCTGTTTCCCTTATAACCATGGCAAATGGAACCATCCACTTGACACACTTCTCTATATCACACCACTGATATCCTGCAATGAAAATACATGTTAGGCTCAAATGAGGCCAACAACTGGTTTATAAGTTCAATACACCTATGAATGGACTGGAAAGCCAACGTACCTGAAACCTTTTGCATCAATTCAGATGAAGAGAAATGATACAAGGCAGAAGCAGCAAGTACCCCATAAGAAAATTCTAAGCAGCCGACATCCAGGACACAGAGATCTAAAAGCTATGGAGAAGAAAAGAACACTGAGGGACACGGCCAACACACATCCCTTCTAAAGTTACTCCATCTATTGGTGGGGTAGGTCGCCCCACAGAGGTAATAAAGCCACTTACCTCTGCAATCTGTATGAAGATTTGCTGAGGATACTGCGGCAGGAGCACTTCATAAAAATCATTTAGATATGCGACCTGCATGTATACATTCAGCCAGGACACAATGGTCAGGGGACTTAAATGCCACTTAAGGGCCTAAGGGAAAACAGAGAGAAAAGAGACCAATGGTTGAAAAAAGAAAAAGACATTACTACTCCCTTTGGTCCTCTAAAGGAGTTCAAAATGCAGCCATTTCCCATGCCACAGTGTGTCCACCTAGAGAACACCTAGCCAGATGCACTCATGCTGAATATAGAAAAGATATTATGTAGGATTTTTTAAAAAGGACTGAAAAACTAACTTGTAACCAACCTTCATAATGATTAACTCCATGGTAAGAATTTCATCTCCTGAACAAGCCCCATCTGTAACATAAGCAAACTGGTGCAACTTTGGAGGATAGATTTCCTGAAAGGAAATAAAAGGAAGACACTACTGGCAAAAAGTCCATCTCTGATAGTTTTAACTTATAATGTACCTCCCAATTTATTCTTTTTAATATGCTGATATAGAAAGAAGGAAAGGGTACATTGATGGGATAAATACAAGAGCCACTCCAGTGGTTCAAAATGCATTAATTGTGAAAGAAATGAAACAGTTACCCACATCAATCAATCAATAAATCAATCAAACTTTTACTCAATGGGGAGCTTTGAAATTTTCACCTTTTCAACATGTTTGAAAGCTGTGCCCATTCACCCTTCTAATCACACCAAAATTTTAATCCTCTCAGGTCAAAGTTCAATTTTTTTGATTAAAGGAATTATATTAACCTAAGCATTTTATATACTCATACTTTTCTTGGTTAATTTCTAGCTCTTTTGTGTGTGTGGCTGAACTTTAGAAGGCCTCAAATTAGAAAAATTTAGACAAATAGTTGACCTCTTCCCCTAATCTCAGTGGAGCTCAAGCATGTACTACATAACAAATATTTGAAAATTATTTACCTCAAGTTTGGCAGCAATAAATAAAGACGAAATCCCAATAAGCTGTAAAAGCGTTTTTACAATATTTTGTTGTGTTGCCATATACCGATCAAAGAAATCCTGTGCCAAGTAAAATGTCTCTCTGTGAAGTTTATAAACTTCACACACCTGAAAAAATAGTAAGTTTTAGAACAGTTACTTGAGAAAAAAAGAAAGACAAAAAACTTGTCATGAGTTTGGTGAAGGATAATATAACCAAATCAAGAGAGAGAACCTGGCTTCTCTGAAAGGATGGTTACCTTGCTTGTCCCTAAGCACATGCACAATGAAAAACTGGAACTCAGGTATAAGGATGAAGTGTTCTGTGATCTATAATATAAGAGCAAATGTTCATAGGCTGCGAAAGAAGGTACATTCACAGCCTGTTAAAAGCAGCATTTCAAGGAAAAATGGAATTTTCTCAAAGAAAGGTGTCCCCCTTTATAAGTTTCATTATGACATGAGGAAAGAACTACCATATTTCTTCACAATGGGCACTATCAGTATGAAAGTTTGAAAGCTGGAACATACATTTACTTAAAGACTACAACACTAAAACACTGTTAATCTGTTAATCACAAGAGGCAAATGGTTTTTTAAAAACATTAAACAAAAGACTCGGAGATCTAGGTTCCAGCATAGGCTCCCCTTTAGACAAACCCATTTATCTTGGATTATCTCAGACTATAAAATTAGGACAATATCTGTTTTCCCTACCTCACAGGATTGCTGTGAGGCATGGTGAAATAGTGTACATGATGGAGTTGAAAAGGACCAAGGAAATATTAGACCTCAATTCATTACTGTCATCAAGTGTCTGATTGTGCATTTAAAACTGCTGTTCCTAAACAGTATATCCCATGTAAGTACACTTCATGGGGTTAATAAGTAGAAAAGGTACCAAAGGAAACAACAAACAGAACATTAGTAGAAAACTCCATCAATCACCAAAGAGTGTTTCTGAAGTCCAGGTGGAGCCATATTTAGAGTTAGTTTTTATAAAATAACACAACTACAATAGGATTAGAAGTAAAACTAGAGCTTCTGTTCTCTAAGGAACAAACTTTCAGACTACTTTACCCAGCTCACCATTGGGCACACAGCATAAGCACTGCCTTTCTTATGTACAGACTTCTTGGCTGGGCTAGGGGCTGGGAAACTTAACATCGCTGCAGATGAGACTGCCTGTGAACTGTGGACTCTAGTCTTGTCCCACTGAAGACATAAAGGTTACCATTCTTTTCTATCCTTTCAGTAGTATTACATGACTTTTTTCATTGACTTGCAGGGAAAATCATTTCTTTAAAGCATCAATTTCATCAATGGCATCAATTGCATTATATAAAATAGAACCTCTCAGTCACATCATCTTATGAGCTGAAGCCTGAGAGGTTAAAGCATACCACATCTAATGCTTCAAGGAATTATAAAATGTTCCAAAAGGCCCCTAAGGGCTATGTGCCATGGTGGGTCTGTGGACAACAGCAAGGCCAAAGAATTTGTACATTTGTACATTTTCTATGTTGACATTTTCAGGGACCAATAAAGAAAAGCAAATTAAGAATGATAAAAATAGCTAACTTTTCTTGCTTACCATGTAAACTATACTTATTTCTAATCCACACAAACTCTGCAAGCAAATATTGCTAGAAAACATTACAGATGAGAAAACCAAGACTCACAGTTAAGTGACTTGCCTGACTGAAGCACACAGACATAAAATGGCAGCAGGGGATTTGACTCTAGGACAAGCACAACAGGGGTACACATACCCCTGCTAATACAGACTTCCTAAAGGGTACGTGGCACAGTTCAGTTTTAGGGAATACTTAGACACTCAACTTCCATATGTGCTTTCATAAAACAGATCTGCCTGAGATGTCCTTCCACATCACAGAAGAAAGCCCACTTCTCACCCACCCAAGGCTTACAGAGGTGTCCAGGAAGTGTCCTTAATTGAGCCACTACTGAGTCACCCACACTTCCTCCCAGAAGGAGGTGCACTGCCTATACAATATTACTTTTTATGTTTAACAATTATTCATCACAATTTGTAATACTTGTTATTTTGATCAATTATTGTAGAGAAGTATGACAGTGTGATCAATAAAAGATTTGAACAAAATATTTTGTTAGGATAAAATTCTGTGGGTAAAGAGAAATGAATCCCAAGGAGTTAAAAAGAAACAATGTAAATTTTCTGACTCAAAGATAAATTTGTTCATATATTTTTTAAACATTTGGTAGTGGCTATCAAATAGCTGTTATCCACATTCCACTGTGTACACTCAAAAGCAATTTGAGGGGCTTCCCTGGTAGTGCAGTGGTTGAGAGTCCGCCTGCCGATGCAAGGGACACGGGTTTGTGCCCTGGTCCGGGAAGATCTCACATGCCGCAGAGCGGCTGGGCCTGTGGGCCATGGCCGCTGAGCCTGCGCGTCCAGAGCCTGTGCTCCGCAATGGGAGAGGCCACAACAGTGAGAGGCCCGCGTACCACACACAAAAAAAATAAAATGCAATTTGAGTGTACAAATTGAAAGATCAAATATCAATATTTATAATTAATTGGAAAATACAACCTTTGCAACTACTTAAACTTTGAGAAAAAAATTAGATGCCAACTTAAAAATATCTAAGAGGTAAAGATACTTCAGAAATTCTTTTAAGGAAGTACATAAGCAAAAAAGTTAGGCCACTGTAGTATATATACCACAGTTCAGAGACACAGAATGTGTCAATGGAATCAAACACCTGAAGAGATTATAACAGCACAGAAGAAACTAGAAATGGCCAATGCTTCTAGTTAACAGGAAGGCTCCAGCTCACCTCCATTAACCAATCTAGAAGAATCGCTCGCATTTTAGGCTGCAGAAGAGGGTGCCGCTGCATAAAGTGCTTATCCCTCAAGTATGTCTTTTCCTTGTTTAACATGATTTTCCATACTTCCTCTCTATTTGCCCAGCTACAAAAAACAAAAGCAAGCAAAAGACAGGTGTCAGTATGCATCCATACTAGTGAGGCGGGAGTGCACACAGGGAGTAAGAGATCCAGAAGGCACTCAGCAGTCAGCTTACTTCAGTACAGGCAGTGGCGAGGCTCTAGATGGTGTGCAACTCTGAGGCTTATATGCAGAATTCGGGTATACGAGCTCATCCTCTTCTTTGTCAGGTGTGGGAATCAAGGAACAGGGGTTTTCACAGACTGTATTACTGTCCCAAGGCTGTAAAGAAAGACACATTAAAAAAATGTTTGATGTAAACCAGCTGTTTTTACATTCATTGATTTGTCAAACAGCCAGTAAAACAGAAAATGTCTTCACGCTGGAGAGAAACCTCTAGGCCTAAGTCAATATTCTGGCCTAAATTAAGATGGAGATAGCACAGAAGACACAGAAATGACTCCAAGCTTTCATTTCATTTTGTCATTAGCTTAGGAGTCTATGCAGTAAAACCTAAGAAAACTACAGTCAGTAGCATTTTACCCTACACATCATCATCCTCATATGAAGTGATTGAGCAGCAAAATAGACGCAGGAAGGGTAAGACAAAATGCAAACAGCTCTTACGTTACCAAAAAAACAAAAGAATAAAATCTATTGGCAGCTCAGTAAGACACTGAGCATGACTCCTAAAGTGTGTTGTGAGATTATTTGGTCACAATTCAAAGATTTATTTTTTTTAATAAGTACAACTAACCTAATGAAATGTTTTAAAAGTGAAAGACAATTTCCAGTAAAAGCATTTACATAAGCACTCCACAATCACAAGTATAAAAAATCAAAATGTAAACTGATTGCCATCTATATTTAAAGTCTCCCCATTTTAAAACAAAACCCACCAAATGTGACATCTTCCTTTGGTTGCAGGTCAAGCCAAAATTATTACAAAACGGGGACCTTTCCTTTTCCTTAACTCAAAATGAAACAAAAGGAGCATCTGCCTAGTTAAAACCGAATCAAGCAATAGTCACAGGATATATTAAAAAGTCTGTAGAGATAAAGCCTAGATATTCCTGAAGACCTCTGAAACCCACCCCAAAGCCTTGCAGAGTGATAAATGCTAATTGAATAAACCATCATTAAAAACCCAAACAGGGCTTCCCTGGTGGCGCAGTGGTTGAGAATCTGCCTGCCAATGCAGGGGACATGGGTTCGAGCCCTGGTCTGGGAGGATCCCATATGCCGCGGAGCAAATAGGCCCGTGAACCACAACTACTGAGCCTGCGTGTCTGGAGCCTGTGCTCCGCAACAAGAGAGGCCGCGATAGTGAGAGGCCCGCGTACCGTGATGAAGAGTGGCCCCCACTTGCCACAACTAGAGAAAGCCCTCACACAGAAACGAAGACCCAACACAGCAAAAATAAAAAAATTAATAAACTCCTACCCCCAACATCTAAAAATATATATATATACCTATTAAAAAAACCCAAACAATGCTTCTTTTAAAGATTCCAGATACTTAATTTAAGTCAATTTTTAATATTTGGAAAATAATGTCATTTTGCCATTTAACATTTTTCCTTTTAAAGCTACTCTATTCTCTTACTCTAAAGGACTATTATTGATTTTTAAAATTATAAAATAGTAATTTTATTGAAGACAGGGCATGTTAACAATCCTGCCAGTATGGAAGCTCTATAAAAAGTCTGACACTCTTGGCTTTTTTTTTTTTTTTAAAGCAGAGAGATCATTAATATTGACTAGAAAAGAGACAACGGAGAAGACTATAAATGAACATAGAAACTTGGGCTCTAAGTGCTGCCTGGAAGATATGGGACAGGGTGGCTATCACAGCACACCGGTCACTTTCAGAGGAAGCCAGAGCACTTTCAGGGTACTGAGAAGAGCAAAGCAGGATAAAGCTCTTCTCCATCCAATGTGCAAAGAATTGGGCATGCAAATTAACCATGACAGCTCTTGCCAACAGCTGTTGGAGAAGGGCAACATCCCCTTCCAGTTCTAGTATCATGTGCTGGTAGTATTTCCTTGACTCAAAAAGGGTCACATTACAACTGCTTTAAGTTGCTCTTCATTCAACAATGAATTCTAGTTTTGAAAGCAGAAGCTGGTTGTCACCCTCTACAGCCACATGGCTGAAATAGCTGAGAGGAGGCTTTTGGAGATAAAATGGTAACATTTCCCTACCTGTAGTTCACAGACAAATTGGGTGAACCACAAGCAGACAAATGGTTCCCAAAGTTGGCCTTTTAGGAACCAGTGGATGAAGCAGAATAATGAAGTCTGTATCATTTAACTTGAATGTATACCATGTCTCAAAGAAAGCAAGATCAGTCTGACTTTAGGAAGGAACTGGGTAACAGCAAGACACCAACTTTTAACTGAGAATAAAACTACCTTATGCAAAATTATGTTCTGAGAAGTAACTAATAGAAATTCCAGGACTCCACTTCAGTAAAAAAGTTGGGTCTCATGCAAAAAATTGAACAACAAAAATGGATATATTAAATAGACTTTAAATAAAAGAGTATTATCTTCATTGAGAAAAACCTAAGGTAAGAATCAAAGGTTCCATGTGGTCTTGACGAAGCAGTTTCATGGAGTTGAGCATGAGGGCTACAAGTAGCTCAGAGCTGTTGAACAGGGCTGAACTATGATAACTCCAGAGAAAAATTCTGTGTAATTAATTGGCAAAAAGGTTGTTACCCCAAAATTCTAGCTTCATGAATCTACACAGAGAAATAACATAAGACATTGATTGCTCCATAAATGATGGGTAATTTTCAAGCTATCTACTTGGCAAAATGTGTAGAAACCTGTTGTCATTAATCTCTGAAAAACCATGAAAACGCCTTCTAGTGGGAAATAATATGGCTATTCATGTTATCACATCTATCAACTCTCTGCAGTCCAAGGATAGGACCAAAGCCCCACCTTAGGCACCCTAGGCACAGTTCAGGTTATCTTTGAGAACAGAAACTACCCTAAAACTCCAAGAAGTCAACAGGGACAGCTTTGCTTCATCTTAAGTTAAAAACTTCAATTCTGGGCTTCCCTGGTGGCACAGTGGTTGAGAATCTGCCTGCCAATGCAGGGGACACGGGTTCGAGCCCTGGTCTGGGAAGATCCCACATGCCGCGGAGCAACTAGGCCCGTGAGCCACAACTACTGAGCCTGTGCGTCTGGAGCCTGTGCTCCACAACAAGAGAGGCCACGATAGTGAGAGGCCTGCGCTCCGCGATGAAGAGTGGCCCCCGCTTGCCCCAACTAGAGAAAGCCCTCGCACAGAAACAAAGACCCAACACAGCCATAAGTAAATAAATATATATTTTTAAAAACTTCAATTCAAAACACAGGCGGGAAAATAACCAGTCTTGAATTTCACAAAGTAGAGGTCCATTTTAGTAGAAATTCCACAAAAATTAACTTGCTTGGTTTGAAGTCTTTACAGGGAGAAAAAAGGAAAAAAAGGAAAGAACTTGGAATGCACTGTCTTATTTCCTTTCCGAAAGTAAAGTATTTCTTCTTCTAATACAGTAAGGAAATCATCAAGCCATTGTTCAATATTCAGTGGAACCTCCCCAGAAATACTAATTACTAGGGTCTTACGTGCAGTAACAACTTTTTACAAATAATGTGCCCCTCGACTTTGAAGCCCTTCACTCTTCCAAACCCAGTTGCTATGGCTGTTGCTCACTGCCCTACAAAGTGATGTGCTTCCACTGCTAACCTAATCAGGACCAGTATCCTCAGCTCAAATACTATTCCTGCTCAGCTTTTATCTGCTATAGCGTCAGAAAGCCTAATCAGCTAGTTTGGAGATAGGCTGCTTCCCCTACTAGAGCCATAACTACAGTCTCCAGCCATTTCTGGAGGCAGAGAGATAATACAAGCTTTTTCTGCTAGGAACTTCTGATATTATGATGATACCATGAGCATGTAAGAAATATGGCGGGAACTCCATGAAGGAGGAGCAAGAGAAATGGACTAGTCAATTTTAAAAATGTGTTGAGATGCACATATCATTACACAGAATGTCCTCCTAATACTCTGGTGGAGGACAGATCAAGCTCCAGGTGACAGTGACCACTGTAGGTAATTGCTGGATGGGCTAGAAGAACTTTCAGAAAGGGGGAAAAAGTTTGAAACATGACCTAAAGGGGGTGGGAGCAGGGACGGGAAGTCCTTAAGCACCATGACGAAGAAACACAAGTGTGGATGTGTGCTTATGTGTGTACACACAACCCCCATCCTCACAGTTACCCAAAGAGCTCTGTCTCAGGAGCCCTCCCCGCAGTTCACCAGCCCACAGAGAGGCTGTAGGACAGACTCCGCCCCTGGCTTGCACAGGACTCTGGGTTACTTTCTTCCTCTAACTGAGTCTCAGTTTCCTCAAGGGCAAAAGGAGAGGACTGAGTTATGTGAGGTCCATTCTGGTTCTTCCAGACATCAGCGCATATTTGTCATCTCAGGGATGTCAGTCAGGAACACAGACCTTCCTGGAATCTCAAGGCTGGCAGAGGTCAGTGCCCACTGACAGGCACAGCGCTCAGTTGTATGGACTGTGGCCACAGTTAGAGAAAAAGCCTTCAGCAGAAGGCAAGGAAATATGAGACTTAATGTGACCCCAAAAAAGGAGACCCTCAACTTAGACATAATCAGAAAATGTACCTACCTGACTGCCACACTGCTGTCTCACGGTCCTGTCAATTTTGGCAACTTCTTCATCTGGATCCTGCAAAAACTAACATAAAACAACCCACACCCCAAGGAAACACATCAAACAGCCCAAAGACAAAAACACAGAGAGAGAGAAAAAAAGAAAGCTGGTAAGGTTATGAGCACCATTTCTGCCAAACGCACCCCCCTTGACCCCCTATCAATAAATATGTGGTCAGAACCCAGCCTGGTACCCAGGTAAGAAGGGGGGTGGGGGGGAATCCTCCCCCACCTGTCTCCTTTGTACTCACAACGGCCACATTTGCCTTCCTTTTCCTGGAGCGAACAGAGACATCGGTGCCGCTTTCCTCTTTCATGGTGCCGGGTTCCTTCCCATCCCTGAAAAGCCAGGATGGCACAGAGGTAAGAGTTCTCCCCAAATCTCGGCCCACCCCTCCCCCACCACTGCACACCTTCCCCTTCCCCGCAGCGGCCAGGCCACTCACCTCTCCTTCTTTTCCCTCGGCATGGCGCTGGGCGCAGGATCAGACCTCAGGCCTGGGGGCACGAAGCGGCAGTGGGGTGAGGACGGCCGGCGGAGGGGACCAGGGCCCGCCGGTCCGTCCCGGGCACCCCTCCCCCTCCCGCGCGGGCGGCAGCAGCGGCGGGAGCCTCCCGGGCCGGTCGGGAAAATGGCCGATGGGCCCGGGGTGGCCTGTCACCCGCGGCGCCGCCAGCGGCCCGCGATGCCGGGTCGGAACCCGGGGTGGGGGGGGGGCCCTCGACGCCCCCCGAAACCCTCGCCGGCCCATCGCCTCCCTCGGGGCCCCGGCTGCCTCAGTCTTCCCCTCAACACCTCCCCGTAGCCTGTCCCTGAGTCACCCTACCGGGGCACCCCGCGCTGACGCCTCCAGGGACCCGGCGACCCGGCCTCGCCCCACCCCCACCCCGGCCCGACCCGGGCGCTCCAGGAGTCCCAGCCTGCCGCGCCGTCCGGCAGCCCGCGGCGGGGTCCTTACCCGAAGCCGTATCCGCGGCAGGCAGGCGGGCTGCACGAGCCGAGGCCGGAGGCAGGAGGCAGAGGCGAGCGGGAAGCCGGGAGGCGGGAGGCTGCGGAGGGCCGAGCGCGCGGCGGTGGCGGGATCCGCGCCTGCCCCCTACACCGCGCTGGCGGCCGAGCCGGCTGCTCCTGCGCCCGGCTAAGAGCGGGACATTTAAAAATCCCAGCGCGCGGAACGGGCCCCCGGCCCGCCCTCGCGCCCTCCCGCCACCCTCCGCCCCGCCCCGACCGGCTGGGAGCCCCTCAGCGGCCGCCCGAGGGCCCGGGCCCGCCCAGCCACCGCCCTCAGGACCGCCCCGTGTGGCGCTGGCCGGCCCCGGCGCTCCGGACCACCAGGGGCGGGGCCAGCGCGGGGCGGGGCTAAGTGACAGGGCCTGCGCGCGGGAGAGGCGAGGCCCGGAGGCCGGGCGGGGCCTGCGCGGCTAGAGCTGCGGAGCCCGCGCGGGGCCGGACTCGTGGGCTGGCCCGCGCGCGCGGGGGGGCGGGGCCGCGCAGGCGGGACGCGGGGGAGCTCTGGCGCGAGCGCGGCAGAGGGGCGGGTCGCCGGGCTCCGGGGGCGGAGCCGAGCGGCGCTGGAGCGGCAAAAAGCCGCGTGGCCTGCGGGGGTGGAATGTAAACACGGCTGACGGCTGGGGTTCGGGCCCTGGCTGGGGTCTGCCAGAAGACCCGACGTCCGTTGGCCTCAGGCGCGCGCCCTGTCCCTCCTTGTACGTCCTCCCCGCCCCCGAGACGCAGAGTTCCGGGCCCTCAGTCGGGGCGGGGATGTGCCCAAGGTCACAGCGCCTGGTCACAGAGCCTAGAACCAGGGCCTCAGCCCGCCTAATCTGGGGCCCCCCGGGGAACAGCTGTTACTCCTGGACGCGCGTCCATCCCTCTGTCCATGCGTACTTGCGTTCATTCAGCTAATAGTGGAGCACCTTCCATGTGTGCCCCTTCCCCAAAAATTCTTCAGAAGACCTTTCTGATTCTGGGATTTCACGCAGACCTCTCTAGCTTAAGTGTTTACATCGACGGGCTGTAAAATCAAATCTACACTCCCTGTCCTACAGGACTCCGCGTGGACTGGCCCTCAACCCCTCTCAGACCATTCCTTCAACCCCCTCCCCTCACAACTCTTTTGGCCACCCTGTGTCTTTTCTCATGTCAGGGCCTTGGAGTTTGTTGTCCCCAGCTCTAGCCCCTTCTGGCTGCTCATCCTTCCCGAGAACTTCAAGGTCTTCAGTGACCACTTAATTTAGAGCACCCCTCTCCCCAGGAGTTCCTGTTCACCTCATTGCCCTGCTGTGGTTCCTTCACAGCCCTTGCCACCATGTCTCTTGCTCCTGTCCATGTTTGGTGCTCCGCTCCCTACCTTGTCTGTCTTGTTCACTGCTGTATCCCCCAGCTCTTGGCAAAGTCCCTGGAGGAAGGGAGGCACTTAAATCTTACTTGTGAAGGAATGCTTGAAAAACACAATGACCAAGCCCTTGTGGAGTTTACAGGCTAAGAAGAGAGACAGGTATTGAACAATCATCACTTGAAAGTACCTACTGTACTAAGCTTCTAGAAGAAGCATGTAGCAGAGGGCTTCTAAACACTCCTCAGCCCCTTCCTGATTTACAGTCCCAGTCTTGGACCTCCTCCCTCCATGACTGTCTTCTTGAAGTTAGAGACTAGACCTTATTGGAGGGCCTGACTTGTGTCATCCTCAGAGGTCCCTGCTAGCAGATTGTTGACCTTCCAGGGGCTCTGAGGTCAAGGCTGCTGAGATGACTTGCTCAGATTGGCTTAGGTAGGCATGGGAACCCAGGCTCCTGAATTCCCAGCCCTTAGGTAGTAACAATAACAGGTATCACAGACATTTCCAAAATAGCAGATTGCCCTAAATCCTTCAAAGTATTATCTCAACTAAACTTCACAATAATCCTGTGATGTTGATACCATGATTGTCTTATTTCACATATGGCATCTATCTACTTCTTAGGGTCATTGTAAGGATTAAGTGAAATAATGCAGATGAATTGCTGAGTACAGAGCCTGGCACATAATAACTACCAAATAAATGACAATTGTTTAACAATGATAGACAAGACAGTTTTCCATAGTGGTTGTAGCAATTTATACTCCTACCAGCAAAGAATAAGAATTCCTGATGTTCTATACCCTAGCCGATATTTTAGTCAGTGGTAAAATGGATAAGTAAATTTTGGTATATTCATTCAGTGGAATACTACACAACAATAAAAAGGACAAACCACTGAAACATACAGCAATATGGATGAATCTCACAGACATAATGGTAAGCACAAGAAGCCAGATACAAAACAGTATTCCTGTGTGATGCCAGTTATTAGAAGTTTAAGAAAAGACAAAAACTGTGGTGACAGCAATAAGACCCCTCTGGGGTGGGGGTTCTGGGTACCACCATACATGTGTTTCATATCTTGATCTGAGTGGTGGTTACATGGCTGTGTACATATAGAAAAGTTGAATCACATTTGTGATTTGTGCACTTTACTGAGCATATGTAATACCTAAAAAATAAAATAGTTATTTTTTTTTTAATAATTTAAAACAAAGTAAAGCAAGACTTTAACAATCCCTGCCCACTCGGGAACTTCCAGTCTGGAAGGGAGGCAGTCATGTAGGTTGGCAGTTACAGTACAGAGTGATAAGGGCTAGGATGGGAAGATTCTGGGGGCTACGAATTCACGTGGAGTTAGGGGCAAGGGCATCCAATCTACTCCTGGACACTAAGAAGGCTGCTTGGAGGAAGCAGCCTCTAGGTCGGAAAGATGAATGGATTTGGCAGGAACAATGGAAAAGTTATGTCCGAGGCAGCAGAAACAGCCTGCACAAAGACTTGGAGTCTTCAGAAATCAGTGATGGCTACTCGTCTGGAGCAGTTCACCTTTGGCTCTTTGAGTTCATTTCATTCTGTGTCCAAACATTGACACAGCCTTGAGGGAGACTGTGCATTACACTAGAGGTGGTGGAACAGCTGCTGTGTAGGGAGGACAGCACCTGCCCTCTGCCATGAGACTTTGGGAAATTCCTTAACCTCTTGGTGCCTCAATTTCCTCATCTGTAAACTGGGTGTGATTTTAATTATTCCAACCTCCAGAGTTGCTGTGAGGAATAAATGTATTAATACCTATAATGCATTTGCTATAGTATCTAGCATAGAGTAAGTGTTCAATATGTATCAACAATTATTATTATTATTATTCATTAAAAAATTGGGGGCATTGGCTTACCTTCATATGTGCTTTAGGCCCTGATGATGGTGGAGGGTAAGGAACCAGGATACAAGCATTAAGAAGTAATCCCATGGGGGTTGCAAGGGGAAAGTTCTTCCCAGATACGATTCCTTAACCCAGGGCCCCCAGGCAGCCTTCAGGGTCCCAGGAAACTGCCTGCTGACAGTGCCGGCCTATCAGGTGCACTTTCCTGGGCAGCTGGTGCATAACTGTTACCAGCTCCGTGCAGGCACCTCACAAAAGTTTAGGAGCACTGGAGAGGGCTGATGAGGGAAGGTGTGGGCTGTGACTGGGAGTGGAGCTGGCCCAGGCTTTGCTCTCAGGCAGAGCTGGACAACTGTGGCTGCCTGGCTGAGCCAAAGCTGGGGGGTCTTGTGAGGCTACACACAGGAAAACCAGAGGAAGAGGGGTCAGACTAGCTGCACCACTGCACCGGTGTGGGCTGTGGCATCGGGGCCAGGCAGGATGAGCAGGACCCAGGGCCAAGGAACTGAGTGTGGGAAGGCCTCAGAGGCTTGGCTCCTGTCCTCCCGCAGCCCTGGGGATCTGTCTGCACAGCCTGCCAGGTCAGCCGGAGTCCCAGGCCCAGCCCACTCCCCAAAACTTGATTACTGTTCAGATCGAGCTCACACTGCTGTGGATTCCGAGGGGGGAGATGAGCAAACCAATAGGTGGCCCAGCCCTGGCCTAACCCTCTCTTACACTGGAAAGCAAGTCCAGTCAACACTTTAGACAGAGGCTCTGGTTAATTAAAAAACTCCAGTGAAAACTAAAACCTTTAAACTGAGTATATGATAGAATAACGATGGCAGCTGACAGTTATGGATTCTGTCCTAAGCTGGGGGTTGCCAGGAACAGAGTCAAATTTGAAGACACTTCGAGGAGTGGGAGTGTGTGACCAGGTTGCTGGGGGAGGGGCAGTTATGCAGCAACAAGCAACCCCCCCAGCATGGGCTAAGACACAAGAGTGCTTTGTTCTGTGTCTGACCACCATATTCCCAGCTTTCAGCTAAATCGCCTCATCTTGGGTTTTCTGAAGGCAGGCACAGCTGCAGGACACAGAGCAGGGGCTTGGAAAGAGGAAGCCCTGGAATCTTTTTTCTGATCAGGGACTCACATTTTCCTTGCAGCACCACACTCTTGAACTTGATGGGGGAGGGGGACTTGGCCAATCAGGGCACTGAATTCCTGACTGTGTCATTGGTTCAGGGGTAGGCACGTGACCCAGTCTGGGCCAGTGAAAATCCTCTGGAGTTGCTAAGCTGATGGGAAGAGGTCTGGAACTAGGAGGCCATCTTGCCACGCAGGGCGACCTTCCTGGGAGGGGGGTCCTCGGGGGGGGGGGGGGGGTGCACAGGGAAGCAGAGCCAGAGGAGAGGGGAGGCAGCCTTCTGATTTGTTGAGCTCCTGGATCCAATCAAGCCCAAGACCAGATTACTAGTAACTTTCTGGATGCTGGAGCCAATTATTTTCATGTTTATTTAGACAGTAGGGCTTGGATTTCTCATAACTTGCAGTCGAGAGAGTTATGGGTGTCACTTGTGCCCATCAGAGGGCCTCTGGTGGTCCCCTAGACCCGTGCAGGCCCTTCTTGATAAGGTCTGTAAATCCACAGTGGCATGGCTGGCTGGCTGGCATGTGGTTCTGGTGGTGCCAGACCTGGGCCATGGTCTCAGTTCCCCAGGAATCCTGACTTCCATAGTATCTCCCTCCATCACTCGCTGACATCAGGCACCTAGAAATCTACTTGTTAATCAGTCTGGCAGCCTCGGGACCCCCAAGAGTAGGTGGGCCTGGGGTGGACTGGCTTGACTCTGCCCTCTAGGAGTTCCCAAGAGCACCTCACACCCTCTGGGGGCAAGCGGACACTAACTGAACAGGACTCACTCCTGACATGACCAGATAGAGGTCACAAACTGATGCTGGTGGGCCACAGAATACTAGCAAAAAGTTGAATTCTTGTACACGTGAGGGTTTCCGACTCGTTGAGCAACAGGATTATTTGGCAAAGTTGGGCTCACATCTGTGCAGGGGAACGGCACGCTGCTGACCTCTTTGGGTGGGGCAGCTTCGCCCTATGTCCATAATCCTTTAGGTATCAACATCGGCCACGTAGTTGCCTGACCTTGAGACCCTGCTAGGAATTCAGAGCTGAGCCAGAGCCTGCATAGCAGGGTCTTGGATGAGAGAGGTCAGGATTAAATAAACAAGAAGGAAAGAAGGAAGAAGGCATGGAGGAGGGGGTAGACTGGGATGAACCCAGGCCTAGAGGCCTGAGCATTCCCCAGAGCCCAGCACAGAGTCTGGACAGCCAGGTTTGCTGAATAAATAAGTGGATGGATGAATGGATAGGGGGCAAAGGTGAGAGGTACAGAAAGCCTTTTCCAGATGGTGACGGGAAGCTGAAGAGGCCGGGTGCATGGAATAGGGAGCACATTCTTTTGCCGCAGCCCACGTGGGGCTGGTATCAGGGTCAAAGAGGGCTCGGCACAAGTAACCTCCACGATCAAGGCTGGAGCTTCCCCACCTCCCACCCTCCCACACTCTCTTCTCTGTCTGAGAGCCTCTCTACCTTCAACCTTTCACTATGAATTCTTTTTCCCACTTAAATCTGTTTATATGAAAAGGGAAACCTACTGTCCCTACCCTAAATGGAAAACCAGCATCACCAGCCACAAAGAGAAGGGAAGCATCGAAGTGTTGATAACCACAGACAGGACAATGTGAGGCAGGCCATGAGCCTGCGGCCTGATCTCTTTCTGTTTAAAACAGGAGATGACAGTATGGGTATGATTCCATTAACACCAGGTACTAGGGTGGTCAAATTCGGAGAGACAGAAAGTAGGAGGGCAGTTGCCAGGGCTGGGGAGGGGGGATGGGAGTTATTATTTAACGGGTACAGGGTTTCAGTTCTGCAAGATGAAAAAGTTCTGAGGATGGCTGGTGGTGATGGTTGCACAATACTGTGAATGTAATTAACGCCACCAAATTAAACATTTAAAAATGGACAAGACAGTAAGTTTTATGTTATGTGTATTTTACCACATTTTTTTACAGGAGCTGAGCAGACATTAGAGAGGTTTCAAAGCCATCTCCTTCAAACTGAGCCTTTCTCCTGATTAAGCAGAACACGTGAAGGAGAATTGAAACGAGAGTGACTCACCATGTGACGTGGTATTATTTCAAATTAATATGTAAAACCGTGGTCAGAGGAAGAAAAGGGATAAGTAATGGGCCAGGGGTATAGGAAGGTGTGCGGAGGGACAGCCCCTCTGCAGTGCGAGCACTCTTGTGTCCTGCAGGAGGATGCCCTCGGTGGCTGCAGGCTGGCGTGTGCCCGTGCTGGGGAGACAGGGGTTGCAGCTGCGGGGTTCCTAGCTCAGCGTGATCTTGGGGAAAGCACTTCACCTCCTGCTGCCTCAACTTCCTCCTCTGGCCAAGAGGAGGTAAAAGGGTGGCCATGAGGCTGCAGCGAGGCACTGTGTGGGAGAGCACCCTGCAGGCTCTGTCACCCGGCTTCCACAAGCACCCCCCTTCGGCTCTCTCTGACCAGTTTTGGTGAGGAGATCTATGAATTTGGTTCCAGTGTCTGGGACGGTTAGTTGATCAAACTCCCTGTTTTCACATCCTTCATGATGCTGGACAGCAGAGGAATTGGAGATTGTGCCATTGTACTGGGCCCATGAGGTGCCTCGTCCACAGTTAGTGCTCTTTAAGTGTCCGTTGACTGATTTCAGGGAGGAATTCTGTTCCGGGGCATGTAGGTTGAACAGGCGTCCTGCCCTCAAGGTGCTCACCCCCAGTGGAGGAGAAGAACAACACACCTATCATCACACAGCAGCAAGAGAAATGCAGGGGAGGGAAGAACCTGACAGGAGGGGTCCTGGTCCAGCTCAGGGAGAGGAGAGGGGCAGGAAATGGAGTCACTGATACTGCCTTTCTCAAGGTCAGCAATGCCCTCTATCTTGCCGACTCCAAAGGGCACTTTCCAGGCTTCGTTGCACAGGCCTCTCAGGAGTGTTGGGCATGGTGGCCCACCCTCTCCCTCCTGCGAACACCACTGCCCTCTCCTGGTGTCCTTCCTCCTTCCCTGGCGCTCTTCCTCAGTGCCTTTGCTCCTCCTCTACTCAGGCAAAGGAGTTGTTCTCCCTCCCTGGGTAGTCTTACCATCTCCAGCTCACGTCTCTGCCCAGCCCACTGGACTTCTCCACTTGCCAGTCTCCCAGTCTCTCAGTGTAAGGTGCTCAAACGTGAACTCTGGTTATCCCCCCCTCACCTGTTCCTCCACCTGGTGCCACCATTCACTCAGTTGCTTAAGCCACAAACCTGGTATTCGTCTTTGATTTTTCCCTTTCTCTCATCCTCTGCATTGCATGCGTCAGCAAACCGCAATAGCTCTCTGCCCCCCAAATATTTCCAACCTGTCTACTTCTCCCCTTCTCTACCCCATCCTGGACTGAGCCACCGTCTGCTTTCTGGACAGCTGCAGAGTCTCCTGAACTGCTTTCCCATCGTCACTGCCTCTTGCATGGAAGAGCTAGTCATCTCAAATTCACTTCCGGAAACCCGATCAAACATGCCCCTTCTGAAAACCATTTGTCAGCTCCCCACTGATTGCAGCAGCATCGGGCCCTGCCTGGCTCAGCTCCAGATACTGCCCTCTCGTCCTGGGGCCCTGGGTCCTCTTCCCAGCCCTGCCTCTGCTCCAGCCTAGCAGGCTCACAGTCCCTTTCTCTGCCATGCCAAGATCTCAGCTTCTTTAGTGTGTTTGCACCTGTTCTTCACCCACTCCCCACTCTCCCTCGGTGACAGACTCCATCTCCTTCAATATCCCCTCCTCAAGGAGGCCTTCCCCAGCGACCCCACCGAAATTAGGTTGTCTCCATCGCGGGACAGGTACTTTCAGTTTTTTTAACTTTTTGACCACGCCGTGAGGCTTGCGGGATCTTAGTTCCCCAACCAAGGATTGAACCCGGGCACCTGGACTGAAAGTGCTGAGTCCTAACTACTGGACTGCCAGGGAATTCCCAGAACAGGTATTTTCTTTCTCACCTCTCGCCAGTTTTCTCTTGGCATCCTTTGTCGGTTTTGTTTTCTTAATTATAAAAATTTCACACATACACACAAGTAGAGAGATAATAGTACAATGAACCCTCATACACTTAGTCTACAGATTTAATAATTAAGATTTTGTCATATTTGCTTCAAGCCTTCAGCATTTTTTCTTTGCTGAAGTCTTTTAAGGCAAATTCTAAACATTATGTCGTTTCACTTTTACATGCTTGAGTATGCATCTTTTAAAAGTATGGTCATTTTCTTACATAACCACAATGCCAGTAACACACATATAGCAGAATGGACAATTCTTGGTGTCGTTCAATACTCAGTCTAAAATCAAGTTTCCCAGTTATCTCAAATATGTCTTTGAACCATTGGCGTGAATCATAGCCTAAACAGGATCCACATGCTGCATCTGGTTCCTGTGCTCTTTGTTCTCTTTGCTCTAGAGCAGCTCCTTCTTTTCCACATTTGCCACAGAAGCCAGGTCAGCCTCCTGCGGGATCATTTCATGTTCTGGTTTTGTCTGTTTGCTTCTCCATGGAGCCATCTAACGGGTTCCTCTCTTCTCTGTATTCCCTGTGGGTGGAAACCCACTTAAGTTCACATCTGTAGGTGATGCCGTGCTTGCTGTGTCATCATCCCTGGAGGCCCACGGTGCCCTGCTATCACTTCTCGTGTTGCTGAGACTGACCAGTGGGGTCCGGTGGTGACAGCCTCCTCCCTCAGTGGTACAGCTTCCTGTCAGCCCTTCACCTGTTAGTTTCATCCACTGATAAGTGTTTCCTGAATCAGTTATTTGATAAGGGTTTGCCAAATGGTGATTTTCTATTTCTTTCATTTCTTCCAAACTAGAGGCACACCCAGAGGGGAAAGTATGTGGGAGCAGTCCACTCTGAGGCAGGCAACTGGGGTGGGGGCTGTTGTCTGTAAAGAACTTTAAAAAGAATGAAATGGACTAAAAGTCCTCTGCTCTTATCAATACCATGGCCTTGCCATCCTGAATAATGTCAGTGGTGGACCGCTTCTCCTCGAAGGGGCAGAGTGCGCCTGCCCAGCCCCCCACGAGGTACATCACTGTTCCAAATTTACTCACTGGAGTCTTCTGTAAAGAAATTTTCCATATCAATTAGGGCTATTTGGTTGCCCTGAAATACAGCTCATATGGTGGAATAAATGCTGAATTCTCTCCTTTTTTAAAAAGTAATTAATTAATTAATTTTTATTTATTTTATTTTTGACTGTGTTGGGTCTTCATTGCTGCGTGCGGGCTTTCTCTAGTTGCGGCGAGCGGGGGCATTTTCATTGCGTTGCACAGTCTTCTCATTACGGTGGCTTCTCTCGTTGCGGAGCACGGGCTCTAGGCTCACAGGCTTCAGTAGTTGTGGCACATGGGCTCAGTAGTTGTGGCTTGCGGGCTCTAGAGCAGAGGCTCAGTAGTTGTGGCACACGGGCTTAGTTGCTCTGCGGCATGTGGGATCTTCCCAGGCCAAGTCTCAAACCCGTGTCCCCTGCAGTGGCAGGCGGATTCTTAACCACTGTGCCACCAGGGAAACCCTGAATTCTCTCCTTTTAATTAAGCCCCATATTTTCGTTCTTCATAGCACTTGAGACATTTCATAATTGTGCGTTTGTTTACTTGCTTGGGGCCCTTCATCCTTGAGGAGTAAGCTGCACAAAGGCTCATAGGAGGCACTCAGTATTGACACATTTGAGTGAAAGATTCATAAATGAAGGCCAGGAAGGGTGAGCAGACAGTGTTAGAGGTGGGGTGGCAGAGGAGAGTGTTTGGGGAGAAGACCCAGAGGCTACAGACATCAGGGCACATCCTGGGAGCGACAGATGTCAGGTGTGTCTGGGGTCAAGGGTGAGGTGGGAAATGGGGAGAGCTGAGGCTGAGGGGGGCCCAGGAACAGGAGCCAGAGGAGTGCCCTCTCTGCCATGCTTCATGAGCAGCTGGACTCTATTCGAGGGACGTGGCGCCATAGAATCTCTGTGGCCACCCCACCAGCACACACCTGCCCCGTGGCCTCCCAGATGGAGCCCGCTCCACGGGAAGCACACCCAGTACAGAGATTTGGTTGTGCTCTACGCTAGCTAGTGCTCGCCTTGCTCCTCTCTAATTGCTCTGTTTTCCTTCCACTTCACAAGTGGGTTGGCTAGTAACACCAAAGTCTGTTTTATGTACATATAGATAGCAAACACAAAATGTGTGGTAACGAGAGAGACTATAAAAAAAAAAAATGTGTGGTAAGCTGTGTTTCATCTTTACGTTACTAACACACAAAAGCAAGAAAGCTCCAAGTTAGACCATCTGCAATTCAGCCGAGTATGCAGCGAGCCATATGGTGAAAACATGAAATGGAAGACAACAGAAGCGCATCACCCAGCCTTCATCTGAAGACTCCCTCGGCAAGCGCCCTGCTGTCCTCTCTGAGGCTGGCCAGCCTTCATCCATCCATCCATCCATCCATCCATGCATCAAAGCTTCACTGAACTCCTGTCACATGCCAAGCACTGTTCCTTCACTAGCAATAGAGGAAGCATGACAGCAGAGATCTGTCCTCAGTGGGGAGAGAGGATCAGGACAAAAGGAAATAAACCAACATGTGAAAAAGATGTTTCCCACCGGTTATAAGAGCTCCTGAAGAAGTGACTGGGTGATGTGACAGAGTGAGCAGAGCAGAGGCGTATCACCTCAGCTACGTGGCTTCAGGAAGGTCTTTCTCAAGAAGAGATGTTTGAGCTAAGACCTGAAGCATAAGAAAAATGCAGCAAGTAGAGCTGTGGGGACAGTGTTTCCGGCAGAGGGAACAGTGTGTGCAAAGGCCTAGAAGTGGGAAAAAATTCAGTGCTTTAGTGGAACAGCAAGAAGGCTGGAGTACAGTGAGTGAGGGGGTGTGGGAGAGAGAAGGTGGAGGGAGAGAAGGCAAGGTGGCTGCTGTGGGGTCTTGCCAGATGCATGTAGGAGGAAATTTGGATTTTACTCTAATGCTGTTAGAAGCCCTTGAAGGGCTTTAAATAGGAGAGTGGTTCATTTGATTTACATGTTTAAAGATCACTCTGCTGCTGAGGAGAGTGTGGACATGGGAAACAGGCATATCCTGGAGCACAGGGACCGGTGGTCCAAGACAGGCAAGATGGCAGCTTGACCAGAGTTGGCACAATGTGGTGTGGACACAGGGGTCAGATATGTTTGCAAATAGAGTGAGAGCAGGCTGCCCATCGCCTGCTGAGAATGCAGACCTATGACCTTGGGACGCTGGAGGCTGACAAGGGCCAGACAGCAGTAGCTGGGCAGAGTGTGCTGTGAAAACAAAGCTCTCTGCAGGCAAGGTGCCCCATCTGTGTCATTCTTTGTGGAAGGCCTAGTTTTCTTTCCTGTCTCCTCACCTCTGTGGTCATAATCGTATGACCGCAGACCATATGATTGACAGGCCGTAAGAATGACAGGCCACTGTCATTCCTCTGGCAGGTGGAGATCTAGGGAGGGGAAGTGACTGCCTAAGACCACACAGTGACAGGGGCACCTCTGGAAGATCCTTCTTCAAGACTGCAGCTAGCCCTGGGGTGTCAGACTGCCCTTCTCAGGGCCCGCCTGGCTGTACTGCGCTCCAGTTGGTGAAGGAAGGCTGGTCCTGTCCATACCAGCAAGACCCCACATTCGTGCCTAGCCCGGAGCCGCAGGCTTTTCCGTCTTAGTTGTGTGAGTGCCCCTTTGCCTTATTCTAGGATAGAGGTAGACTGCATGCTGCAGTTTGGGTTCTACGGAAGCAGAGTTTAGTGTGCAGAGGTGTGTTAGGGAGGCATGTTAGGGAGTGCCCTGGGGACCAGCACCTGGGGACAGGAGGGAGCAGAAGCAGGAGTGGGCAGGGGGCTTTGAGCTCTGGAGCTGCTGGGTGCTGGGCCAAAGCATCTGGAGCTTGCTATCCCCGCCTCCATCGGTGATTGCCTGGCAGGTGGGGCTGCGGCAGTCCCAGCCGACTAGGGCTGGAGGCTGAAGGCCCGCAGCACTGCCAACAGCCTGGGCAACAGGACCTTCTTCAGAGGGGTCTTGAGCGGTGCAGCTATGTGTTCATCACACTTCACTAACTCAGATGTGACTGATTTGTAAACCAGCAGTTGGGGTTGTGATGAAGTGTCATCTTCCTTTTCCTTAAGCAGGACTAGCCAGAGGTCCAAGGCCATGAGCAGCAGACTCAGTGGGAGCCCCATTTACATGCCAGCAACTAAAAGAGCAAAGACAAATGCCCCTTCTCCTCCATCGAGCCAGGCCCTATTAGACACCCCTGGTCAATCTAATTCAGTTCTTCAGAAGCATGCACTGTGTGTCTCCCCAGTGTGCTCAGGGCTGTCCTTCCCTCGTGGAGTTGACAGGCTCGTGGCTCAGGGAGACATCAGTCAAATGACCATGCTGAGGACATCATGAATACTGGTAACAGCAAGAATTCCTGTTTTGGTGCATTGGTTGTACCATCTCAGCAAGTACGAGGTATAATGCAAGCACCAGCAGGAACCTGATGCTGGTGTTAGCGTTAGCCTCTCTTCAGATCAGGTCACAGCAGCCCTCAAGGCCACCAGCTAGGATGCAGTAGAGCATAGATACCTGCTCTGAAAGCAGGAATGGAGTTATTTGGAACCTGATCTGGGCTGGGGAGGCAGGAGAAGGGAGGAGGTCAAGAATGGCTCCTCTGAGGAACTGGTGCTTGAGCTGAGAGGTAAGGGGTGAGAAGGAATTGAGGAGAAAGGAGGAGCTCCAAGTGGAGGGAAGGACGTGGAAAAGGTCCTGGGGCTGGCAAGACCAAGGATCGTTTCAGGAATGGGAGGCGGCAGGGGCCCTGGTGTACTCAGGCTGAGATGCCAGCCACGGTGAGTTCTTCCTTCTTCAAACTGAGAGTCATGGGAGGCAATCAGAGGTGTGTCCTAGAAAGACTCCTTGAGCCGCCATGTGGAGAATGAGCTTCTGAGGGAGCTAGGTGCTGGAGACTACTGTGATCATCAGGGAGGTGGTGGCCACTGGGGTCTGGGTAGAGCAGGGCGGGCAGGAAGAAGCTGGATTCAGTGCTGTTTGGAGTAAGATCAACTTGGCTTGGGTGGATTTGTGGCGGGGAGCAAGGGTCCAGAGATCTAGTGTTCCTGGCCTGCAGAGCTGGCCTCTAATGACACCCTTCACTGGAGTGGAGAACCCAGGACATTCAGTATCTTGGGAAGTAACACAAAGGCAAAAGTGACATTTTCCCCTGACTTTTATGTATCAAGTATATTAAAACAACAGAGGAATAGTGTAATGAACACCTAACTTCCACTTAGAATCACCAGTTGTTAATATTTCGCTACATTTGCTTTGCCTCATTCTTTCTGCACACACACACACACACACACACACACACACACTTTTTTTGCTGTACAATTGCAGACAACATGACTCTTCACCCCTAGATATTTGTAACCCCTAAGATTAAGGACATTGCCCTCAATAAACCCAATGGCATTTTCGCATCTAAGAACATTAACAATTATCTCATGATACCATTTGATACCTAATCCATGTCAAAAAGCTCCAGTTGTCCCCAGATTTTGTTTTTAACCAAGATCCAGTCAAAGTCCCCGCACTGTGTTTAGTTGTCGGGTCTGCTCTTTGGTCTCTTTCAACATAGAGCAGCCCCTACCCCATGCTCACCCCTTTTCTCCCCATGACTTTGGCTCTTTGACAAGTCCAGGCCAGCTGTCTTGTAGGACATGGTGCACTCTGGATTTGTCCGATGGTTGCAAATGTTTTGCCTTTTCTTTTTTTTTTTTTTTGTGGTACGCGGGCCTCTCACTGTTGTGGCCTCTCCTGTTGCAGAGCACAGGCTCTGAACGCGCAGGCTCAGTAGCCGTGGCTTACGGGCCCAGCTGCTCCGCGGCACGTGGGATCTTCCCGGACCGGGGCACGAACCCGTGTCCCCTGCATCGGCAGGCGGACTCTCAACCACTGCGCCACCAGGGAAGCCCTGCCTTTTCTTTATAAAAGAGCTTTATTGAGATACAGTTCACATAGCATATAGTTCACCCATTTAAAGTGGACAATTCAATGGCTTTTAGTACATTCACAGATATGTGCAACCACCACAGTCAATTTTATAAAATTTTCATCACCTCAAAAAGAAACCCATTAGCTATTACCCTCCTAAGCCCCTCTCATCAGCCCTAAGCAGCCACTAATTTACTTTCTGTCTCTAGGTTTTCCTAACCTGGCTTTTCATAGTCTGGAATCACATAGTATGTGGTATTTGTGTCTGCCTTCTTTCACTTAGCATGTTTTCATCGTTCATCCATGTTGTATCATTCCTTCTTATGACTGAATAATATTCCACTGTATGGATATACCAGATTTTGTTTTGCGTTGTTTCCACCTCTTGGCTAGTATAAATAATCCTACTATAAACATTTGGGTACCTCCATTTTTGTAGGAACATACGTTTTCGTTTCTCTTGGGTATATACCTAGGAGTAGAATTGCTGGGCCATATGGTAACTCTATGCTTAATCATTTGAGGACCTACCAGACTTTTCCCAAAGCAATTGCACTATTTTATACTCCTGTCAGCAGTGTATGAGGGTTCTGATTTCTTTACATCATTTTCACTGTTCCACAATGGAGGCTTTTCTCTAGGCCCACCTGACTGTCCCCTCCTGCAGCCTCACCTCCCCGGTCTAGCCCTCCTCAGCCCCAGACCATGGAGGATGCAAATGGCGCACTGGACTGGATGGCACTCTTTCTTATTTTTGTAGTTTGCCAGATCCTGTGCTTTCCTACCACAATTTCACTCCATGCCCCAAAAGGTCCTCAGGAAGCAGCCAAGGCAGAAGTTCTTAAGTTGGGGAAACTGAGGCCTCAGAGAGGTAAAGTTTGTGCAAGTGAGCCAGTGCCGGTTCTGGGCCTGCCCGCTGGCTGCTGAGGCTGCTGCCCTGCAAGCTGTAATGGGTGGCCCTGGGGAAGGTGGCAAGAAGGAGGAGTTTCCTGAGAGCAAGTGACCCCTAGAAGTGAGCCCATCTTCCAAACTGCATCCTAGAGCCCTTTCCCACAGAATGCCTACCAATGTTCCTCACTGCTGCTTACCAAGAAGGTGCTCATGCTGTGGGGAGCCTGGCATCTCTGAAAGTGGCCAGGGCAGGATGAAACAGCCCATGAGCCTGGCCCTGAAGGCCGAGGGCTCAGCTGGCTTGAGGAAGCTGGGTCCAGCATGTGGATTGCAGGACCTCTGCTGGCTTGTCCAAACTGCAGTCCGGCCCCTCCCCTCAAGATGGTGCTACGTCAGACTAGGCTGCCTTCCTGAGATGTCTCTTCCCCTTGGGTGGCAGTGTTTAGGTGTTTGCTCGCCCCTGACCAGGTGAGGCTAGAGCAGGCAGATGTTGACCCTGGCAGGGTCAGGCCCTCCTAGGGCCCAGGTCTCCCAGCCCACCACTGCACCAACTCTGCTACTTGCGAGCCAGATGCCTCTGAGAGTCTAACCTCCTCTTCTTTTCTCCTGTTGCTTTCTTTCCTGATCTGTGCATCTGTCTGTCTTCAACTCTCAACATCAGATTCAAGACCCGTTCAAATGCCACCCTCCTCCAGGGAGCCAGCCTCTCTTTGCTCTCCTCTGAATGTCCTGTGTGGCAGTACATCTGCACCTCGTTTTGACGCCTAGTGCTCTGTGCTCTAGGTGGCCTGTAACTTCTGGTCCTAACAGATACCAAGGTTCTCCTTGAGGATAGGACCCCAGTCCCACTCACCTCTGCCTTCTTTTTTGATTTGGTCAGAATTATTTTGGTTGCCAGTAACAGAATCTTAGCACAAATTGGCCTAAGGAAAAGGATTTACTGATTCATGTTACTGAAAGGCTGGGGGCTTCAAGTATAGCTGGGTCCAGGGCCCCATTTATCAGTACTGTGTCCATTTCTTGGTCCTGGTGTCTGGCAGGCTCTCCTTGGGTGGTGCCAGAGATGGCCAGCTTAGCTATCCCAGCAGAAGCCCCAGACTTGGTGTCCATTGATCTGGCTCAAATTATGTGCTCACCTTAGGATTGGGGGTGTTGCCGTGAACCAAGAGTGGGAGGAGGGGTGCTTCCCAAGGGAAATCCCAGCCATTGGCAGTCAAAACAACAGGAGCACCCTGGAGGTGATCCTCCCTGACTCCGTCCTCCCTCTCAGTGCCCCATTCAGGGGTCTGCACTTACTTACCTCCCTCCTGGCTGTTTCTCACATTTGTTCCTTGTTCTCACCAAGAACTTGCCCCTGTCCCATCCCTTCCCCTGGCCCACCATTGTCCCTTCTCCCTACAGCAGCCGAGTGGTTTTCCTAAAACGTAAGTATATTGCATCCTGCTTAAAACCCTTGATGGCTCCTCATTGTCCTGGGATGAAGTCCATTCTCCTTAAGAAAGTATGCCTGGGCTTCTCTGGTGGCGCAGTGGTTGGGAGTCCACCTGCTGATGCAGGGGACACGGGTTCGTGCCCCGGTCCGGGAAGATCCCACATGCTGCGGAGCGGCTGGGCCCATGAGCCGTGGCTGCTGAGCCTGCGCGTCCGGAGCCTGTGCTCTGCAACGGGAGAGGCCACAACAGTGAGAGGCCCGCGTACTGCAAAAAAAAAAGAAAAAGAAAAAGAAAAAGAAAGCATGTCTAGCTCTTGATAATCTGGCTCTGTGCCCCTCCAGCCTCATCTCTCTCTGCTCCTTCCTCCCTCTGGGACTTATGCAACAGTGCCTTCACCACCTCAGATTGCCCCATGCCTCTGCCTGGGATGCCCTTTCCCAGCTTGTCTGACTGGCAAACTCTTCCTCTTCAAAACCTAGCTCAGCCATCACCTCCTCCAGGAAGGCCTCCAGGACTTTCCTGAGCAGTTAAGAGCGCCCTCTGCTGGAGGCCCAGAGCCATTCACCACTCTGAACTAGGCTGACTGTGGGGGTCACAGTCTCTGGCCCCAGCACTCCCTGAAGGTTCTTCTTCCCATCCATCTCCCCAGTGCCCAGCCTGGTGCCAGGCCCAGCAATGACACCTGAGCAGTGTCTGCTTGACAGATCTGAGAACCCGAAGGAGAGAGGAACCTGGGTGGGCCCTGCCTGCTGTGGGGAAACAGTTTCAAGCTTCCTTCCTAGGCCCTGTCAGCCCTCAGCTTAGATGCCACCTCCTCCACATGGCCTTCCCTGTCTACCCTCGGACCTGTTGCCCTTCAGTCTCCTTATCATAGTAGTGGTTTTATTTTCTTCCTAGCATTCAACCCAGCTGTTGTTTCCCCTGTTTTTTAATTCTCTCTCTCCCAACCCCTCACACCCATGACTTTGTCAGCTCCACAAGAGCAGATTTCAGTACCTGCCTTATCCAGTACTTGCACAGCACCCCACACCAAAGGGGCCCAAATAAATACTCATTAAATGAATGAACACCAGGTGGGGCATTTGACACACCTTTGGGGAAAATTGTCATGATTCCCAGGTACAGGGGGCTGGTACCAAACTGGGGGAAGTTCCAATAAGGTTGGTGATCCCCACCTCCAACCTGGGGACCTCTGTCTACTCCAGAGCGCAAGCCCTTGGGTGGCAGCTGCTATTCTAGAGAGACCAGAAATAGCTCATTCCAGGTTGGGCATCTCAAGACCTAATTCTCAGCAAAACCACCAATAATGCCAGTGCAGAAGCACCTGCAGGTGCCAGTAGGAAGGCCTGAGCTTTCCTGGGCACTGCCCTCCCTCTAGCTGACCTTCTAGGCCGCACACAGTCTCCCTCAACCTTGTCCTGTCTCTATAGCCTTGGGCCCCGCCTTCTCTTTCTCCTCCCCTCTCCCTGCTCTGCCCTTTCTTTGTCTCCTCCTCTTCCTCCTGTGCCTTGCCCCCCACCACGCAGCAGGTGGCACGCAGCAGTGCAGCAGCTATCTGCTGGCTGATTCCATCGACAACACTTCCTCTTTTTCTTCCTTCATCCCCAAGGTTCCTGATGCCGAGTAGCTAGGCATCAGTCTGCCCCTTCTATTTCATTTGGGTCATCTGTTTATCCACTTGTCCACCCATCCAGGCATCCACCCATCCGTCTATCCATCCATCCATCCACTGGGCACGGAACGGCCGGGCCTTAGGTTAACGTGGCACATCAGGCAGGGTGGAGGAACAAGACAAATGCACACCCAGGTGTACTGTGAAGTGGAGACTACAAACTCAGGTGCCCGCAGGAAGTGAAGTAGGCTAGATGTAGGACAGCCAGGCCTGGTGCCTGCACGGGTATGAAGCCTCTCAGCCCACCAGGCTGATACACAAAATACCCCTCAGCTTGCTAATCGCCAGCTGGCTGCCAGTCTGTGACTCTGTCCTGGAGCTCCTGGCAAGAAGCTCCACTGGCGGGGGGAGGGAAGGGGGTGGAGAGCCCATGTGTTTGGGGCAGGAGTGGGGACACTAGGCAGGGCTTTCAATAAGAGGGGGCATTTGAACTGGGCCCGAAGGCTGAGTAGAGTCCACAGGCCCAGGATAGGGATTTCACAAGGAGAGGCAGTGGCCTCCTGTCGTCACAGTTCCTGGCCAGTGTGCGATTTTCATATGCTCAGGGGCAGCCATTTTACTGTCCTCCTCTTCCCCACCCCCTCAACTCAGGACGAAGGTAAACAACTGTCTGTTATTCCTCCCCGCCTCTCTGCAGGCACCCAGTGGGTTGTGGAGGAGCCACACATGCATGTGCGTGCGCACACACACACACGCACATACACACACAAATGTGAAGTCCTGGCGCAGGGACCTTGTCAGTTTGTTCACTGTTGCAGCCTAGAACTAGGAGTAGGTGCTCAGTTAACCCTTGTTAAATGAGCAAATGACAGGAGAAGGGTACCTATTGAATGAGTGAATGAGTGAATGAATGAATGGGAAAAACAAGTAGGGCTTCATAATGGTTCAGGTTGGATGGACTGTCCCATCTCAGACAATTCTTTTAAAATAATTATTAATTTTTAATTACAGAAACAGGCATGAATACAGTCTCATAGTAAGAAGTATAATGCAAACACTACAGATAAGGCTAAAGCACCCCTTTCTCACCAGCTCCAGAAACCCCCTCACCCCAGAGGTAGATATGGCTGATGGTGTGGAGTATTCCTTTCCACAGCTCTCTGCACATTTGACATTGTGTGTGTGAGTGTGTGAGTGTGTGTGTGTGTGTGTGAGTGTGTGAGTGTGAGTGTGTGCGAGTGACTGTGTGTGTGTGCATGCTTGCACTTGATCACAGTGTATGGCACCGTTTTGTAAGATTAAAAAAATAAGTAGAATCACATTGTGTGTGTTGTTTGCACCTTACTTTATCTTAAATGTACTTTCTTTTTCAGAAATAGCATTTCCGGAAGCTTCCTCTACAGGAGCGCACATCACGTGTTTCTCTCCCACTGCTATTGTAGCCTGAGCTTCCACAGCTTATCTAGCCACTCCCTTCCTGATGACAATTTAGGAGGTTCCTAAATACTTGTTCTTACAGAGAGAGCTTCAGCGAACTCTTCATGTTCCCGTGTCATTGCTGGCTCATAGGTTGGCGCGACTGTCATTTTCCTGATGATCCCAATGGAAAGAAGGCCCCCTCCCTGCTGTCCCTGCCCACAGCCCGCCTGTTCTCTGAGCCTCGGTGTCAGTGAGCCCCTGAAAGAACAGGACTTGGAGATCCAGGAGCTGCAGGACCCGAGCACCAGTGTGAAGGGCCCATTCTCCAGAGGAGGGGTCCTCTGACTAGGTCTTGACTCAGGTTGGAGGTGCTTTTCTAGTACCCACTACGTGCCAGGCCCAGGCAAGGCAACGAGACATCTTGGCAACCTCATTCTGTCCATGGGGCTCCCAGTTCACCATGCCTTTGTGTCAGTGCTGGGCTGGAGGCCGAGGCAAGGACCAACGGGACTGGAGTGAGTGATTCCTCTGGGATCACAGAGGCTAGGCGCACGAGGGGTCGATGGTCACCTGGCCCCCTCCTTTCCAGCATCTCAGCAACCTGATGCCCAGCTCTCACAGCTCTGGCCCTGGATGGTCCAGTGGCAGCCCAGCCCAAGCCCTCCACCCCTCCCCTGTCCTCTGCCCTCCCTTCATCCCGCGCTAGAAAGCCTCTCTAATTCCAGTGGGCACCACTGTTTGCAGTTCCTCGGGCAAGCTCAGCACAGGTGCCAACTGTTATTTCACTCTCCCAGCTTCCATTTCCACAGCTCGGCACCTGCAAAGCCCCCCATTAGAGTCATGCCAACGAGAGGGGGCTGCGGCTGGATGTGTGCGTGCCCGCCTGCAAGCCCACGTGCCCGTCTGCCGGTGCTTGCAGGAAGCCACGAGGGAAATTTCCAGCACAAAGACCGTATGCCTGAGAGAGGGGGGAATCGCTCAGCAAACTTCAGAAGCGATCAAAATGTCCTTTCCATAAAGTCCCGGCTTAAAAAATGTTAGCAGGTGCGTATACAATAGCGAGTCAGTTGGGATGGATTACTATAGAATACCATTTCCGCTCATTCCAGATTATGAATTCAGAGCATAATTTTCTGTAAATTGTCATTCTTGTCTGGTAAGGAAAGCTAATTTTTTCCTCATATGGAAAAAAAACCCACCGCTATCCTGGGCCACTGCTCCCTGGAACAGGGCCTGCTGGAGCCCCCATCTCCCTCTGGGACTGCCCGGATGGGCTGAGGCAAGGTCCCCCAGAGCAGCTGTGGCCAGCGGCATCTCAGGAGGTGTTCATTCCGGGAGCTGTCAGGGGGCCAGCCATGGGCTGGTGAGAGGACTTTGGCGAGAGAAGATAGACCCCTCATCATGGGTGCTAGGTCTTCTCTGGAAGAAGGGTGGAGAATGAGGGTGAGTTGCTCTGATGTGGTGCAAGTGAAGACGAAGGATGAGGGTGGGTGAGCAGGAGACGTGGGTGTTGCTGGCAAGGCATTGGAGGCTCTGTTCACCCTACGTTCTTTCTTCCCTCCCCCCTCCCTCCCTTCCTTTCTTCCTTCCCTCCTTCCTTCCACCAGTGTCTGTTTAGTGCCCAATGTGTAGGGCCCTTGTCCAGGCCCTGTGGTCACAGCAACGCTAATGTCTTCTGTTCCAGGGGAGAAGCAGGAGATTCACAAGGGGCGGTGGGAAGAAGCCATGGCTGCTGCCGAGAAAGGAAATCACAGAGTGACTGGAAGGGGCTGGTCACGGAAGGCCCCAGGGGAGGTGACAGCCAGGTGGGGTGAGAGGCATTCCCACTGTGCTCAGCAACTGGGAGAGTGAGGCCTGGAGGTGGAGCAGGCTGCTTCTAGATGAGAGAACAAGCCAGAGGTGCTGGAGCCCAGGGCAGGGCGGAGAGTGGAGAGACCAGGCTGGGGTCACGGCACCGGGCTGCTTACGATGTAAATGCGTGAGAACTGGATGGTTCTGAGCAAGGGAGAGACACGACCGGTTTGTGTTAGAAGCTTCCTCAGGCTGCTGGGTGGAAAATTGACAGTAGAGGGTGCTGTGGTGGGAGAGGGTCCTTCTGGCTGTGAGAACCACAGGCCCCTCACTGGACCGCTGGTTCTTAACCTTGGCCCCCAAGGCACTCTCGGGGGTGTGTGGGTGGCTTCATGCCAGCTGCCTCCTCTTCCTCTTGATGGAACTCAAGGAAGGACAGTCCCTCCAGGGTGTTAGAACTGCTCTCTCTATTGTGATGGCAGGGGAAAGCTTGGAGCTTATTCTAGTATAGACCCCATATTCGTCAAGATTCATTCAGATAAAAGTGACGGAACCCTGAGTCAACAGGCTCAACTGAAAACGGAAGGAACATCAACAAATTATTGGCTCTTGCTATCAAAAAGTCTAGGAACTTCAGGCATGGCTGGTTCCAGGGGCTTGATTACTATTGACAGGACTCTTTCTTCTTTGTCTCTGCTTTCCTCTGTGTTGGCATCATTCTCAGGTAGGTGGTCCCCAAGTGGTGGCAGAGATGCCATCAGCAGCTCCAGACTTAACCTCCTGTCAGCTGAGGAGAGGCCTTTGCTCAGATGAGATTCCTTTTGGGAGTCCAGGAGGTAAAGGAGAACAAGGGGTGCTGCTTCGGCTGGAGTTGGAGGTGCCCCTTCTGCTTACTGCCCTTTTCCCCTTAGACTCGGGCTCTGGAGACCACACCTGCAGTCCCTGCCTCCCCCGGCATCCCATCTGTCTGCTCTGGCTCCCTCTGCTGCTGACCTTGAAGATCCTTCCCAGCCCCCTCACCCGTGGTGGGGGCCTGGGCCAGAGCAGCCTCTGGGCATTGCACACACACCCTGCCGGGGTGGGGGAGGGTGGCCCTGGAAACATAACATGCTCCTACCCCACGGGGGACCAGGATCCTGTCACAGGGCCCTCATATTCATGTGGAAGAGGAGGTTTCATATAGGGAAGTTCACTTCATCCATCTCCCCATTAAAGTGTACACCCAGAGCCCCCATCCTACTTCTGCCCCTAAGATGCCAAGAAACCACTGTGCTTTTTCAAGTCAGACCAGTGTGCTCATCAAGAACACAGAATCTGGGCCTCCCTGGTGGCGCAGTGGTTGAGAGTCCACCTGCCGATGCAGGGGACACGGGTTCGTGCCCCGGTCCGGGAAGATCCCGCAGCTGGGCCTGTGGGCCATGGCCGCTGAGCCTGCGTGTCTGGAGCCTGTGCTCCACAGCAGGAGAGGCCACAACAGTGAGAGGCCCGCGTACTGCAAAAAAAAAAAAAAGAACACAGAATCTGGGTATAGATGGCCTGAGTTGCTAGCTGTGTGACCTTGAATGGGTTCCTTAACCTCTCTGAGCCTCAGGATCTTCGTCAGTGAAGTGGGGATAGTAATATAGGGCTGTTGTCAAGACTAAAGTAACAAAGAGGGCATCTGGCACATAACAGGTGCTCCATACACATTAACTATGATCATCATCAGGTATGACTGATCACAGGGCCATGTTGGTCTGGGGTTTGGTTGAAGAAACTGATTCCAGCATTTTCAAACCAAAAAGGGCATCCCTGGAGAAATCTGACTTCCCAAACAGACACTCCCTTCCTTGTTGTATCTCTCTCAAGACTCACAGCCCTGGACTTCCCTGGTGGCGCAGTGGTTAAGAATCTGCCTGCCAATGCAGGGGACATGGGTTCGAGCCCTGGTCCAGGAAGATCCCACATGCCGTGGAACAACTAAGCCCATGTGCCGCAACTGCTGAGCCTGCGTGCAGAGAGCCTGTGCTCCACAACAAGAAAAGTCAGCGCAATGAGAAGCCTGCACACGGCAACGAAGAGCAGCCCCCACTTACCACAACTAGAGAAAGCCCGCGCACAGCAACAACGACCCAACATAGCCAAAAACAAAGGAATAAATTTATTTAAAAAAAAGAAAAAAAAAAGACTTACAGCCCTGAAAACAGGCATGTGGTCTGCAAGTCTAGCTCAAGCCATCTGTGTACACCAGGGGTGGGTGGAATCAGGTGAGCCCAACTTGGTCTCCATAGTGTGAGGCAGCAAGAGGCAGGCCAAGGGAATGGCCCTCTTGCTAAGACTATGCCCACGAGGAAATTCCCCTAAAAGGGCAACTTTCAGGAACAACTAGAGACTGGAGGCCCAACCCCACACATGTACAGTCTGGGCTGTTTGATTTAAAAGTCACTTTTTTGTTCACCACTCAGCTCCTGCTGGCACTAATGTGGTGAAATGCAGGGAGTGTGGGCGGGGAAGCCTAGGGCTTGGGTCCTCCAGGGGCTGGCCAGTCATCCTGGCGTTAGCCCTGAGAGTCCCACCTGTAAAACGTGTGGGTAGGGCCAGGCCTTCGGAGCAGTAAGATTGCCTGAAGTCAGGATGATTAATCAGCGTCACACTCGGAGTCCTGGCTCCATCTGCCCCCATCGCTGAGCTACAGGCTCCGGGGCACTTGGTAAGGTACACTGCACAAGGAATGCGGGAAAAGGCCAGCAGCAGGCCTGCCAAGGAAGAGGACAACTCCCACCTTTGTCCTGCAGCATTTAGACTCTGGGGGAGACGGCACTGAGGCTGGCCCCGTCAGTGTACCACCTCCTTTCCATCCCCAAAGTGGGGATGAGACCCCTTGCTCATCAGCCACGGTGATGCTGTAAGGGTCCCACACCACGTGCTCTGAGCATCATTAGAAAAGACATCGGGACAGCCGAGGTGTTATTACTATTATTATTGACCATAGAATACTCGACAAATGATTGCAGATCTGCAGGCAAGGAGGAGTCTTCCTTCCTAGGGAGAGGTTTGAGGGCTGGTTTAAGAGTCTTTTGGAGGCACAAGCCCTGGCAGAGGAGCCGGCTCCATGGAAGCCTTCAGGAGCAGAGCTTTCGGGGCTGAGACGTCTTTGATTACTTACATCTGTTTTTATGGAAACTTCTGGGAGCTGCAGAGGGGAAAGGGAATAGCGCAGACGGCAGTGGCCTCCTCACCAGATTGTTGATGGGGACTTGCCCTCTTGGCTGCCCTGTGCCCTGTGCAGATTTGGCCCTCAGTCTGCGGCAGGAGTTATTAAATGCTATGAGCACATGGAGAGCAGGATCGAACCACAGAAGAGGAATCGGGGTTTTATGCCCCTTGGTTCTGCGCACTGAAAGAAAATATCCCTGTTAAGTGCGAAGTAATTGGCTCCTATAATTGGCGTGTGGTGCTTCCTCTGGCCTCTTGGTGGGCTGGGAAGGAATCAGAGGCCTATCCACTGGGTGGCAGAAGTCCCAAGGTCCCCGAACAGAGTGCGAGCCCACGCAGGCCCACGTGGCTGATGAATTGCTTCCTGGGGCTCTGCTCTCTGCCTGCTTCGAGGAGGCTGCACAGACCTGCCTGCCCATCAGCTGGGGCTTCTCACCCATCGGCTGGGGGGCTGCCATCCTTGCTCCCATTTTCATGTTGTTGCTGCAGGAGGGTTGCGTCCTGGTTGGGCTCTGCAGGACACAGAGAGGCTCTCCTCCAGAGAGGAGGCCTCCACGGGCTGACAGCGTCTGCCCAGTCCAGTCCCGACATCCTGGTCATGGTTGCACGCGCTGTACACAACACCATCTGGCCAGAACCCATTCTGCACTCATTCACCATGCCATCTGCGCCGGGACTGAGCTAGCCCAGGAGGGCACCTTTTCCCAAGAGCACCAAGCCAGCTAGCAGAGACGTGGTTCTGATGTCTGGTCCCCTGACTATAGTCCCCACGGTGCAGCTGCACCCGAGGATCCCCCCGCCCCAGATATACCACAGGGCCTGTGTCTACACCATTCCTACTGCTGTAGCTCTCCTGTCCTCTTCCTGTGCATATGAGTGCTTCCCACCCTCCGAAGCCTATGCAAATGCCCCCTCCTCCTCTAAGCTTTTCCTGTTGTGCTTTGCCTGTTGCCCCCTGACTCCCTTCTGGAAACAGAACCCCCCCACACACACATGCTCTTTTTGGGGAATTGCTGCTTCCTCACCCCAGCCTCACGGGTCTGACAGAGGCCACAATCATCTTGCCTGTCCCCACCCCACCCCTGCAGCAGCTGATTGGTCCCAGGTGGTCACACCACCCAAGCCAGGTCACTCAGAGCTATTCCCTGGGCTATTTTGAAACTGCAGCTAGAACAAGGGATTTGGTCCTTTTGTGAGAGGTAAGGATATGAGAGACTGCAGGGGCCTTGCTTCCTTCCCTTGCTGAGGAGGCTGGCCTTGGAGACTTATGAAAACGGAAAGATGAGGCAGTTGTGGTCCCTCAGGCTGGTCCCTGGCTCAGAAATCTCTCCTCTGCTGAGGTCCTGTCACCGGACATGTAAGGGGCTAAGCAATGCACTCTCGTGGTTCGGGGTGTCGTGCTTACCCGAAGATTGTGGGCAGCCCGGGCTCCTGAAAGGGGTCTGGAGGAAAAGTGGGTCAAAAGATGTAGAAGAGTGTGGCCTCAGAAACACAGCCCCTCCTCTCCCGCCCAGAGAGACCACTGCAGCCCCCAGCTTCCCCTCCCACCCCTTCAGATGGGCACAGGCCAAAGCAAACCATTAGAAACAGCCCACAGAATCTTCTCGAAAATTCTCAGGGCCATCCATTCAAGAGTCAGGCTGGAGCAAGGTATGTGGCAGGGCCAGCTGGGCGATGGGCTGTGGGCCTGTGGGGTTTGCCCACTGTGGGTGTGGGGACTGTGACACAGGGGTCCTCATCCTCCCTGTTCTCTGATCCATTTCTGGGGAGGAAGTGGCAGGAGCAGTGTTCTGGGTCCCTGAAACATTGGTGATGCCTTGGCTGTGGTACCCAGGAAATGACCACAAAGTGTGGGGTGCTGAGGCTCAGGCCCTCTAGGCCCAGCCAAGGTGGGTTCAGGTGATGGCTCTGCCACTTACAGCTCAATGTGAGCTCATGCAAGTGTTTCCCTCTCCCAGCCTCAAGGTCCCCAGGACAGGGGCAGGGGCAAGGTTTTGTCAGTATGTGGGACAATGCCAGCCCCTCACACGCACCTGTTCCTTCCTTCAGGAAGCAGGTGCTAGGCTCGCAGCTTTTGCCGGTTCACGTCCAGATGAGCCCTCCACATTACCAATCAAATACCCCAAGCCAGAGAGGTGAAGGTTCTCTGGGGGAAGCCCCCCCAGCACCCCAGCCGTACCTGGGAGCCACAGGAGGACATAGCATCATCTCCCCCATCCCTGCTTCTGCCGCGGAAGCTGCTCCCAGTGCCACCCGCCCCTCTGAATTGGATGGAGCTGTTGGAAATTACAGGCTAAGCAATATGTTGAAAAGTATCCAATTGTGTCTACAATGCAGCAGATGTCTCCATTGCCTCATGCAGAAGTAGCGTCAGAACTTTGCTCTATGGCAGCGGGAGCCTGGGAGGAGCCCTGTGTGTTTATAAAGTCTGCAGACTTTGGGGCGCTTCCTGGCAGACACCCCCTCTCCCACCACAGAGTCCTGGAATCTCAGAGCTTAAAGGGCTTTCTCTCCCACTAAACATCCTCCAACAGCTTCTCACAGGTCTTGGGGTAATACCCAGCTCCTTTCCAGGACTCCTGCTGCCCCCTCCCTCTGCTCTTGTGGACTCCCATGCTCCAGACATGAGAATCTTCTTCTAGAACAGGCCACACTCATTTCTACCACAGGGCCTTTGCATTCGCTGTTTCCTGTTGGAAGAGCTCATCCTCCAGATACTGGCATGCCCGACTCTTTCTCCTCATAAGAGCCCTTCCTGATTTAAAAGAACTGCCTCACCCCCCTCCCCTCACTCTGCTTTATTCTCATCAGACCATTTTTTTCTACCTGCTTTCCAAGCTTTATTTAGGTGTTGGCCATTGTACCCTTGCAGCCAGACGTGGCCTCTGTGACAGCAGGGGTGGGTGCACCCTTGTACCCCCAGCTCAGCAGCTGTCCCCTGCGTGGAGAGAACTGTGCCGGGCAGGGACAGGGCTCTGGCACCTCTGATAGGGCAGTCTAGAGTCTCTGCTGTTTCCTTCCTATACCGCTCGCTCACTGCTTCCTGGTGGAACCCATGGTGTCATCTAGCAGCTCCAACCTGAGCAAGAGCTGGGCTGTCCCTGCCTGTCTTCTACCCTGGACAGGCCTGCAGAGACGTGGGTGCAGAGGCAGGGTGCTTCGGCCTTCACTAGGGGTGGAAGTTGTTCTCGCTTAGCTGGTAGAAGTTGCCCCTTCCTGGGGTAATTCTCATTTGAGAAACATACTTCTTTTAATCTAAGTAGTTCAAGTGGGGCTGTCCCCATGACCCTCCCCAGTTTCAAGATGAACCTGTGATGTAGACCCTGCCAGTCACAGATTTCCTTTCCCCTGGATATACGGTCAGCTCTGTGATGGTCATGTGATGCAAACTAAGACCAACAAGAGCTTTCATTAGCACTGTCTGTAATCGTAGTTGTGATAAGTGTTGCTATGGAGAAAGGTGGGGTGTGATGACAGCCCTTAAGGGGAGATCTGAGCTGCTCTGGGGAAAAGGGAGCATGTCAGGGAAGGCTTCCTATGGAAGTGAGCTTTCAGCTGAGACCTGAAGAATGTGCAGGAATTACCCTGAAGAGGGAGTGAAGAGGATTCCAGACAACAGCGAGAATAGCATGTGCAAAGGCCCTGAGGCAGGTATGAGCACATAAAGACTGGTGTGCCTGGGGTGTGGAGCATGGAGATGGGAACAAGGAAAGACTGAGAGGTGGGTGGTCTAGACCCCACAGGGCCTTGTACTCTAGTGAAAGGTCTCTGGGAAGGCCCTACAGGTTTAAAGTATGTGTGTATTTTGGGGGGTGGAGGATTGGATTTGCCTTTCTGGCTCCTGTCTGTCCATGGCTGCTATGAGAAGACACTTCTGAACTTCAGCCTTCAAGGAGATGAGCCAAGACTGCTATGGCCCTGAGCATTCTTCTAGGGTCCATGATCACACTCCAAGATCACTGACCAAAAGGTTACTTTTACTATCTTCTCTGGCCCTCCCCACCCTTTCAACTCTCAGCCACCTTTCCTCTTACAGTCACCAGAATCAAAGGTGCCAGGCAGCTGGGTTCTCCATGAGGGGTCCAGGACGAGGGCCCCTTAGCAGAGCTGAGGCAGCACTTCCTCTTTCCACAGAAGACACACTCCACCACTCCAATCTACCACCCACTCCCAGGGGTGTGTCTTCCATAGCCATCAAAGGGGGAAGTAATCTCACTGTACCATCCTTACCCAGGCCTCAGAGGCCTCACAGGGCTGAAATGTATGTGTAGGTGAATTAAAATTTTTCTAAACTAGAAGAGGAGGATGGAGAGGGGGAATGAAAGGGAACAGTAGTGCTGAGGTTGTATTGACCTGGGGGGAAGCCTGGGCTGCCTCAAGGAGGAGGGCCCAGCAGGTGGGCAAAGCTGCAAGGGGCAGACTGCACAGGGGACCATACAGAGGGTCAGCACCAAGAGTTACCTCTGTGGGGCTCCCTTTGGAAGCCTGAGCAGAGAGGCTACCCCTTGTGCGGGACACAGAGCAAGTTACTTAATCAGGGTCATGTGGCCCCTGTCCCGGACCATCACTGGCTGGAATCCTTGTGCTGAGAGCTGCATAGACCTTCTGGGTGCAAGGATATTTCATCTGGGGAAAGAGAAGAAAGGCTTCAGCCTGGGCTCCAATAGTGGAGTGAGGCTTGTGGTCAACTCTGGGCACATTCCCCGTATGAGTCTCCCAGGGCTGCCTTAACAAATTACCTTAGAACAACAGACATTTATTCCATCACGCTTCTGGAGGCTGTCAATCCCAAATCAAGGTGTCAGCAGGGCCATGCTCCCTCTGAAGGCTCTTGGGGAGGAGCCTTCCTTGCCTCTTCCTGGCATCTGGTGGCTCCCCCAAATCCTGCTGTTCCTTGGCTTGTAGCTACATCTTCCCAATTTCTGCCTCTGTCTTTACGTGGCCTACTTGCCTGTGTGTGTGTCTGTGTCTCTCTATCCAAATCTCCCTCTCCTTAGATTCAGGGCCCACTCTCATCCAGTGTGACCTCAGCTTTACCTGATGACATCTGCAAAGACCCTGTTCCAAGCAAGGTCACATTCATAGATAGTGGGGGTTAGGACCTCAACACATCTTTTTAGGAAACACAATTCAACCCACCATGTTCCCCATCCAGAAACCTTCTGTGTGGTCCGGGGAGGAGGTGAGTCAGCCTCAGTGTTTACTGAGTGAAGCCATTTTGTTGCTATTTAAACCTAATTGAGCAGAATGTACTAAAATTGAAAAAGCATGCACCCGTGCCGCAGCATTTGCACCTCTCGGTGCCCGCGTGGAGGGGAACCCTCCCACACATGCCAGGAGGCGCCAAGGCTTCTCACGGGGCAGGCTCATGCACATGGACAGTAGAGGCAGGGCAGGTGGACTCGGGGCCCTCACTGCGGGGTAGGAAGGAGCAGTTTCACGCCTCCTGGCCTGGGACTTAGTGCGAGGATTATTCTGTGTGCCTAGATACATGTATGTAGGTACACGGGAGCAGTGCTGGGACAGACATCCCCAAAGATACCAGCATCGGGGTGAGGGAAAGGAAGAACAGGGCCTTTAGCCGTATCTATGATATTTTTATTGTTCTACCTGGAGAATGTCTTTATAAATAATTTAAGAGAAAAACCATAATCTCCACTAGCCACGGCAACTTCAGTTCAGGCTCTCCCTTCTCTCATATCCAAGGGCTCCAGAAACAGTCTTGAGTTCCAGATCTCCTGACCACAGGGTCTTGAGCTCCAGATGCATGAAGGAGGGGTTTGAAGAGGGGATGGGGACAGGCCTAGGCAGCCATGGCACATACAGTGTGCCCTGGAGGTTGGTCTCCGTTTTTCTCACGAGGCTGAAATTGATCTTGCAGCTTTTGTGTTCCTGCCCGCTGAGTAGAGGCCACCCGAGGGACAGGAAGTGCAAGTCCTACAGGCTGATATGAGAAGGGGGCGTCCACCCCTCTTGGCTTCTCAGCTGCCACAGCTTGGAAAGAGCCTCACAGTCTGCTGCTCCAGATTATTCGGATTGTCAGCTGCAGGGACAGACAGCCTGGAAGGTACGTGGCCTTCTCCGGTGGCTGCCCTGAGGTGGTGTCCACCTGATGCTGAAGGAATATTTCACAACTACCAGCCATGTCGATGTGAGTTTTCATGACTTCGACACTTTCCATCCCAGCTACACAAAAGATATGGTATTGATATTTGAATCAAGAATACCTCATCTCCAGAGTTCCCTGGGCTAGTAGCTAGTTTAATCTAGTTGTGTAAAGTGCAGGGAAAGACAGCTCCCCTGATACTCCAATAACCAGGACTCCCAGTTCACCAGCATGTGTGCCCATCCACAGGACCATGAGGATAGACTTGTGACCCCAGGAATCTGCAGGCTGGTGGGGCATCTTCTGAGTTACCGACAAAACATTTAAAGAGTCCCATATACATTCAGGAAACTATTACTTACATCACTAGTGTTTTTGAAAATGGTCATACAATCCAGTGGCTATGTCGTACCTCAGAGCCGCCAGCTGTTCAGGCAGACGTGGGCAGCAAGGTGGGCAGAGAAGGGCACTCTCGGTGTTACCTACGCTCCAAGGGTACAAATCGTGGCTGGTTACTTGAAAGAGCTTTAGGTTCCTATTTGACAAATGGAAACACACATTGATTATGTTGTGAGGAGTTAATTAATCCAACTACAAATAAGAATCAAGAGCATCATATGGGATTAATATATACACATAACTATATATAAAATAGATAATCTACAAGGACCTACTGTATAGCACAGGGAACTCTACTCAATATTCTGTAATAACCTATATGGGAAAAGAATCTGAAAAAGAATGGATATATGTGTATGTATAACTGAGTCACTTAGCTGTACACCTGAAACTAACACAACATTGTAAATCAACTATACTCCAATATAAAATAAAAATTAAATTAAAAAAAAAGTGCATCAACCGAAATGGCCCAATCCTGGCATTCAGGTGAAATGGGGGATGGGGCGTGAGTGTGTGTGGGGGTCACGTGTGCTCCTGTACATTTGTATGTGTCGAAGCTTAGGGGATGTGTGTGGGTGTGTGTACATTGGGGCCAGTTTTGGGGGGTTGGTGCTTGTACATATGGCAGTTGTATTAGTCTGCTCGGCTGCCACAACTAAATGTCACAGACCAGGGGGCTTAAACAACACATGTTGATTTCTCACAGTTCTGGAGTCTGGAGGTCGAAAGTCAAGGTGTAGTCAGGGTTTTTCCTGAGGCCTCAGTCTTTGGCTTGTAGCTGCTGCCTTCTCCCTGTGTTTTCACGTGGTCTTTCCTCAGTGCGCATGCATCCCTAGTGTCTCTCGGTGTCCTAATCTCCTCTTCTTATAAGGCCACCAGTCAGATTGGATCAGACCCCCCCACCCCTTAGTTTAACTTAATCACATCTTTATTAAAGGCCCTATCTCCAAATACAGTCACATTCTAAAGTACCAGTGTTAGGGCTCCAACATGAGTTCTGAGGGTTCAGTTCAGCCTGGAACAGAGGTGTTAGTTGTATGTGTTGGGTTGGTGTGTATGTGTGTGGGGCTGGTCAGTGTGTGGCCTTTGCTCCTTCACCACCACCTCCACTCCCTGCTGCCTCTAGTTACAGGAGCTGCTCTAAAGAACAGGGCAAATGCCTTGATTATCACCAGACATGACTCTTTTGTCTCAACTGGGATATACATTGCTTTATTTTCTTTGAATTTAATTTAACTTTGTGTAATGTAACTCTGGGTACCCATCCCACCTGCCTGTGAGAAATTTTCTGTCCTTTAGGAGCTCCCTATCCCCCAGCATCATGTAAAGTGTTTGGTATCTTACATGAACATTTGGGGGTCCCCTCTAGTTATGCCGAGATGCCTCCTGCTGGCCTTGGGGGTCTCCACCACTCTCTTGGGCATGGGCTTTTGGGGGCTCCAGAGCAGCAGGGCTGAGGCCTAGCTGTCCTCTCCCCTCCCCGAGGTCCATGGGTCTGGAAGCTGAGCCCCGAGTTTGCTCCCCCACCTCTGTGCACGTGGGTAATGAGTGGTCCCGCAGCACAGCTCCCCACATCGGGGGCGGCAGGGAGTGGTGGGGACCGCAGCAGACTGCAGAGGGCATGCTTCCCTGCCGCCTCAGTAACCACCAGATGTCCGGAGGGCGCTTGCGGGCTTGGCCCAGCCCAGCATTACCACATTTTTTCATTTTCTCAGATAAGCAGGGAATCTTTAATTTTTAACATAATTTCTCCCAATTTTTAAACATTGTCAGCTCTTGCAAATTCTTTTAAACCATTGTTTTACAACAAACAAACATGTGCCAAGCAGATACAGCCTTGACCCAGTTTTTCCCACTGGGGGAAGAATTCAAGTCCAGGGCCTGGGGACTCAAGGGGGTTTTTGGTTGGGGTGGAAGGCTACACCCTTCTTCAGAAAGAATTTATGAATATGGGATTGAGACCCAGGACTCACCCTAAGGTGCTTTCCTGTCTCCATACACAGGATGCATAAATGCTGAAGACAGGGAGCCTTTGGGGCCCTGTTCATAGACCTCCTGCTGTTGCTGTTGTGTTTTCAGAGCAGTGGCCCCAGTGGATGGGAGAGAGGGTTGATGGGGGTGACGGGGGTTCTGCCTTTTCTAGGCCAACTGGAGCCCCCAGGTGCTGGGACACATTACACTCCCCCGTCTGCTGCACCACTTGTGGGCTGGGGTGGAGCACGATCAAGGACTAGAATCTAGGACTCCAGAGTGGGGAAGGCTATAGGATGGCCCCAAAGACGTGATGCTTGATGTCACTGTCACCCAGTTTAGCTCCAGGCATGGCTGCTGCTGGGCCAGCCGACCCACTGACCTCTCTATGTCCTGTCCCCACACCACACCTCAGCCACCGGGCCTTCATGCCATTCCCAGCCTATGCTGAGCATCTTCCAACCCCAGACCTTTGTGCTTGCTGTTCCGCTGCCTGGAACACCCTTCCTCCAGATCATCGCATGGCTGGTCCTTTCTCCACATTCAGGAGGTATCACCCACAGAAAGTCCTTCCCTAACTTCCCTCCCCTCCCTATCGGTTACGTCACTTGTGTTGTCTTCATAGGACTTAGTGCTTTACAAAAGGATCTTTTTTATTGTGGCCTCCCTACCCCCAGAAGTTCAGCTCCATTCAGGGACCTTGGACTGTTTCGTTCACTGCCCTGTCCCCAGTGCCTAGAATAATGCCTTGTACATTGTAGGTACTTGATAATTATTTATTCAGTGAATTATGCATAATGGATGGATAAATGGATGGGTGGGTGGATGGATGGACAGATGGGTGGGTGGATGGATGGATGGATGTGTGGGTGGATGGATGAATGGCTGGTGGATTGTGGATAGGTACACTGACAGAGAGAGAGAGGGAGAGAGAGAAAGATGGATGGGGTTGTGGGGTGAGCTAGGTTGAGAGAGTGGCCGTGGCAGCCACGTGTAGGGGTCCCAGGCTTGGGACTGTGATGGACAACAGGACCGCTGTTCAGAAGCTGTGCTCCAGCCCTGAGCTGAGCGAGCTTAATGCTTGGGGCTTGGTCCCAGCCCTGTTGCTCCCTCACCAGCTGACTTCAGGAAAGTCCCAGGGTCCCCTTTGGTGTCCACAAGTTACAGTACCCCAAGCTTCCTTCCTCACAGGATGGGGGAGACTCAAAAAAGACCCACTCTGTGGCCACTTTGGCAAGCCCAGAGTGTCTGCCTGGAGACACGTATGCCAAGGAGGCAAGGGCAAGGATGCTTGTGGTAGATTTGTGCATGACCAACAAATGGAAACCGCTTAAATGTTCAGCTGCTCCAAGTGGGATCCCCACTTGCTGTTGGGCACTGGGCAGCAGTCGAAGACCTGCCAGCCCCTGCGGTACCTGTGTGGGTCTCAGAAAGGCGCCCCTTCTCGGCAGATGAATTACAAAGAGGCATCCCTCCCTCTGTGCTGACACAGCCAGGTCTGGCCAGGGAGCAAGGCTGATTTTTAGCCCTCACTCGCCCCTTGCTTCAGGGCACCATGTGATAATAGTCCACGGCAGGCAAAGAAGGACCTCCAAGGCACAAGATTGGGGAAAACGGCAACTTGAGGAACAGTATGCACAATATGGAGCCATTTATAGCTGGAAAAAAGCCCCGGAAAACAATTTCTGTGACTGCAAATCTATCTACTTTATCTGTCTATCTATCTGTCTATCTATCTATCTATGTAAATGCATAGGATAAAGGTCTGGTAGTGACACCCCAAACTGGGTAATAGCAGAGACGTCTGGGGTACTATGAGGTTGAAGGGATCGTAGCTTCACTGCCAAGTTCAGGTATCAACCAGGTGCTTAAACAATAATAACACCCTGAGCCCTCCCCAGCCCCAGGTCTTGGTAGCTGCTGGAAACAGAAGTCCGTGCTGAGCATTCAAATGACACCACAAATGTCACTCCTTCTCAGCTAATTGTCAGGAGAATTCTGTAGCTGCCTGTGAAGATGGAGGAGCTCTGTTACCATGAGCTGTAGGTGATTATATGAAGTTTGTTTGGAAATTGTTAGAAATTTGCTGGTAATGATGCTTTGGTGAAAGAGGCTGTTTTTAAAAACACTCAGGAAAGTTGCTGAAAGTCACATTCATTATGGGAAAGTGAAAACCTAACATGTGGCTGGTGTTGCTGCAGTATTGGCACTCCCTGGGGTGTCACTGCGTGGGGCAGAGTGGGTTCTTCCAGCCTGCCTCAGGCCAAGGCCCTTTGGACAGGAGTGTGGGACAGTGGTGACAAAATGAGCCCCTGGCACTCCCCCCACCCGAACCCCACTGCTGCCCTGGAGACACGGGGTAACAAGACAGACCCAGGCCCACCGTGGTCCGCTCTGACCCTCCTTTATCCCTCTCTCTCTGTCTTTTCACTTACACGACAGTACACAAATGTATTCTTCTAGGAAATAAAGTGAAAATATTACCCATAGGATTAAAGTTCTCTTTGACCAGCACCCAAACCCCCCAGGGTACCTCTGTCATCGGTTTGACTTGTGTCCTTCCAGACATTTCCCCGCATTTAGAGCAGGGTTTCTCAACCTGGCACTATTGGCATTTGGGGCCGATGATTCTGTGTTCTGGAGGCCATCCTGTGCTTTATAGGATGTTTAGCAGCAACCATGGCCTCCACCCACTAGGTGCCAGTAACAGCTCCTGCCCAGTTGTGACAACCAAAAATATCTCCAGATATGGCCACATGTTCCCTCGGGGCAAAATTGCTCCCCCTTGTGGACCTAAAAAGTTCCTTGCCCAATTCCCAATGTCTGTAGAGGTTAGGTGTGGGGAGTGGTTTGCACACCTACAAGCAATGCTCTGACACCAGCTGGGTGTCCTACAATTTAACTCAATTCTGACACCATCTACCCGGAGATAGCATCAGATCCCACAGGGTAAGGGTTCAATCCCACAACCCCCCACATCCTCCTGCCCCCTCCCCCCGCCCACCCGCCACTTCGTATGTCAATCACAAGTCCAGGCTGTCACCTGTGCTTCTGACTGACTGGCTATAGATCCAAGGTTCCCACGACCTCCTCCCTGGGTTTGATTAATTTGCTAGAGCGGCTCACAGAACTCAGGGAAACATTTTACTTACTACATTACCAGTTTATTATAAAACGATATAACTCAGGAACAGCCAAATGGAAGAGATGCATAGAGCGAGGTCTGGGGAAAGGGTGTGGAGTTTCCCTCTGAGGGAGCCATTCTCCCTGCATCTCCACGTGTTCACCAACCCGGAGGCTCTCTGATCCCGAGCCCATCCTTTCAGGGTTTTTATGGAGGCTTCATTTACAAAGGTAAGATTGATTAAATCATTGGCCAATGGCGACTAATTCAACCTCCAGCCCCTCTCCCCTCCCTGGAGGTCAGGGGGTGGGACTGAAAGCTCCAACCCTCTAATCACTTAGCTGGTTCCCTTGGCCATCAGCACTCACCCTCAAGTGACCTAGGGGCCTTCCAAAAGTCATTCATTAACACAACAAAAGACAGCCTTATAGTTCTCCACACTTAGGAAATTTTAGGAGCTCTGTGCCAGACAAGGGGAGAGATCAAATATATATTTCTTATTAGAAATCACATTGTCATAGAACCACTGCCCAGATGATTGGTAGTATTACTTTGTGGGATGGTTTTGTTTAAAAGAAAATTAATAAAAAAACACAGTCTTGCAATGTGCATGTCGTTTTTCAACTGTTTCCCAGCCCAATGGTGTGTCAGCACAGAGAGGTATACCTCATGCTTCTTCACTGCTGCATCCTGTTCCCTCACAGGGACCTCGCACTGGCTGTTTAACCAACCCACTCTCAACATCTAGGCTCTTTCCAATCATTCACTTTTATAATAGGGCTGCAGTGAGGTTATTGCATGGGCCTCTGTTTAAGATTTCTCCAGGGTAGCTATGAAGAGTGAAATTGCTGGGTCATGGAGCATGTGTGTTTAAAATGTTTAAATATTCCACAAATTGCATCAGAGAGGTACCAATTTATACTCCCACCATTGATATGTGGGAGTATTTTCCCACGTCCTCTCCAAGACTTGATATTATCATACATTTACATTTTCATCAATTTAATGGGTAAAACATTGTATCACATTCTTTCCCCCTTTCTTTTCTGTTCAGCTAGTGCTTGCACAGTAGTTTATTTGCACGTTAATCAGCTCTACACTCATACATTTTAGGCTCTCTGCTGGGTTCTGGAGCTATGACACCTAGAAAGCAGAAGCAGTTCTTGCTGGAGACAGGTCAGCAGAGAGGCCAGGGTCAGAGTCAGGGCCCACTTCCCTGAGGTGGGGTTGGGGAGAGGAGCATGTTCCAGGCCAGGGCTGGAAGGTAGTGGAGCCTGGTGCCCTGGAGCGCTGCAACTCATGAGTAGGGCAGGAGCTTAGGAAGCACAGACATACGTGAGCAGCAAGAGCCCAGGTCCCGAGGGGCTTGCAGGCTGTGCTGGGGACCACCGGAGCCTCTTAAGGGTCTGAGCCAATGGGGTCAGGCACAGATGAAGCCAGAGGGGCACAGGTCGGGGCCACTTGCCCCTGAGTGTCTGAGCTGCTGGCCATGCCCATGTGAGTCTCCTGAGGCTGCCTAACAAATTATCACACACTTGGTGGCTTAAAATAATTGAAATGTAGTCTCTCAGTTCTGGAGGTTGGAAGTTGGAAAGCCAGGTGGCAGCAGGACTGCGTTCCCTCCGATGGTTCTAGGGGAGAATCGCTCCAGTCTCTGCCTCTGTCGTCACGTGGTCTCTTCCCCATGTCATCCTCTCTTCTGTCTCTTATAAGGACACTTTCCATTGGATTTAGGGCCTGTCCGGTTAATCCAAGATATCTCCTTATCTGGGGAGCCTTAACAAAATTACATCTGCAAAGACTCTTTTAACAAACAAGGTTGTGTTCACAGGTTCTCTGTCTTCTAGGGGAGCCATATTCAACCCAGCACAGTGCCCACTAGGGCTGTGAAGCCCGCCATGGGGCATGTCCTGCCCTGCCTGTGCCCGGCAGTGGGGCTGAGAGCGCAAGGAAGCAGCAGCTCAGCCCTCAATGCTTCCTGTCTAGCTCAGCTGACCCAGGGAAGCAGGGCAGCCAGCTCCCTCACAGCCCAGGCTGCTTGTTGCCAGGTGGGAATTTGTCAAGGAGCACTCCAGGTCTTTAAGTGAAAAGGCTAGATTTTTTTACATGGTTTCAAAGCTTTTAAAAACACCAAAACAAACCCTCTGTGGCCCGGCTCTGTCTCCCAGGTGGCTGCCTGCTCTTTCTGTCCTAGATAGAGCTTTACATTGTACGCCCCGCTTATACCGGTCAGGCTAAGCCTAGGCCCCTGCTGAACTGACACCACCCCTACAGGGACAGTTTTATTGTTTTCATTTCTCAGAGTAAGCAGTGGATGCTCAAATGTGAGGTCACCTGTCCAAGGTCAGGTCAGGTGGAGCTGGGATTTGAACTCAGGCTGCCTGATTCTCAAATCATTGCGTTTCAGAGCAAACACCACAAGACAGTTGAGAATTCCTTGGCAACTTCCTTGCTGAGTAATGTGCTCCATCTGCATCCCTAATCTACTTCCTCTAGGCTCTGTGATCCCTTGTCCATCTATTCACCGTCTCTGAGCCTTAGTTTGCCCAGCTGCAGTGTGGGGCTAATGTTCCCAAGCTTGCCCACTTCATAGAATTCTTTGGGGGCTCCCAGAGCTACAGTGCCTGAGGAAACACCTTGAAAATAGCCTGCGCTGTACATGGAGAGGGAAGCAGAGTCAGCTTGCATTTAGGGTAGCTCTGTCCTCGCTGTTCCTGTTACTAATCCAGGGGGCGTTAAGGGTTGCAGCACTGATATTTTCTCATCCTCCTTGCCTAATTTTCTCAAACATCAGGCAGATATGAGGAAAGCTGCATTTTCAGATGCAAATTTTTCTCTGAACCAAGGAAACGTTAAAACCACCAGATGAATGATAGAAAGTACTTGACAATTTCTCTCAGAATCTTTCATTCTCTGGGTTAGAATATCGCACTGAGTTATATGTGTGTGTTGTGTGTTTTTTTAATCCTGCTATCATGAGCAGCAGGTAGCAAAATGTTGATCTTTAATGTGTTAGTAAAACAGCATACATTTGAATATTGGCTTTTTCTGCCATCTGTACCAGTTGACACTGTTTTTCATACGAGCTTATTACATTTCTTGTACAAACATACTTTTGTGAGTCTCTGTTGATTTATGCTAGAGTTGCTCTGGTATTTGTGTTAAAATAACATTTTAAAACTTATAAAATATTGCTATTTATTCCTTCCTTGATTCTTTGCCACTTGACAAGCGCTGGAGCAACTTACGTTTCCCAAGGACTAAGTTCTGATTGTGGTTCTCTGGTGGGGACAGTGGGCTGGGAGGGGTCAGCCAAGATGGCTCAGGTTCAGGCCGCTGGGCACCCTTATGGTGCTGGACTTACCAACCCCCACTGGGTTCGCTGGCTCTAGATTCTCCAGGGTTATTTCTAATCCCCAAAGGAGAAAAATGAATGCGGTGGGTCTTCATAAAGCTAAATCTGCTCAGAAACCTTTAGTCTTAATTCTGTCCTTCTTTCCTTTCAATGTCAAAATTTCCTTTCTTTGCTGAATTGAAGGAGATCTTGGATTGTAGTTTTCTTTTCTCTCTCTCTCAAATAGCTTTCCTTGGCAAAATCATGAATTTTCCAGTTGGTTTGGGGGGTAATTTTACTGGTCTGTAGAATCCACAAATCTCGCCACTTGTGCAAAGCGGAGGTAGGTGCTGAGCCCCTCTGCCAGATTCACACTCTGCAGAGGCAGTGGGTGGGGCTGGGGCTGGGGTGAGAGGTCTGGTCCTCACCTTCCAGGCGGGGGTTGGTTTACTCTGTGACGGTGGAGGGCGCCTGCAGCCGGCTGGCATGTAGATGAGGCATTCTGCCACTCTAAAAAAAATCTGTGCAAACTGCCACAGATGGGAGGAAGAGCCAATATTCAGACTGGAGGCTGTTTTGCTAACACGTTAAAGATTAACGTGCTTTTACTGGCTGCTGCATACTGTAGCAAGATGAGCTTTTTTTTCTGAAAAAGGAGAAGCAGCAGCAGCCAGCCAGGGTGGGTGTGCTGGGAAGCCCCTTGCTGCCTCCTCTTGCGCCCAGAATGCTGAAAAGCAGCCCCATCTCCGACTCCAACGCCCTTGCCATTTGGCTCAGAGACACTCAGTCTACCTTTGTGCCTTTACCTAGGCTGTGCCTCCTTCCTTCCGGCTGGCGGATTCTAGTACCCTTTTATTTTTTATTTTTTATTTTATTTTTTGGCTGCCTCACTCGGCTTTCAGGATCTTAGTTCCCTGACCGGGGATCAAACCCGTGCCCCCTGTGGTGGAAGTGCGGAGTCCTAACCACTGGACCACCAGGGAAGTCCCTCTAGTACCCCTTTATTAAGGCTCAGCCCAAATATAACGATGATACATACGCCCATATATAATGATGAATAGAACTAAGATTTATTACATGCTGACATCCATGCTAAGCACTTCCCTGCTTGGCCCTGCTGAATCCCCCAAGAGGCACTTCAATCGCCCCCACTTTACAGAGGGGAAAATGAGGCATATAGAGGTTAAGTAACCTGCCCGGGGCCACACAGCTGGGAAGCGGCATTTGAGTCCGCACAGAGGGGTCCACGGTCAGTCTCTAACTCCTACAGCAAAGCTCAGCTGCTCCTCCCTGCTCCCAGCCTCTCACCCCCCACCAGAATGACCCTCCCTTTCCTGAGCCCCCCACCCATAGTCAGCTCACATTCTTATCCCAGGGGCAGGGGTGCAACACTTGCCTCTTGCTTGACTCCCAGACTGAGCCCAAGGACAGAGCAGGGGCTCCGTGCTGCTTCATGGGTTGAAACGGGACTCTCTGTGAGGAATCTAATTTTCATTTTTTGCAAAATGGAGAACAAGGTGGGGACCTGGTCAGGGAGGTTTAGCACCTAACAGGAGTAATGGCAGAAAGCCTGACAAACAGAACTGCCAGCTCCCAGCAGGCCAACGTGTGTGAGGGCGTGGGGTGGGGGATGGCTCCATTCAGAGTTGTTTCCTTCTTGAAGATGCTATGGGCTCTTCTTGGAATAAGGGCCCTCTCTGAGCCTTCCACCCTCTTTAGGAACCCCTGGGCTGGGTGCCCTCTGATGGTCAGCGGTGGTAACACAGCTGACCTCAGCTCCAGGAGGGCTGGGACCTGGGGTAGGTGGGCATCAGGCAAAGAAGGGCCTTCCAGTGGGGAGAGAAGGGCCTGGTGGAGAAATGAGCACTTCCCCCTACTCTCCCCAGGCTGCCCACTGGGGAGTAAAGCCCCCAACAAGCCCATCCCCTGTGCCCTCTGTGGGTTAGGGCCATCCCTCATGGGGCCAGTGGTAGGTAATAGGCCAGGCTAGGACAGGGGACACTAACGGTGGCTCTTTAGTGAAGCAGAACCAGGACCAGCCCTTGGAGATTCAAGAATGCTGATGTTTGGGAAAGCCCTCCCCACTCATGTCCTGGGGGCAGCCCAGGTGGGAAGGGATGTAGCAGGCGGTAGAGTGCTATGCGAACCGGCTAATCTGGCTAAACCAGGCCCCTACCACTCCCTCTGTGCATGGCCTTGTACGAGTTGGAGCCTTGGTTTCCTTATCTGTGAAATGGGCACACTGGTGATCTCGGAGGTCACTCACTGCTTTGTGTGTCTGGACTCAGATTTCAGCGGACACCTCTCTCTAGGGTGATTCTGGCAGGGCCCAAGTCTGGTCTGAAAGGGGGAGACTCCATCTGTGGGTACAGCAGGGCAGAGTGGCCATGTGAAGGCCCACGTGCCCTGAGGTAAGGACTCAGCAGGAGGAAGCCTGGAGCTCCCCAGAGCTGCAGGCCCCAGTCCTGGGATCTGACAGTGTCCCACCATCTCCTTCACGTACCCGATGACAAACATCATTGGTGGGCTTTTGTCCTAGACTGACTGTAAGCTGCCCCTGCATCCAGCAAGTTGCCTGCACACAGTTGGGGTTCAAGTGATGAATCCTGGGGAGTGAGGAATCTCAAAGTCATCCCAGCCAAACCCCTGCCCAAAGAGACCGTGGGGCCCACTGCAGGGCCCATTCCTCACTCTCCCTGGGTCCCTGACAGAGCAGATTTTGAGAACGAGTGTTTCACAGGTCCTCACCCAGAGCAAGATTATAAGCGGAGGCCATATACCACATGTCTAAATATTTAAGTTATAAGCCAAGATGAAAAAATGCTAAAATAAGATGTGTTCTACCCCCCTGCCTTAATGCATATAGCTTCACAAAGACCTGGAAGGCCAGGTTCCACTTTAGAAATCTCAGGCTTTGGGGCTTCACATTGGAGCATGGCAGCTGGGAGAGCGACCCTGACTTGCCTCTCACCCACCCTCCACTCTACCCTGTGTTCTCCCACTTGCGTGTGTGAGGGCTGGGGAGCCTGGGTGTCCCAGTGCCGACCGTCTCTCCCACAGACATCCCTGGGGCCGAGGGCAGAGCTTCTCAGCCTGGACCCTACTGACATTCTGGGCCTGATAATGGGTTGTTGTGAAGCCATCCTGTGCATTGTAGGATGTAAGCACCCTACGCTCTCAGTCTTTAACCACCAGATGTGAAAATCCTCCAGTTGTGAAAATCAAAAAATGTCTGTGGACACTGCCAAACGTCCCCAGGGGGGCAAAATCACTCCTCCCACCCCCTTGGGAACCACTGACCTAGAAGCATGCAGCCCTGAGGCCCACTCAGGCCAAGGGCCATCTGGGCAGGGAGTCCCAGGGTGTGGTCAAGAAGGGGCCAGGCTTTGGGTGGACACATCCCCCTGGCAAGGTAGAATCCTCGCCCTGTGGGTAGGGGCAGGCCCCCACCCCCCAGCAGCCTGCCTGGGTCCTAGAGAATAAGTGACTCCCTCCTCCCTGACTGCCTGTGGGGTCTTTAAGGCTGTGCAGCCCCCAGGTCACCCCTCAAGTCGGCTCCTGACCTCACAGAGATCCCTGATTCCTCCAGTGATTCCCCCAGGGTGACAAGTAGCTAAGTTTTGGCAGTGCAGGGGGAACAAGGCTTATTCTGATAGTTCCAAGTGCTTTGCATATGTACTTAGAAAAAAATTATGGCACTTCAGGCCTATGGTTTCACTTGTATCCTAGGGAGAGGAGGGAGTTTAGAAGTGTTGATTTCCTACTGGCCAAAGATGGTGCAATGTGAGTATCAGTAAGAATAATGGCTGCAGTGAATTGAAACCAATGAACTATTCTTAAATCAGTGACTTTATAATGACACTTAAAACAAAACAAAGCCTCACGGTCGCCGTTGGATAGGTTGAACATGCATTAAGGTTTGCCCGGAGTGTGCTGATTTACACCCATTGCCCTTTTACTTGATATCCTAGTTTGCACAATAAAGTCACGATAAATTATATGGTCATCCCTGCCTTTGCCGGATGCAGGCTAACTAAATCATTATTTTGAAAACTGGCAAAGTGAATGGATGCAGCATTGTTCTACCTTTCCTCTCCAAACTGGACCTCAGGAGAACCAAGTAATTTTTGACATAACAGGAGCAAATTCAGCTTCACAAAGCAAATAAGCTCAAGAAGCCCAGTCCCTCCTACTGATGAAGACACACTGAGGGGCCAGCCCCAGTGGGGGCCGCTGAGGTTGTACAAGACACTGAGTGACCCTGCAGATGCAGCTTTGCAGGAGACACGTGCGCAAGGGCCTTCTAGTGCCTGCCCTCCCCTCTCCCCATGCTGAAACTCACAGCTGTAAAGATGAGCTTCACATCCTTGGATGTAAGGTCACATGAACAAACTTAAAAAAGACAAAATGTAAAGACCAACATTTGGCCCCAAACCCAAGTGTGTGACACAGAGTGGAGGACATGCTTTGACACACAGTCATGTGTAAAGTGGAGTGCAGGGTGTTCAGCCACAGCAGCCAATGTGCGGCTACAGAACAAGGACTGACAAGAGAGCCAGTGCTCAATTTGGTTGCATTAAAAGAAGCACAGTGTCTGAGACAAGGGAGACGAAAGCTTTCTCCCTGCTGGGTTCCTCAAAGCATGGCTGAAGTTCTGGCACAAAAGGTATTCAGGTCCTGATGGTGCTGACGTTATGGACGAGGACTGAGGAATGCTAGAAGCCTGCTTGCCCCCTGCCCTACCCCTTGCACAGAGGGGAGCAGAGAGAATGGGAAATGAGGAGCTCCTTTGGTGTTAGCTGAGACAGCCCAGGGCCTTCACAGAGCTCTGGCCTTGCTACCAGGCGAGGGGGTGGTGAGAGGAAGGAAGGGGGTGTGTGGAGGGAGTACATGCCTCCAGGCCCCCTTGGTGGAGTCTCTGAATTTGTTTGCTGGGGCTGCCATAACAAAGTGCCACAGGCTGGGTGGCTTAAACAACAGTAATTTATTTTCTTCCAATTCTGGAGGCTGGAAGTCCAAGATCAAGGAGTCAACAGTGTCGGTTTCTCCTGAAGCCTCTCACCTTGGCATGGAGATGGCCTGAGTCTTCATACGGTTGTCCCTCTCTGTGTGTCAGTGTCCAAACATCCTCTTCTTATGAAGACACCAGTCATCCTGGGTTCTGGTCCCCTAATGACTTCATTTGAACTTAATTACCTCTTGAAAGCAACTCTATCTCCAAATACAGTCACATTCTGAGGTACTGGGGGTGAAGACTTCGACATATGGATTTTGGAGGGGACGCAGTTCAGCCCTAAGCCAGCCCAGGCACAGACCTGTGTGGAGAAACTCACCTTGTCTCAGAGAGGGAGACCCACCGCTGGGCACTGCCCAGCCCACGTTACCCTGAATGTGAGGCTGGTCCCCCAATATGTCCTCGTCACCAGGCAGGACTGCGTCTGGGAATTTGCTCCTGTCGTGTTCTGTGCCCAGAGCCCCGGGCAGCATCCTCTTCTCCACGCTCTTCCTCTCCTCCAGTCGGTCCCTGCGTCTGTGCACGTTGCCTTCTGGGTCATGTCAGGACCAGTCCCAGGACCCCAGCAAGCCCTGGCCCCCAGTCCAGCCCTTGCTGCCTCTCAGTTGCAGCAGGAAGAGGTCCGGCATTGGGCAGCCCCAACTCTGGTCCTCCGGGCACTGCGGGACTGTGGCTCACCTGGCAGGTGTCGCCATCCCAGTCAAGGTGCCATGGCCTCGCTTCCCTGCCTATCTCCTCCTCTGCCGGCCAGAACCCGAGCGAGGATGGCTCTTCCAGGCCCTCTTGTCAGGGCCAAGATGCAGGCCCACCTGGGGTGTGCGGGGCCCAGGTGTCAGACCCCCCAGGAGCCAGGGCTGCTGAGGCGCCACTGCGCAGGCAGGGCCTCAAAGGACTGAGGCTCCCATGGCCCCCGCCAGCGACGGACGGTGTCCGCACCCTGAGCGCCGTGGGGAGAGGGCTTTGCTTTGATGAAACGTTTGTTGGCTTTTTTTTCTTTTTAATGTTCAAGCTGTCAAAAAAGTATGTTTGCTGAGTTTGGAGGCTTGTTTTGCATTGTTGTTCTCTGGAGCAACACTGAAGGGAGGAAGCGCCTGCCCCGCACAGCTGGGATAGCGGGCTGTGAGCCGCGGGGCGGCCGGCGCTGCTGGGGTTGGCTGCCTTGGCTGTGCTGATGGAGCACAGCCACCGGGCTTGAGGGACCGGGTGTCCGTGCGTGGCCCCCAACCTGGGCCTGGTGACAGGGTGTGACGCGCAGGCCTGAGCAGAGCCCGCAGTGCTCGGCCTCAGAGTGGCCCCGGCCTCCTGCAGGCAAAGCCCCGCTGTATGGGCATCGCCTCATCAACTGCTCTCTTTCTGGCTCCACTTGCATCCATCTCCCTACTCCGTGTGGCACCTGGGCTTAAAGTGACACTTTGTGTCATCAGCTGTAAAACACACCACTGACAACACCAGATTTGGGAGAACCAGGCACACATCGATCCTAAGATACACTCTGATATCAACATTTAAGGGGGTGGGAAGGCGTTTATAACCAGAGAAATGTGATAATAATCTCTTTGCTCAAGGCCCCACAGCCAGGTGGCCGCAGAGCTGAGAGGATACACTGCTCCCTGCCTGTCCCAGCAGCCCCACAAACTCCTTCCGCACATGGCTGTGGGGCACGCTGGCCGCTGGGGCGTCTTGGCCTCAGGAGTGCCTGCCTTGCCCACCCCAGGAGCCCAGGAAGTAAACAGGGAGGCTGGCCTGGCCCCCTGCTGCTGTTAGAAGGCGGGAGAGCTAAGACTGGGAAGACTGCTGACCCCCGAACTGGGGAAGGGGACAGACATGCAGGGCCACAGCACCCAAGCCCTGCCCCTATGCTGGAGGTGACTGCACTGCTGGGACGATGGCAGGCCTCCTGGGATGGTGACTCCACTCTGGGCCCTTTGTCCCCGGCAAGTGGACATCTGCTGGTGTGGGCAGCCCCAGGGTCCATGCCACCCTCACACAAGGGCCTCACTTTCTCTTCCTTCTCCATTTGAATGGGAGGGGATTTTAAAGTCTGGGGCCCCTGCAGCAAGACAGGCAGCCTGTGTGAGAATGGCCAGGCAAGCAGAGGGAAGCCGGGAGGTATTAGGAAACTTGATGACATTGGTGGAGTTTCTGCCCGAAACTGCCTGAAGCCAGAACTTCCCCAGAAGTTAGTTACAAGAGCTAATATGTTTCTTTCTTTCTTTCCTTTTCTTTTTAAAATTTGCTTAAATGTCAGTTTTATTTGGGTTTTCTAACTTGCAACAGAAAATATACCCACCAATACACTGGATTGGATTCCTATGCTCTGCCTGAATCTTACTGCAACCTGTCTCAGTTTCCTCATCTGTGAAAGGGGGTTGATAGCAGCGCCTACAACATAAGTAGTTTGTTGGGACAATTAAATGAGTTAATACTTAGAAGGACTTAGAAGAATGCCTTGGGGCATAGTAATTGCTACAGGAGATTATCTGTGATTGCTGTGATTATATTATCACTGGTGTTACCATTTAGGTGCCTCCAGGCTGCTCATGCCCTCCTGTGGTTCATTCAGCCCCAGACAAGCCTAAGTTGGTCTTAGGCCTCACCTCTGGAGCCAAAAAAAATAGAGAAACCCCTGGGCTGGGGCTTGTTTGAATTTCCAGTAATTTATCAAGAATTGAGAGCCAGATTTCCTCTGGGAAATATTAGTTCTTAGGTTTACAAAGTGCCTTGGTTGTAAATATCCATAAAAACGACAATTTGTTGGGCCATATTTATTCTTAAGCCGGTCAAAAGTTCTTAGCACGTCTGACTGTGTAAATCTGCCAACTCCGGAGCCCCCTCGTGCTCTCGGCGTGCCCTCCCATATGCGCACGGGCAGGCAGGACACCCCGCCCTCAGCAGGAATGGGGCACCTGCCTGGTGGCTGAGTCCTGCAGGCAGAACCAGGGCAGGCTCTGGCCCAGTCAGGGAAAACCTCCACACGGAGGGGTCTCCGGGGCTGGGAGAGCAGGGGACAGGCCAGCTGGATCCGACTGCTTGATGCAACGGCGTGGAAGAAGCCAGGCTTCCGCCTGTGGCTGAGAGAGGGCTCACGTTGACTCTTACCAGAGTACCTCCTGAGCAGCAGCCCTGTGGCTGCCCAACACCCATGTGCTTCACCTCCAGACATCCTCCTTCCATCCCCCAGACACTGCCTTTGCCTGGCTGTGCCCATTGCCCAGAATGCCCTCCTCTCTCTGCCTGTGCTCACTCGGCTCGCTCCCTTCTCTCTGAGCTGCCCGAGCACTAACAAAACCACTGAATATTTCCTCCTTCTTTCCATGCACGAGAACCAGCGTAACCTCCTTGCGGCAGGGCCTGGGGTTTAGATCTCTCGGCCCTCAGAGCACCTAGGACAGACCTGGGCATGCAGCCTGTCACCTGGTCATACTTTTTGTTTGTCTCTCCAATGATGATGAAAACCAACAGACAATTACCAACAAACAGGTATTGTCACTATTTACTGCCTGCCCAACATGGTAAGTTCATTTAATCCTGATTCCATTTAACCATCAGAGGCTATGGGAGGGTTATACTCATTTTGGAGATGCGGAAACTGAGGCTCAGAGAGACTGTGACCAGCTAGTGACTAGCCAAGCTGGGATTGAAATGTGGGGCTCCATCCTGCCCAGCTTGAAGGTCTTCCTCTGTGGCTGTGCGCAAAAGGATAAAACAAACAGAGGAAATAGTTCCTGAAATGACTTGGGTAATTCAGGAAGGGAGGGCTGCTGTTTAGGAAATATTTAGGGTTTGGACTGTAGTTTCAGCCCTCTATTTGAGTGTAGACATGGCTCCTGAGATACTGGGCCAATTTCTAGATATTGATTTCTGCCTTGGGAAATACTGAGTTGTATGAAATGCAGAAATCATATAGGCATCTGTAAGCAACCACTGACACAGGTGCATGCATGCAGTTGGCATTCAATAAAGGCTTGTACATAGTACTGATCAGTGAGTGACCCTAAGGCCCATAGCTCCATGTGGACTCCCTGAAAACAATGCCCAACCACGTCACAGGGCATCCATCTCTTCTTTTGATGGGGTGGAGGTGCAGGCAGGGTTTTTAAGTGCAAGAAAGAGATCAGAACAAAAAGAGCATTGGGGGCACAATTTCGGTGGCCTGGAAGGAAAGCAGGATAAGTTGGATACCAGCTTTCATAGCTAAAGACATCGGGGATGGGGGAAAGGGCCTGGGCCCCCTCCCGTGTGTGAAATCCTCACCTTTCCAGGTAAGCACTGCCTGCTTTCCATCTGCCAGATTGCTGATAAATCATGACTTCTTCCTCACACATAGACACTCTCTGCATTTTTATTCCAAACATTTAACTTGCTGAGTTGACAGAAAGGCTATAGATTTCCCCCCAAATATCCATTTGCCTTGCCATTTATCTACTTGGATCTGAAATACAGAACATGATGGGTGCCCTAGGTAAATCACGCATTTCCTGTCTTCCGAAATGGGTTTGCAAACGCTTATTTCATGCCATTACCATTTTTCTGTTTCTAACAGTAAATCAAAAAAGTATGACCCATTCATCCACTTTAAAAGTAATGCCTTTCTTATGCGTAATTACACGTAGCCAGTGGAGATCTGTGTGTGTGCACTGTAAATCTACTCCTTTAAAAGGTTTCCCCTTAAGTACATTGGTGACATAAATTGGTGTAGAGCAAATTTATTTATTTAATAGGTTTATTCTTTTAACTGGTCTGATAACCATTACTGTTCACTGTTTGGTTTGGGGCGAGGAGGGAGTTCATATTAATTTATCTGATTTATTTCTACGGCAGATATTTATGTAAAAGGTTCCTCTGGAAATAAGGGTGAGTGTAATTTATTGGTTTAGCAGGTTTATTCTTAACTGGCCTTCAGGCAATTGGCACGGTATTCACAGAAGCCAAGAGTCTCTTAAAATAATTGAAGTAAGTAAAGGAAGTGCAGCTGACCAGATGGGGAGAATTTTGGAAGCCTGCATTTAGAAAAAATTTTTCCTAAATACTAAAACAAAAAGAGCACAAGTCACAAAACTGAAGTGATTAAGGAAAAAAAGGAAGGAAAGAAGAGAGAAAGGAAGGAAGGGAGGGAGGGAGGGAGGGACGGAGGAAGGAAGGAAGGAAGGAAGGAAGGAGGGAAGGAAGGAAGGAAGAAAGGAAGGAAGGAGGGAGGGAAGAAAGGAAGGAAGAGAAAGAGAAAAAGAAAGAGCGAGTATGTCTCAGTAATAAGATCCCCAAAATGTTTTGGCAAATTGAAGATAAAATAGAATCTGCTAATCAGGCCCATGTAAACTTGTTCACTTTTGTAAATCTTGTTTGTAGCTCCTGATGGTGTTGGAGTGAAAGCAGACAGGCCCAGCTGGTGGAGGCGAGGGAGAGAAATGCTGAATTTTTAGTAGTTCAGGTTATTTTTAGGCATTTAAGAGTATCTTTAGCTTCCCAGTAAATGAGTCCATCAGAAGGCTGTACATGAAATAATCAGGATGTAAAAATACAGAACAGAAATCAGAGGGTCCCCGACCAAAGTGTGCAAGGCAGGCCCCTCCGCCCACACAGGCCAGAGGAGCTCACTGCCCCTTCCTGACCCAGGCTGCCCAAACCCGCCAGGAGGAGGCCACAGGGGCAGACACACCCCAGGCACAGGCTCACTGCCTTCACTGCTCTTTCTCTGTCCTTGCTTGAGGGGCAGTGAGCTGGGACTAGAGGCCGGAGATCAGTGACCTTCTAGGAAATGGGAACTCTGTCCATGGGGACGGGGCTGAGAGCTACGTGGATGACTGTGGCCTGGAGCTTACCTGGGGGGGAGTGGGCAAGGCTGGGCTGTCACCATCCAGAACGAGCCTTTCTAGATAGGAAAGGGCAGGTGAGTCTTGGAGTATCTTTGGACTCCAGAAAGACCTGTGAGGTCCTGAGGTCCTCTTCTCCCGAGGCCCTGCTCAGCAGAGGCCCTGAGGCTGGTGACCAGAGATGACCTATTTGCTGGGCCCACATTTTGACCCAGCCCATCTGTTTATGAAGAACTGAGTGGCACATCAGAGCCTCAGTTTCTTCCTGAACCCCTGAGTCTCCCCTAGGAACGCAGGCTCCTGACTCAGTGACATTCCAGAAACACTGACACATCCTTTATAAAAGAAAGAAATATTTAAGCGTGTGATAGGCCCTGTGCTGGCTTAGAGGTGACACACCTTTTTCAAACTGTGCTCAGTCCCTGCCCCTAAAGTGGGGTCCATGCCCTGGGGCAGATGAACAGACCAACAGTGACAAGGTGGGAACATTGTGTCATAAGCCAGCCACTATAAACCTCTTTGAAGCATTCATCCACCCATGTCTCTCATGACCTAGAGGCTGGTCGTGTGGTAGGTGTTCTTTGTTGAATGTTGAGTGATGGACAGACCCAGTGAGGCAGGCAGGGCGCAGAGTGGCATGCCCGCTTCACAGATGGGCAAGCAAGGGCATGCTAAGAGCTGTGCAGGACCACCTGCAAAGCGCCCCGGCCCAGTTGCCCAGCCCTGCCCTGAGGGCCACAGATGCTGCTGCTTGGGGCCAGCCTCCACATCTCTTCCAGGTGGCCTGGGACAAGGCTCGGCAGCCTGCTGCGTCCCTGTACATCTTCTACCTTTATTGCCGCCACCTCGGCCGATGTTCCAGAGCCTTGGGGTCCTGTGCCTGGTGACTCCTTAGGGCAACAGAACAGCTGGCTTCCTGAGCAGGCGAGCGCGCTGGGAGGGCCCTGAGAACACAGCCCAAGCCTTCACTGCAGTCGGAGTCAGGTTTGTCAGTGGGCATGACCTTCAGTGTTAAGACGGTGAGCAGAGGCCTGGAGGTTTTTGTCGGTAGCCTGGACAAGGCTCTGTGACCCCCAGGCCCTTCCCTGTCTGCCTGCCTATGTTTTAAAATCCACCCTCCAGCCTGTACCGTCATGGTACCACCTGGTGGAGGCCTGGTCGTTTGCAGAAGACAACTTCCAATTTCTCTCTCTCTCTCTCCCTTCCTCTCTCATCTCTCCAGTATTCCTCTCTCTCAGGAATCATGGTTGTTCTGTTCAGCAGCTTTTGTTCTAAGTGTGGGCATCAAAACACCAGGCGGGTTACAGCCACCACCAACAAAAAGGAGACATTGTTATGGTCCCACTCGCCCCCCAACCTGACCTTTGGCCTGACCAGAGGCCACTTTCAAGCCTGTTAGCGAGTCTGGGCTGGTCAGATTCTTTCCTAAAGTCAGAGAATTGACAAGACCCCCAGGGTCCTGCCCTGTCCTGCTGAGGATTTAAAGGGGATGTTCTGGGTAAGAAATGACGAGCTTTGCCAACTTGACAGCTCTGCGGTGGTTTACTGTCTGTCTGCCTTACATGTCTACTTTCTTGTTTGAGGAACAACAACAGAAGGGATTGTGTGTTCTCAGGACAGTACTGGGGGAGCCGGCCTAGCCTCTGGCTCTGGCTCCCCGCGTGTGGGTCCAGGTGCCCCCGTGTGCTCAGGGAGCCACTGTCAGGGACGGTCAGCCAAGGGCCAGAGAGCCCCTCAAGAGAGACCCAGCAGGGGCCTCCCCAGAAGGCCGCACCTTCCAGCCCAGTGCCTCTGTCCTCGGTACCATCGCTCTGACTGTTCCCTCTGCCTGGACGCTCTATCCAGATCCTTGCACGGCTCCTTGCTGTCATTTGGTGCTTAGTACAGGTATCACCTCCTCAGGGAGGCCCTCCTGGACATCCTGCCCCAAAGTGCCTTGCTCTCTCACCTTATTTTCTTTTCTTCCCTGCCTGTATCATCATCTGAATTATTCTTCTCTATTCCCACCATCTCCTCTCTTGAGCAGAACCTGGGCTCTGTGATAGCAGGGACGTTTCCCTGTTGTTTCTGCTCAGAACATTAGTGAGCACAGGGCCCAGCACCCACAGCAGGAACCTGGTAGCCGTCTGTGGAATGAGCAGGATAAAGGAAACACTCGCTCCAGAGGCCAGCCATGCTGAGCCCACAGCTGAGCCAGGAAACCGGGGCTCCAGGCCGTGGGACCTGGACAGCTACACAGATGACTTCCCTCCCCTGGTCCTCCCCCCAAGAGATGCTTTTCCAAATTACGCTGATAATTCCTCCCTGAAAAAAATCTAGTTAACTGAAGGATAAGGTTTGAGTGGAGGGTAGTTTTTAAGACTTGTTTTCATCGTGGTTGCCTTACTTCTCTAGTCCTCTGGTCTCTGAGCGCTCAGGTCTCTCTTGCTCCATGTCTTTCTCCACGTGGCCGCCTGCGCCCGTCCTTTGACAGGTCAGCAGCCCTGGTCTCCCAGCTGGTTGAACCGGCCGAAGCAGCCAGCCTTCTCTTCCTTCTCTTTCTTCTCCTCCCCTAACTGAACACAGTTCCTGCCCAGCCTCTGTTCCTCTCTTTCTGGTGAGAGCTCCCCAGCTTTCCTGGGGAAGGAAGCCCTCTTTCCACTCCCAAACCATGCCCTGGGGATCAGTTGTCATATTCCACACCCCCTCCCAGGCCACAGTGAAGGTTTTGCGGTGCCACAAACTGGGCCCATGAGAGGGAGGACCCCAGGATTTGAGCTGGAGCCACAGGAAGGGGCTCTGGTCTTGGCCGTCCTGGGTGTTGGTGGCAGAGTGGGGCTGTGGCACAGGGAGGAGGGTGCCCAGCAGAAGGCACGAGGCCCTCAGGCGGCCCAGCCTTGGGCTTCAGCTGCGACGGGCAACGAGCTTCCTTCCACGCTCGAGCCGGCTCGAGTTGCACGTTCTGCCACGTGCTGCCAAAAGCCCCAGGTGGACATGTACCTCCCCTTGTCCCATGCCCTGTGCAGACGTGTCCTGTAGACACAGAGCTCCGTGGTCCTTCAGCCATTCCCCAGAGGGGAGAAACCGCCCCCCACCTCCACAGATGTGCGGAGTGATTGTACCCAAGAACTTCGGTGACCTCGGCCGCCCATTTTAGGCAGCAGCCATGATCTCACACACACAGAGCCTTGCCAGACCCTGGACATGGCTGTGAGGATGTCCTGAACCCTATAGGTGCCCAAGGGAAAACAGTCCAGAGACCTCAGGATAGTGAAAAGGATGCGTGTGGGCATGAGGAGGAGTTGGGGGGCTAGAAGTTACCCCACACCCGGGCCCACCAAGCCCTCTGGCCTATGAACCTTCCCCTACCTGCATCCTACTGTCTTTGTCAGCCAGGTTATCAACGTGGCCCCGGGGGAGGCAGTGTGACTGAGACGCCACCAATCAGGCCCGCAGGTTCCCCATATCAATCTGCGCTGATGGCAGCGCGCACATCTTTGTCTGGGTAGAGGCTCATCTTCACACTCTGGAGTGTGGAGGTTAAGCATTTTAAGCTGCAAGTATTGTTATTCATAATAGTTGGCAAATATTTTCAGATTAAGCTAAGTGCCAAACTCTGGAATTATGTCAGTGAATCCTTCAGCTTTCCATGATCATTATTCTTACTTTGTTTTTATGCTGGGAGGTCCCCAGAGCGTGAAGGCCTGTGCAGTCTGACCTCCCCCCATTGCAGGAACCTCCTCACTCATTTCCCAGCCTTGGACAGTGTCCATGCATCCTCTGCTTGGACACCTCCAGGGATGGGCTGCTCACTACAGAAGGGCAGAAAGCATTGCACCGTGGGGCTGTTCTGACTGGCAAGTGATGTTTCGGGTGACTTAGCCCAGGCTGCCAATCTCGTGTGCTGATGGCATGCACTCACATAGTCATTCAGCAAATTTTGCTCACTCGTTTACCAGGTGCCTGACCCTTTGCTGAGAAGCAAAACCCTCTGTTCAGAGCATGGACCCTTGTTTGTGAGAAGCTCATGGCCTGGGGGCACAGACAAGAACACGCTCAACTCTTGTGCCAGACAGAAGAGGGGCACGGAGGGGCTGGGGAGTGCAGAGTAAAGAACTGGGGACACTGAGGAAAGCCTCAAGGAGGCAGCATGGATCTGTGGAGTCGGGAGTGATGGTTCGAAACTAGGGAACCCTCCTCACAGATGGGGACAGCCAAGAGGGTCCCTTGGCCCAGAGCATAGACTGCTTGAGCAGCAACGTGGGTCGGGGGGAAGGTAGGTGGGGTGAATGCACTGAACAAACAGGCTGAGAGGTAAGGCCTTACCATGGTGATTGACTGCTGCCTTCTCCTGGAGATCCTCTGCATGCCAGCCTCAGTGACTCCCCACCCTCCCAACGGCCCCCCACCTCTCAGGTCCCTCCTTGCTCTAGAGCCAAACCCTACACGACAGATCCCACAGCCCCTGCTGTCCTCCCCAGAATACGGCATGTCCACCTCCCCTACGGCTCCAGCCCAGACCCAGGAGTCACTCCTGATGCCCCTTTCCTCCCAGCCCCTCGTCCAAACCATCACCAGGTGGGTGCACCCTATAGCATGTGTCTTGTGCCGTGTCGGCTCTCCTCCCCACCCTGCGGCCACTGTGCCCTAAGCCTCCCTCATCTCTCACTCGACCAGACCCCTAGCCAGTCTCCTGTCTCTGTCAGCTCAGGCTACCACAACATATCACAGGCCAGGCAGCTTAAACAATAGAAGTGTATTTCTCACAGTTTCTGGAGGCTGGAAGTCTGAGATCAGGGTGCCAGCATGATTCATCAGCGTGTGCCTCAGCAGGATTCTGGCGAGGACTCTCTTCCTAACTTACAGATGCCACCTACTTGCTGTGTCTTCACATGGCAAAGAAAGAAAGAAAGAAAGAAAGAAAGAAAGAAAGAAAGAAAGAAAGAAAGAAGGAAGGAAGGAAGGAAGGAAGGAAGAAAGAAAGAAAGAAAGAAAGAAGAAAGAAAGAAAGGAAGAGAGAAAGAAAGAAAGAAAGGAAGAAAGAAGAAAGGAAGAAAGAAAGAAGGAAGAAAGAAAGAAAGGAAGAAAGGAAGAAGAAAGAAAGAAAGAAAGAAAGAAAGAAAGGAAGGAAGGAAGAAAGAAAGAAGAAAGAAAGGAAGAAAGAAAGAAGAAAGGAAGAAAGAAAGAAGAAAGAAAGAAAGGAAGAAAGAAAGAAAGAAGAAAGGAAGGAAGAAAGAAAGAAAGAAAGAAAGAAAGAAAGAAAGAAAGAAAGAAAGAAAGAAAGGAAGGAAGAAAGAAAGAAAGAAAGAAGAAAGAAAGAAAGGAAGGAAGGAAGGGAGGAAGGGGAGATCAGGGTGCTGGCAGGAAAAGGGGGCCGGCACCTCATTCCCACCGAGGTGTTTGCTGAATTCAGGACCTGCAGGCCCAGCAGAGGAAGCGAGCTGAAGATGTGTTCCTGGGAGCCAGGAGCTTCTGTGGACCCAGAGATGGAGTACAATCTTTGTCTAAAGGTGGAAGACGCTGGAGTGTCCTGAGAAGTAGAGCAAGTCTGCGAAGAAAGATGGGGGCACACGCCCACCTTAGTTCCCTGAAGCCCTCTGAGAATGGGGACCTCAGCAGGTCCTCAGGCACCAGGGAAAGGGACATGGAGGATGAGGAGGGTCAGGGGGGCGTGCGATGCATGCGTAGGTAGAAGACAGCCCTTGTGGGGCAGAAGGGATCCTAGATTGCCCCTCAGAGGGAGGCTTTAGGTATAGAAGGGGCCAAGGTGATGTTGATATATTGTCCACTATAGAGACGCCCCAAGGGATTGAAAGGAGAAACTCAACATCAAATGGCTGAAGGCAGTACTTGGTAAAATAAAGTAATTTTACTTTGTACATTCATGAGATGAGATGCCAGAGAGAAGTAATCACAGACACAAAGCTGCCAGCCCAGAGCTGGCAACACACAGAAAGTGGTGGCTCTCATGATCATCTCCAATTTCAAGTACTGACATAACTTTTAAAAAATTCTTCCATTTTTATAGACAATTCTTTTAGAGCAGTTTTAGGCTCACAACAAAATCGATTGAAGGTAAAGCTGTCTCCTTTACCCCCCTGCATGTGCATAGCCTCCTCATCAGCACTACCCCGAGCGTGGCCCATTCGTTACAACTGATGAACCCACACTGACATCCTTATCACCCGAAGTCCATAGTTTACGTTAGGGTTCACTCTTGCTGTTGTACATTCTATGGGTTTTGATAAATGTATAGTGACATGTATCTACCATTAGAGTATCATACAGAGTATTTTCACTGTCCTCAAAATCCTCTGTGCTCTGCCTAGTCATCCCTCCCCTGCCTCCCTTTTAAAAACCACTTTTTAAAAAGCCCCAACCTTCGTTTAACACTCCTTGTTTTGAGTGTTAAGAATTGAGGAACTCCCAGGAACCAAGTAGGAGGATTTTGACTACATAATTTGAACCGTTAGATGAGAGAAGCCACTTGCCTTTTATGAAAGTCTCCGCTTCTCTCTCCTATCACGCTCCAGCAGAAAACAGAGGCCATCAGACCTAAGGGTCCCTGATTCCAGTTAGAATTACAAGGAAACTGGGTGAATGCTAAACTTCCTACCAACTCCTCAGGAGAAAAGTCTCCTCCACTGTTCCACATCCCTGAGGCTCAATCTGCTTAGAGAGAGGAGCTCTCCTGACCAGAGGTCTGCAGCTACACAAGGGAACAGCACACACACACACACACACACCACTCAAACTTCTTTTTTTTCTTAACACCAGAGCCTCTCCCTGCCACATGCCAGCATCTTGGTCTAAATGTACACCAATAAAATGAACATGGGATGCAAATAATTTATGAGGGAAGGTTGAAAATCTTGACAATGATGAAGGATTTCATGAAGTTGATGAAAATGATGGTGGAGAGTTTCTGGAATCATACGAAAGCCTTTGAGCATATGACTAAGTTAGACCAGATAAGTACCAAAAGAAAGAAAATCGACAAGGATGTTGATGTGATAGGAATTCAAAAGAGAATTATTTGAATGTCAAATAGTCAAAGCCTCACATATTTTTAGAAAAATGATCTTTTTGCGATTGTCCTGTGGAAGTCAAAAGTAAAGGATGCGATATCATGTCATCATATACTTTTGCCAGAAAAGCATTCTACCCCTAAAAGTAAAACAGTTATAAATATAAAAGTTGTAAATAAAATGTAATAAAATAAATATATAATAAGATAAAATATAAAAGTTATAAATAAAAATAGTTGATTCATTCTTTGCCCTAAAATTTAGAGAGCATAGTGGAGGTATAATCTAGATCTTAGTTTAAGTAAAATATTGAAAATAAACTTATTTTCAATAGTTGATAGGTTCAATTTTGAAGATAATAACCAAATCATGTTTTGTATTTATTTTAGGTGGATTCTTTTCGGGCTTTTTGTCCACTTCGAGTTCCCAGCGAACAAAGATGTTCCATATCCGCTATATGGAAGAGATATCTATCTATATCCAAGAGATATCCATATCCAAGTTATGGATATGGATGTCCAAGAGATATCCTTATCCAAGAGAGAACATATTCTTGTCAAGGATATGTTGTTTGTTTTTTGCTTTTTACTATAATGAAACTAATTTATAAATGATGTGCTAATTAAAATTATTAATGCATTCATTTCTAACTTTTATTTTGAAATTATCTCAAACTTACACAACAGTTGAAAAAATTAAACAAAGAATTCCTATATATCCTTCACTCAGATTCTCCAAATGTTTTCATACTACCGCATTTGTTTTATCATTCTCTCTTGATAGATAGATAATTTCCTTCCTGAAACACTTGAGAATAAGTTGCAGATATAATTCCCTTTCTTCTTAAAAATTTCTGTGTGTACTTCCTAAAAACAAGGACATTATTTTATACAACCACAGTTCAATTATCAAAATCAGGAAATAACCACTGATTTGGTACTGTAATCCAATCTATGGATCTTATTCAAATTTCACCATTAGTCGCTGTATTTACCCTGTGGGAACCTACTTTACATGGGCAACTTGACTGGTGTTTTGGGAGAAGTTCCAAGGAGATGGAAAAAAATCCATTCCTATATTCATCTATCCATCCAACCAACATTTACTGACCCCTTGCCATGTGCCAGGGACTCTGTGTATGTGTGTGTGTGTGTGGGGGGGGGGTGGCCAGAAAGGATTCCTACATAGACACTGTCCTTAAAATGACTTTTTAAACTAAGAATCAAAATATCATGAGTAAAATAATACCTCAGGGTTCTCCATCACAATGTAGCCTGAACAGCACAGGGGTACCCCATTATGACATTCTGCCAAGACGACCTGGCAAGCAGAGCAGCAAACACTGATGTCCTAGTGAGAAGTCACTTACATGCCAACGGTAGGAGGTAAACTTAGAAGTATTCAGGGCGCTGCCACATTGGCAAGGTTTTCAGAGGTCCCACTGGTCTGGGACGGGCCAGACATACCTTCTAAGGTAAAGCACACGTAGCAGAAATGTCGAGTCATCTACTACCAAGAAAGAAACACAGTGCTAGGTGCACCCACCTCCTGGGACTTTAGGAGCTGCCCACTTGGTAATATTTCTCCAACCCACTTATCAGAGTTCTGAGGGAGCCCAGAGCCAGAGAAGGCTCAATAACAATCTGCTTTTCCACTCAGGTTTACCATCTGGCAGAACTGATGGCGACAGACTCCATACCCACTACGACGGATAAGGATGCCTCATCGCGGCTCTGGCAGGCCCCATGAGGAGAGTCACAGTGTAGACCTTTAGCATTCTGGAGTAAGACCATTCCTTCTACTGCAGAGAACTACTCACAGCTTGAAAACCAGCTTGTGGTGTGCGTGCGACTGGGTCCTGGTAGAGACTTAGTGCCTACCCCTAGGAGAGTAGTGACTGATATTGGAACTGACCATAGTGAGCTGGGCACTGTCAGGCCCATCGAGTCACAGACCGAGAAGTCACAACTACAATCCATCATGCAAGGTGATGCATTTGGGATCAGGCCCAAGGAAGTCCAAGGGGAACATACATACAAGTTACGTGAACAGGGGGCCTAGACCCCCCATAATCATTTATCTCTGATGCAGTGACACTTCCCCCTCAGCTCACGCTGTGGCCTGCTATGATCTGAATGTTTGTGTTCCCCCCAAATTCATACATTGAAATCCTACCCCCTAAAGGTGATGGTAATTTGCAGGTGGGGCCTTAGGCAGGTGATTAAATCATGAAGGTGGAGTCCTCTACCACGGGATTAGTGCTCTTTTTATAAAAGAGACACCCCTCCCAGCCCTTTCCACCATGTGACAACACAGGGAGAAGTTGGCAGTCTGCAACCCTGAAGAGGGCTGTCACCAGACACTGAATCCACTGGTATCATGATCCTGGACTCCCCAACCTCCAGAACCATGAGAAATAAATGTTTGTTGTTTATAAGCCACCCAGTTCAGTTCAGCAGCCTGAAAGGACTAAAATATGGCCTTAAGGGCATATGACAGGGGAGCGGGAGAGGTGTCCCCATGCCCAGCGGAACTAAGAGTAACTGCTGCCCTCAGGGCTGGAACAAGGGTGGCACTCATCTTGGGTGAAAAATTCATCAGTAGTCAAGATAAATAATATGTTAATATAATATTGAAAAAGTCAAAAATAATGCAAAAAAATCCATGATGAGCAAAATATCAAAGTCTTAAGTAAAGACAGGATGAGTAACAGTGCTCTGCGGAGCCACGCTGGAGCCTGAGGCAACAGGAAAATCAGTGTTACTGATCTGTGGAAATGGGCACGAGTGCACCAGTCTTTGGACTTATGCAGAGGCCCCCTAGAAAGCATCTTCTGCAGAGGAGGCATTCAGCAACTAGGTAGACAAGATAATTCGTCCTATGGATTCAGCATCAGCAACCTCATGCTTGGGCAATAAATAGTTCCATGAATGGTGTGGCCATGGTGGCAAAGATCGGGCTATGCATGGGCCTAACGTCATGAATTCTCTCTTATTAAGGATGATCTGGCTACTGCCACTGCTGAATGCCTTACCTGCCATCAACATAGACCAATATTGAGTCCTCAATAAGACACCATTTCTTAAGGAGACCAGGCAGCCACTGGTGAGAAGTTAATGACATCAGATCCCTCCACCATAGAGGAGACAGTGATTAGTTCTCACCACCTACTCTAGATAAGGATTTCCTTCCCTACCATAGTGCATCCACCAGCATAACCACCCAAGGACTTACACACGCCTGGTTTATTGGCATGGGATTCAAGCAACATTGCCTCAAGCCAAGGGATCTGTTTTGTTTCACAGCAAAGGAAGTAGACAATGGGTTCATGACAAGTTTCATCCAGAAGCAGCTGGCCTAATAGAACATCAGAATGACCTATTTCAGGGCTGTGTGAAGGTGAAACCTTAGGGACAGTACCCTGTATAGTTGGGGTGCTATCCTCTAGACTGTAGCATGTATGCTCTACCACACATTGGTCCTATGTTTCCAACAGCTGAAACATATGGGTCTGGGAACCAAGGGATGGGAGTTAGATTGGTTCCCCTCCCCATCGCTCTCAGTGACCCACTGGAGAAATGTGTGCTTCATGTCCCCACCCTGGTTTGGGCCCTGGCAAATGAGCAGTCTTGGTTCTCGATGGAAGTGGAGGAGTGGAAGGAAGGTGGACTCTTCCACTAGGGGACATCACAAATTCCACTGAACTTAAAAACATAACTACTGCCTGGTCACCTTGAGCTTCTCATGTAAGTGAGTCAGAGCCGGGGAAAAATAGGAGTGATTCAGACAACTGGATTTCCACATGCAAAAGAGTGAGGACAGATCCTGTACCTTGCACAATATATAAAATTTGACTCAAAATGGATCAATGGCTTGAACATAAGGGTTAAAACCATAAAACTCTTAGAAGAAAACATAAGGGTAAATCTTTACAACCTTGGATTTGGCAGTGAATTCTTAGATATAATGCCAAAAGCATGAGCAACAAAGGAAAAGATAAACTGGACTTCATCAAAATTTTAAAATTTGAGCACTAAAGGACATTATCAAGAACTTAAAAATATAACCTATGGAAGGAAGAAAAAATTTGCAACTCATACAGTTAATAAGAGTTTAATATCCAGAATATATAAGAACTCTTACAAATCAACAACAAAGACAAACAATTCAACTGAAAAATAGGCAAAGGACTTGAATGGACATGTCTCCGAATAAGATAAACAAATGTCCAAAGCACATGAAAAGATGCTCAACATCACTAACCACGAGGGAAATGCAAATCAAACCATAATGAGATACCACTTCTCACTTGTTAGAATGGCTACCATTAAAAAAAGAAAGAAGAACAAGTGTTGGTAAGGATGTGGAGACACTGGAACCCTTGTGCACTGTTGGTGGTGATGCACAACTGTGGAACCGCTATTGGAAATGAAGTGCAGTGGCTCCTCAGAAAGTTAAAAATAGGATTACAATCCAGCAGTTCCATTCCCAGGTATATACCCCAAAGGATTGAAAGCAGGGACTCAAACAGATACTCGTATGCCAATGTTCTTTGCAGAATTATTCACAATAGCCAAAAGGTGGGAAAAACCCAGTATCCATCAACAGACGAATGCATAAACAAAATGTAGTACAGACACACAGTGGAATATTCAGCCATAAAAGGAATGAAGTTCTAATACCCACTACAATATGGATGAACCTCGCAAACATTATGCTGAGTAAAATAAGCCAGTCACAAAAGGACATATATTTTCTGATTATATTTATATGAAATATCTAGAATAGGCAAATTCATAGAGACAGGACATAGGTTAGCAGTTACCAGGGATTGTGGGGAAGGGGGAATGGGGAATTGTTGCTTAATGGGTACAGAGTTTCTGTTTGGGGTGATTCAAATCTTTTAGAAATAGTGATGATTGCACAACATTGTAAATGTAATTAATGCCCCTGAACTGTATACTTTAAAATGGCAAATTTTTTTGCGGTATATATTTTACCACAATAAAAATAAAGGCTGTGATTACAGTGTGATCCTGCTTATCATAAAGAGATAGAGTTGTTGCTCTACAGGGAGCGAAGACCGGGTACATCTGGTCTCAGGGGATCCACTGGGTGTCTCGGTGAGTCTGTGTCCTGCAATAAAGGTAAATGGGCAATCACAGCAGCCATGGGCCCCAAGACAGATCAGCTGAGGACTTAGAACTCTCAGTAGTGGAGGTGTGGTCACCTCACCAGGCACACAGTTTAGACAAGCTGAAGGCTGGCCAAGAGGGAGGGAAGTCTAGGATGTCTGCTGTGGAAAGGAGATAATGACTATCGGTAACAGCTCTGGGACCATCCATTTACAGTAGAGATTTTGGTTGGCCCTCGCCTTGAAGACTTGGTGACAGATTGGATTTAATGCAGGGCATGAATGGATCTGACTGGTACAAGGGATGGACTGTATTAGACATATCTTGTGCTCTGCTCCACATCCTCATGGCTTCAACTCTGCTCCAGCTACGGCTGTGGTGGACGGTCTTGGGCAAGCTTCAGCTTACCTGGTCCTGACTGCACCTTGCCCCAATTGTGTTTTTGCTTTTGGCCCCAGGGTTTCCTTAATGCTGTGGCATGCGATGGCGGAAAGACCCCATTCAGTCTGTACCCCACATGTGCAGCCTGGAAGTACAGGAAATTAACATTCCCTGGGAGTTGTCAACCAATGTGGGGCAGGCAGAGATCTCTGAGAGGTCTTTTATATGTCCCCACAGAATCCAGTCCTGGTTGCCGACAGCAGTGACCAACTAGCCTTAATAATGCATCTCCCCCTTCCCTGTCATTTCCTCTGGTTCCTCATCCCTGTTCCTGGGATCCCCTCTCAAATAAGCTACCTTCCTCCAAGTCTTTTTTTTTTCAGGTTCTGCTTTTGGGAAGGACCCAGGTAAAGACAGTGTCTCCAAATCTGACTTCCCCTGGAAAATAACTGAAGTCCATGAGTGGGATTTCTGTCTGTGTCAGGCTTAAAAGGATAAAAACATAAAGTACTTAAAATACTTGGTGTTTATCATAGAGACCAGGGTTCTGTAACTTTCAGCCAGTCTTGAAATTCCATGTGATCACCGGCTACACAAATTTATCAAATTGAGAACATATAGAAAAATTTCATCATAGCATAAATAGTGAAGACATAGGTCATTTTCAATGTACAGTTCTAAGTGAAATGCTTAGTTTGTTAGATTAAAAGCGGCTGTGTTTGAGCTCTCCCAAGTGCCAATGGTTCCTGGATTGCCTGACCTCTAGCACCCCCTAGTGGTATCTTCAATTCATGTCCTGAGCTCAGCACCGAAGTTTGACTTCGGCAAAAGCTGTTAGTGGAAATTTGTTACAGGAGAGGCTACTTTTCATTGTTTTTCTCTAAGGAGAGATCATCAGGTGTTTGAATCTTTGGAGAATAAATGTGTTCCACCTCTTTGTTTAAAATAAAATTTCAGGCTTCCCTGGGGGCACAGTGGTTAAGAATCCTCCTGCCAATGCAGCAGACACGGGTTTGATCCCTGGCCCGGGAAGATCCCACGTGCCGCGGAGCAACTAAGCCCGGGCGCCAAAACTACTGAGCCTGCGCTCTAGAGCCCGCGAACCACAACTGCTGAAGCCCGTGTGCCTAGAGCCCGTGCTCTGCTGCAACAAGAGAAGCCACCGCAATGAGAAGCCCGCGCACCGCAACGAAGAGTAGCCCCCGCTCACCGCAACTAGAGAAAGCCCCCGCACCGCAACGAAGACCCAACGCAGCCAAAAAAGAAAAAAAAGTCATGTTTTATGCTTTGTTTCTCCGGCAATTAATTGCTGAGTGTCCCTGTGGTCTGTAGAAGACACCATGCCAGATCATGAGGTTTCAAGTGAAAATGCAACACCTTCCCAGGATGAACATGAGGAAGGGTGTCAGACCAGTGTCCAAACAGGTGTTTGCAAGGAGACAGATGCCGCTGTCTGCCTTAATCCCTCATCAGAATTCAGCATCCTACCTGGCTCAGGAACAGATACAGGGAGCATATGCTCTCTTTATAGTTCCCCCCACAATCGATTTCAGTGCATCTGTACACGGTGATGTGAACTATCCTAAATGTCTTATAAAATAAAAAGACACCTTTGCCTTAATCAGGGCTTAGCAGCTTTCAAGGCAGTTGAGTTAAGGCTTTAGCACACTCCAGTGGGGTTGATTCTCATACACTTCGGGTAATTCATATGCATGAGAAGACATCATCATTTTGGGTGCAGTTCTGAAAGGAAGTATTAAGGGCGAGAATTTGATTTTAAGTGATGGGAAGAAAAAAAAAGGTGTGAATTTCACTCCAGACTCTGCAGAGGATGAAAGAAGATGTTATATTTCTGTTTGAGGAGTTGCAAATCACTCCAGAATGCCCTCTGAACTTCTTCCTCAGTCCTCCTGTCTACAGAATGGCTGGGATTCACTCAGTTGTGCCACCTGTCTGATAAATAGTCTTTGAGAACAGACAATCTTAGAAAGCCCCTAAAGTCACTGCATGGACAACAAATTGTTTTGCAAAGTGACAGTACACCAGAAGATCTCGAAAAAATGTAATCAGCAGTCTTGTGGGTATGTATGTATATCTAGGTATAACCAGAATGAAAAACTGCTATTAAAAAAAACAGAAATTTTGTGCCTTCTGAAGAGAACGGGGAGTGTAATTCATTACGAGAACAGAGTAAACCTTTATACCCGTGGCTTCCCTCCGTCTAGAAGAATGCTGGGTATGAAGCCTAAAATTTTGACGATGCTAAAGGTAAGGCCTTAGTTCAGAGCTTTGGACCCCTAACTACTGAGGCCTGGATGAGCATGTTACTGACATTGGCTATGGGAACGGGAGTCTAGGAAGAGTGTGGAAATGAGTTGAGGCTGGTCCATTGGGAAGAGAGTAGTAAGAGACCCAATAAGCTGAGGAGAGCCTGGCTTGGCCCCAGTAACTTTAAAGAATCCGGATGACTCAGTATTCCCTCTCAGGCCACTTGATGGACCATGCTGTTTCATGTAACTCTCTCTGGAGGCTGCAAGCCCTTAGTCAAAGTCTGCAGCACAGAGCAACTTGCATTAGAGATGCTTTGGGGAAGTTGGTGGGAAGCTCTGGAATTCCCTGTTCATTCAGTCCAGGGAAGCTAAGCAGGAAGAGGGCTGCTGACGCAGGAGCTGGGAAGGGAGGCTAGGAGAGGGGCCAGGAAGAGCCAGGTTCCAGGGACTTCTGCTCAGGAGAAATGGAGTTTGTTTTCACCACACCTATCAGCAGTCTCTAGGATTCAGCGCTGCTGTTCTACTGTCCGTGGATTGAGAGCTTGAGTCACTTTTATTTATTAATGGGTAACTTCCATTAAGACTGAAAGACTTGGGGAATCAACAGGCTGATAACTATTAAATAGTTATTACTAACAGTAGTCATTAGTGAATACCAATTACATACTAGTCATTCTTTAGGCACTAAAGACCCAGGAGTAAATAAAACATAGTTCCCCTCCTGTGGATCTCACATTCTGGAAGGGAGAGTGTTGTATACATGAGGGGTGGTCCATGAGGGCTTGTGATGATATCAAAAGTCCATTTTATCTAGGCTGTTATTCTACTAAAGGTTTGGCTTGCAGCCACCTTAATGCAATGCCTGCGTCATTGGAGATTTCCAATTTGGGGAGGACCAAGGTATACAGACCGCCAACCATGGCATTCAGGGCTTAGTGTCCTTCCTGAATCCCCCAGGTGACAGCACTGCCTATAGCATTATAGCCCTAATTGCCATGTGTTTGTCTCCTTATGTCTCCTCTCTCCAGAACGTCAGGGAGCCAAGAGGGGGATCTTGTCTCCCTTGACTACTGCTCTATTCCCCAATCTGGAGGTGAGGCCAGCACTGAGAGGACCCTGAGTCCATGTTTATTGCACAGATAAACCGGCTGTGCAATAAACACAATAAACTGGCTGGGCTGACATCGAAGACCATCAAAGGTGAGGGACCATTTAAGTTCGCATTGACAAGAAAGACAAGTAAGAATTGTTGGCTTTAGGCATATAGCATTCTCCTCCAGACCCTCAAAAAACCCCTGCCGAACAATATCAGTGATAATCACTTGTGGTAACCAGTCTCTGAGATGGCCCTCAATGATCCTCCAGTGCTTGTATGTGTACCTTTGTGTAATTCCCTCCCATATTGACAAATGCTGGACTGCTTAACCAATAGGATGTTGAGAAAGTGATGGTGTGTAACTTTCAAAGCTAGATCCTAAAGATATTGTGGCTTCTGCTTTGTTTCTTGGATCATTGGCTCTGAAGGAAGCCCACTGCTTAGTTATGAGAATGCTCAAGCTGCCCTGTGGATAGGCCCAGGTGTCAAGGAAATGAGGCCTTGGAAATGGACCCTCCTGCCCCAATCAAGCCTTCAAATGACTGCACCCTCATGAGAGACCGCAAGCTAGAACTGCCCAGATAAAGCACTCCAGAATTTTGTGAGAGATATTAGATGTTTATTGTTGTCTTAAGCCACTAAGTTTTGAAGCAATTTGTTATGCAGCAATAATAACAAATACAGTGATGTTATGCTGTTCCTTAATCCAACTATTGACACTTCCTCAGTCTTATGAAAATTTTAGAAAAGGAATTTTAGAAAATATTCTCCTTTTTAAAAGTTGCAACATAAACCCTAGTAAACAGTGTGCTTAGTTTGCAAATACCACTTTAAGAGAAGCCCTTTAACCGTCCAGCTCTTTCTGACTACATTGCCTCTGAGCCCCTCCTACATGGAGATTCTGGAGCTTCCACCGCAAGAAAGGGAGGCTTAAGAAAGGAGAGGGCTGATGTTCTAGTTTATTCCCACTGCTACGCGGGACAGCCAGAACAAACGAAGGGCGTCCTGGGAGTTTACTATCCGGCTCAGCAGACAGGAAGCTGGGCCAGCGGGAGAGCTTCCCTTTGCCCACTGTGCACCCTGCTCAGGAAGAACTATCTCAATAATAAAGGAAAGGAAGCCATTATTTAATATAAATAAAACAAAAACTCGGCCATAATTCATTTGTTTTATTTAAAATGGAATGCAAATTACTTGATGAAACTGAGCAAAAATCAGCCCGGTGAAAACAACGGGCATTGTTGGGAGCGCTTCCCATTGGTCTCAAATCCACACACGATATTCCAACCGAGCTGCACTGCTTCCCCACCGCGCGCACCCGCGGGCCATGCCCTTTGTCTGCTTGCTCTGTTTGTTGCTCAAGCGGAGCCAGCACGGCCCTTCCCCCCGCTGCCCCGCAAAGATTGGCCCCGGGCCTTTGTTTTCGGGGAGGAGCAAGGCACTGGGTGAGCCGGCGTGCCGCCGACCTCGTGCCGCCCGCGCGAGTGCGGGCGCCGATCATGCCCGCGCGCTGAGCATCCCTGCCGCGACCCCGCGCCCCGCTGTCTGCCGCATTATCGGAAGCCGCTTTGCTCGCATTGTGTGGGCGGTGTAATCTCTGAGGGTTCAGGAGATACTTTGAGGAGCTTACTTGGGTGGAATCTCTTGTCTCGCTCTGATCACTCTCCACTAGCTGCTGGCACCGGCAGGGCCTTCACCAAGGCGTGGGCCTGTGATCCCAGCCAACGTGGCTGTCTCCTGCCTTGGGCCGCGACAGCAAAGCGTGATGGCAACTGAGGAAGGCAATCCTACGGCGGGGATTTCGACCAAGGAGAGGCGAGGGCCTAGGACCTGGCACCTGCCTGAGCCTCGGGCAGGGGAAGGGATCCCTGGTAGAAACGACTACTGGGTGCCCTCTCCACATGCTTGAAATCCTAACTTACAGAAACTGCCAGAGATAATATATGTTTATCTCCCCAAACCATCGCCCCAAAGTCTGCCTTATCAGGGCCTGAACACTGAGGTGAATGAAGCATCATTTACCTGAGGTCCACAAGCGGATAAGCATTGATGGGAACACAGGACAAGTCTCTGCTTGCTTAACAGAAATGTGGCCCAGCAAAGGGGCCAAATGTGTGCAAAGCAGTTCCCTTTCCTCACCGGTTTCCATCCTGAAGTCAGGCTTTTATTCCCACAAGGCAGTTGACATTTTGCAGTGGACAGCCACACTGTGGGATGAGAGTGGGGGGAGGAGAGGAGGTAAGACCCCAGAGACCCCATCTCCCAGTGCCTCTGAGCCTCAAAAGAATGCTTTGAATTCCAAAGTCCCTCTCTTCTGGGAGCTCCAAACTACCTGATTGTTTTCTACGTTGGAAGATTCCCTAACAGTCTCCTCTCTGATTTTCTCCACGTTTACTCTGTGTGTGTGTGTGTGTGTGTGTTTACCCACCTCCCAGGCTTCAAAGGCATTCAGCACCCAGTGCTCAGCACCCCCACTCCCAGTATCCTCCAGGGTCTCCTCCCTTCCCTGTTGGAGCGTGTGCTGTGGGAAGAACAGAGGCTGGGAAACCAAGAGGTTTGGACCTTTGTTATGATTCTGTTACTAATGCCATAACCATGGGAAATCCCTTCCTCTCTCTTTCTTGGGGAGCCTAAAGAATCATCTAGAAACCCAGGAGCATGGATGAATTAAGGTCTTTCTAGTTAAAGACCATGACTGGAGATCCTCTGTTTTCCCCAGGGCCCAGGACTTGTCCCTCCATCAATAGTTCTGGACTCTAAGCCGGGGAGTGTGCTCTACCAGGGGCACGTGGAAATGATGGCTAAACTCAGAGGCAGGTCCTGATGGTGCTGGACCTGTGCACAGATATTTTGGGACTTTTCATAGTTCTTAAATCCTACAATGTGGACAGGTCCACTGGGTCTAGAGCTTGACCTGACATCTGAGATTTCAGAATCACCTTTTCCCCTGAGGTGGAATCTTCCTATGGGCCAAAACCATCACGCTGGAGCAAACAAACATGCTTTCAGACCCCAGCTGGGGGTCTGAGGCCAGTAAATTTATCAAGAAAAACTCCAGCCCCCATTCTTCTCCCCCAGTGGGGCCACCATCTGAAATAGGCTATTACCAACTCTGTGCTTGAAGTCTCAACTTCTCTGTTGTCATTCTCACTAATATTATTTATTCCTTCTCAAATATAGTTTATTAACTTTATTTAATACAAGGGCTCTGGGAATTTCTTCTGCAATAATAATAAAAGTTATGCAGTGCTGTGGACTGAACTGTGTGTCCCCAGATTCATGTGTTGAAGTCCTAACCTCCAATGTGACTGTGTTTGGAGATGGGGCCCGTAAGGAGGTACTTAAGGTTAAATGAGGTCATAAGGGTGGGGCCTTGATCTGATAGGATTAGTGTCCTCATAAGAGGAGATAGTAGAGAGCTTGTTCTCTCTCCCTGCATGTACATAGAAGAGGTCATATGAGCACACAACAAGATGGCAGCTGCCTGCAAGCCAAGAAAAGAGGCCTCAGAATGAAACCTATCTTTGCCAGCACCTTGCTCTTGGACTTCTAGCCTCCAGACTGTGAGAAATAAATTTCTGTTGTTTGAGCCACTCAGTCTGTGGTATTTGCTACGGCAGCCTGAGCAGGCTAGTGTATGCAGATATATATAGAACAATCTAGATGGCATTTAAAAAAAAAATTTCTGTGCACCACACGCTAAGAACAAACAAACAAACACCAGGGGTAACTTTTCATCCGCAGTATGTACTGGAGCAAAAGAACACATTCTGCCATTGAACAAAATCCCCCAAAAAGTTTAAAAAACCCAAAAAGCTCAAAGCACCATTAAAGTAAAAACTACTTGGGAGAAAGAATTTCCATCCTATGAACAATTTGAAATAAAAACTTCAGAATCATAATAGTGACTCTACCATAATTTTCTGTAATAAAATATCTATTATAACAGATATGGCAATACAATAAAAGTCCTATTGTTCCAGAAACTGTATTATAACTGAAACAGGGTAATTATAGAAATACTTGCATGAGAATTGCATGTTCAACAGAACCATTGAAAATCATTCTTCTCAGACTGAAAATAAGTCTTCTGGGTACAGAAGAACTCTTCAGTGAGATCTGAAATGGAAGACAAGGTGGATTAAAAAAAAAATCTTTTATAGCAGCATAACCTTCCAAAGCCTCCTCAGGGCCATCTGTAACATGTCTCCAAGGGCCCATCCAGCTCTGAGTTCCACACTTTTTTTGGAATACTAAAATCTAATAGTAGATTTTGAAGTAGGGCATCTCTATATTCTTTCAACAAACAGATTTTAGGGTGAATCTCAGTTATATCAAGTTCATTTTGTAAATTCTAACTTAGAATTTCTAGCTTTTTAGAACAGCTGACCCCTGGAACTTTCTGCAGAAATCTAATCGTATGTTGAAGGCATTGCTGGTACTGCCACTCCGCCTGCTTTGTGGTTTACAAAGCACTTTTCCACTCTCTTCCTCATGTAGTCTTCACAGTAATCCCAGGTTGCTGAGAGCGGGAATTCTTATCCTTATTTTATAGTTGAAGAAATTGAGATTATCCGGATGAAACCAGGGACAGGGAGATTTGTCTGGAAACAGTATTTGCACTGTAAGCACATTGTTTTTACTTAGCTTGTCTATTTATTTGATGTGGCTTTGGGGAAACCGACAAAAATGACAGAGGAGTAGGGGGCCAGAGGGCCTGCAAGCATCCCTTGTCACCACTACTGACTTCTAATGTTCCATGCCAAGGAACTTGTTACTTGAAAGTCTAGGGACCTGAAGGAGATTCACACAGTGGTGATGGTGGCTGAGGGACCCAGGGAGTGGGCCAGGAGGAAATAATAATACTAATCATGACAATGAGGAGAGCACACGCTCAACACCATGGCAAATATGTAGAGTGGTGCTAAGTAATGACTAAAGGGACAGGATAACCATCTACAAATATGTGAAGGATGTAAACAGCAAGGAAGAAGATGAATTACTTATTTAGAAGAACAATGATGAAGCCCAGGAGGAGCTCATTACCAGTCCCAAAGCCACCTTGTCCCTCAACAACCGTTTCAGAATTAAGCTCTCCCAAGACTAAAGGCAGGCGGCTGGATGGTCACCTGTATACAACAGGCTCGACGCAAGGCATGGCTGAGAGTGGTATTTTTAGCATGTTTGCAGGTACCATGTGCATGCTGTGCATGCTTGGATAATAATCATCATAGCTGGCATTTTCTGAATAACTGGTGTTATGGATTGAATTGTGTCACCCCCAAACATATGTTCAAGTCCTAACCCCTGGTACTTATGAATACGCCCTTATCTGGAAATAGGGTCTTTGCAGATGTAGTCAAGTTAAGATGAGGTCAGTAGGGTGGGCCCTTACTCCAATATGACTGCTGTCCTATAATAAGAGGGAAATTTGGACACTCACACAGACACACAGGGAGAACATCATGTGACAGAAAACGCAGAGATGCAGCTGCAAGCCATGGAACACCAAGGACTGGTGGCCACAACCAGAGGCTAGAACAGTCAAGGAAGGATCCTCCCCTACAGGTTTCGGAGGGAGCATGCCCTGCCAACTCCTTGGACTTCTTTTTTATTTTTTTAACACATTAAAAACCATTCACTTTTATTAATTAACAATGGATTAATTGTGGATCTTCAATGATCCTCAATCAAAATTCAGATTATAAGAATTCAGAAACATTCCTGTTCCTCTGATATAATGATCTGAGAATCGTGATTTTTATGGTTTACGTAACAGAGCTAATTATTTAGTAAACAAAGATGTATATTATTGTTAGACAATAAATTTCCCTTTTGAGCCACCCAGTTTGTGGTACTTTGTTATGGGGCCCCAGCAAACTAATACACCTTGTATGTGCCAAAAAGTGTGCTGAACACTTCACAGGTGAAAGGAATGGAATGCATCCTGGGGGAAGGACTGGGAGGTGAGGAGACCTCCTTTGCCTCCAGGGCTAAGGACTCAGAAGTCCTTTCAGCCCCACATGTCCTGGACCCAGCATGTGGGGCTGAAACCTCTCCTGACCCAAAACCTTGGCTCTGTGAGTGCCTTGGGACAAATGACTGTCTGCGAGGCTAGATCAAGATCCCCAGGAATCCTTAAGCACCAGACAGACTATGGTGCTTCCTTAGAGGTCATTTCAAATAAAAAGAACACGTTTTAGTTTTGAAAATGACATCTGGTTTACTCGTATGCTCTTATTAAGAGATTGCAGGGGTTTGTGTGTGTGTCCTGTGCTTGGATCATCCAGCCCTGGGTCTGGGCAGGGTTATCCTGAAAGAGCTGTGAAAGTGGGGAGCTGCCTCACTCATCCTCTGGAAAAGGGGAGGATGAGGGTGCTGGCCTCAGGGGATCCCACCTGAGTTCTGGCTCCATCTGGCTCTTTGAACAAAACCTAGCACCCTGGGAGATTGTTGGGCCTATCAGGAAGAGGGTGCATTATGAAGACTGGGGTGGAATTGAATTTCCTGCCACTCTGGGCATATGAGGCTCACATTTGGGAATTTGGAGGTTCATTTTCATAACCTATGATGTAAACAAGAATGATCTAGATTCCTACACATTACCTCCTTTAATCTTCAGAACAATCCTGAGACAGGTACTATTATTACTGTCATTTCCCAAATGAGGAAACTGAGGCACAGAGAAGTTTCCCAAGGTCATCCAGCCAGACCTTAAGACTATAAGCATTATGAAGGCACTAGCTGGATGCTGGGTCAGTACACAGTCACCACACCAGGATGGAGACCCCACTGTGCACCTCATTCATGGGACCTCCTCCACTTTGCAGGAGGTCCAGCTGCCATTATGAGAATGTGGTTCCACGTGTTATATTTACGGGCTTTGGTGTGTGCATTTTATGACTTTATTCATATCAGAATGAAGTTCCCAAGTTGCTGATGGGTTGTATGTTTGCATGACTTCTTATAGTTAACCTTCTCTAGAGGGTCCCCACCTTGAAGTTTCTTTCCCTTCCAGCATCTTTCCTTCCCCACTATCCTCTCCTCCCCATCTCTGGGGAAGTGAGCAGGCCCAGTTCCTTAATGTGCCACCAGAGCGAGCTGCCTGCAGAGGAACAGGAGAATCTCACCCAGGCCCATGCCTGGAGACACCCCAGGGAGTTGGGCTATTCTTAACTTTGGTTAATTTTCACTCTTGAAAGTTACCCAAACTCATACAAAAGCTCCTATTCAGGAACGGATGGGGTTATTTCACTGTGGCCAGGGGAACTCTGGTTAATGCTTTAGGCCCTTTCTCACAATGGGGTCAGAGGGGAAACAGAAGTGACAAAATGATGATAAAGAATACAAAGTTTCAGTTAACTAAGATAAATAAGTTCTAGAGATGTACCATACAGAATAGTATTTATAGCTAACAATACCATACTGTACACTAAAGTTTGCTAAGAGGGTAGATCTCATGTTAAGTATTCTTACCACATCCCCAAACACAAATCATAATAATAATAAAGGGGGCTGGACGAAAGGTCCAGAGGCGATGTCTGTATTTATGGCCTTGATGGTGGTGATGGTTTCACGGGTATAAACTCATCCCTAAACTCATCAGGTTTTGTATACATTGAATACGTATAGCTTTTTGTATGTCAGTCATACCTCAGTAAAGTGAGATATGTATCTATATATCTATAGTTCACAAACAAACATACCCAAAGTACTTATCCATTAAAAAAAAAAGTAACAAAATTGTTCTGGTAGTGTGAAAGAGGCTCACCCTCTGGATGCCCACAGCACCCGGGAAAGCAAGGCAGAGTGCTGGTTACAAGCAGGGGCTTTGAGGCAGGTGGAGCCAAGATGGAGTCTGGACCTTGACACTCACTATCTTGGTGGCCTTGGGTAGATCAATCTCTCTGCGCCTTGCTGCCTCCCTTCTCCTGTCTGTAATATGGCAGTGGCAACCATGCCTATGTTGCAGGATTGCTGTCAGGATTGAGTGAGACAGTGCAAGGTAAGCCCCCAGAAGTCTTTTTCAGATTTGAGATGGTTCCAGGCCAGATCTTGTCTGGGGGGCTCGGAGGAGATGGGGGGAAGCCTTCTCCATATGCCCCCTAAAGTAGCCCCTGGCCCTTCTGTTACCCACCACCCTCAGCCTTTGCACCCTCCCAAGAGCCTCCCCAACCTCAGCTTTGCCCCGAAACTGCACTTCCTCTTCCCTTGGAACCCCAGGAGCAAAGGTGGCGCTAGGCCTTTGCAAAGCCCCAGACCCAGATGCCGCCGGTACCCGCACTGCGGCCAGCTGGTGTTTGACTCTGCCCCGAATATCCACCGAATATTAATTCAGCGCCTTTACTTGTCAAGGCTGCCGTGCTCTCTCCCGCGCCGGAAATGGGGGGAAGGGAGGGGTCCTTAGGTCCTGAGCGAAGGGCCAAAGAGTCTCCCAGGAGGGCCCCGGGCTTGAGCAAGGTCCAAGGGAACCTGGACCTAAAACGGATGTGGGCGGGGTGGAAGGCAGGGGTGCGCGCGGCCTCGGGGCCCCAGCGACTCCACTCCAGGTGCCGCATCCGGCAGGGCCGCTTCCGGAGCCGGGCCTGGGCCGAGAGCGCGGCGGCGGCAGCGGCGGCGGCGGCGGCGGCTGCGGCTGCGGCGGCGGCTGCTGCTGCTGCGCTACCAGGTGGGTGACGCCCCGGAAGGCCCAGCGCTGAAGAGCCGGAAGGCGGGAGGGTGGGGCCTGCGCGCCGGGAGGGGCGGCCTGGTGTCCCTGCGCCTGCCGGCCTGTGACCTCGCGGCGCCGCCTCCGCAGGTAAAGGGCTCCGAGCTGCTGGAGCCGGGAGGGGGAGGGGCGCCCGGAGCGGCTGGCATGCCAGCTGGTCGCGGGCCTGGCTCTCCCGTGCTGGGCGCACGCTCTTCGTGCATTCATTTTCCATATGGAGAATCCGGGTACACGGAGGGCTGTGTGTGCGTGTCACCTCCTGCAGGAACTCCTGTGTGTGCGTGTGCCCGCGCGTGTGACTTCCCGCAGGAACCGCGGTGCGTGTGGCTGGTGTTATATCCGCAGGGCGGAGCACCCTTGGCCTTGCCCTCTGGGAAGAGAATCTGGACGCTAGCTTAGAGGTGATCAGGAAGGGATGTTACTGATTTAGGGGCTGGGGGAGATTAACTTTGTGGGGACTGGTAGCTTCTTTAGCCTTTAAAACAAACAAACAAAAGAAATAGGAATATTTTGAGAGGGTGTGAAGCGACTTGCTCATGGGCCAGGTAGGTAGGTAACGTGTGCTCTGCTAGGGTCCTGCTCGGCTCTGGCCTGCGTTGCTGCAGGTGGCGGCCCCAGTGTGGCTTGTGCTTTTGATTTTTCAGGAGAAATCACAAGTCTGAGGTGTATGTGAAATCTCTTGATTTTAAAATTCTGGCAACTAATTCGTTTTTAAAAAGTCTGTGGGCTAATCTGACAATGTTTGCTGATGGGATCCAGTCTTTGCCCTGGGGCATAGAGAGGTGGAAAGACACGGTTTATAGGAGCCAGTGGGCACACTGGAGCTTTGTAAATTTCACCAGCAAAGTAGAAAGTACTGAGGATTGCAGGTGGGCAACATCACTCTGATTCTTAAGTGGCCCTGCTTTCCTAATTTTTAAAAAGAGCTGTGTGCATGGAGGTCTGTGTTAGCTCTGCAGCCTTCCTCTCCTCATCTCTCACAATCTGGTCCACCTCAGAAAGCCAGGCTATAGTCTCAGGGACAGGCTCATCTCCCTCTCCCCCAGATCCCTGCTGTAATCGGCAGACCAGCCTGGGTGCTTACACGAAACCAGGGCTTCACGTTGGCATTTGCCTTCCCTGTGGCTGGCAGATGGGCTTCCTGTGACCGGAGCCTGTTTCGTGGACAAATCTGATTCTGAAATAGGTGTGATATGGGGGGAGGCACACTCCCGCCCCATTGAGGTCTGTCCCCATCAGAGTGCTCCTGTCTCCTCCCTCCTCACCCACTTCTCTACTGCTTACAGACAAAGGCAGCTGGAGTGGGAGAAGGAGAAGCAGGACCGGCTTCCTTCCTCAATCTGGCAGCCCTGGAGAAGTTGGGAGGCTGAGCTTTTTAGCGAGGGCTCAGGAGATGGGGCTGCAAACCTTTCTTCCACAACAAGAGTCTATTGATGCTCTAACTTCTAAAATGATTCTTACAAGGAAATTAAACCAGCATTCCCTTGGATGGAGGCAGCCACAATGCCACCTCTTTACCCATGGTGTGGAACCATTGAACCCAGCTGGAATCAGGCCACTTCCTTGCCTCCCCTCCCACACATCATGACACCTGCTGGCTCTCCAGTTTTACAGAGCTCTGGGCTTGTGCCTTGTGCTGGCCCAACTGGGCTAAGTGGAGGTTGGAAGTGGCGTTTGCACAGTGATGTCTCATTAGCCCCTGTGGGTTTCGACCTAAAGTCATTCAGAGCAGGTTGGAAACTGTTTTTTTGGTTTTTGTTTTGTGGGCTTTTTTAATAGACAGTAGAGGGTGAAATGGGTATATATCTATTTCCTTCCTCTTTTACATACCTTTTCTTGCTGTGCAGAAACTGTTTCAAGAATACAGATCCATAATTCTGCAGAAAACCTGTTTTAGGAGTGGCATCTGGGCAGAGTACACTGGCCTAGAAGCCAGACTTGCAGATCAAGCATGGCAAGGCTTAAGGTCTTCATGCCTCTGGGAATGGGAGGCTCATTGCAGCCTCCAGAGGGTGCTTCATCTCCCTTTTTTCAGCATAAGTGACAGATAAAAAGCGGGATATAAACCAGAGCTAAGCTAGAAGGTGACTAGATATTTTACAGGAGGATTTTTAGCTTTTTGAAAGGTTTTACCATGAAATTAATTCCTTTGGTTATCTTAATATGTACTTGAAATTAAACATTTTGTTTGCATAGCTTTACAGGACCATGGCTTTTGGGTAAATCAGGTTACTCTCTCTCCCCCCATTTCTGAGTGCAGTTCCTTCGCTGTTATTAATGCTATAATGTTATCTTGACAGTTGTGCCTGGAAAATTCTTGACCTCTGGAAGGGTGGAAGGGGGCTCTCTTGCAGGGAGGAGGAGGGGGCATGTGCTCTGTCTACACGTGGTCACCACTGGTGAGCAGAGGGACCTGGAAGCTAGCAGGCATTTTAGCAGATCCAGGACACCTGGGAGCCAGAGCAAGGACAAACACACTTGAATTCTCCTCTAGTCCCTTGGGCAACCCTGCAGGACTGCCCCTCCACTGCCTCTCACACCCCTGGTGAACAGACACATCTGGCGGATGCCTCTTTGCATTTCTGAACTCAAGGACTGAGTAACAGACGTCAGACATCTTGAGTCATACTCTCATAGACTCTTGCTGTCCAAAGTGAGGGCAGAAGATCACCTGAGGGTGCTTGTTAATACAGAATCTCACCCTGCCCATAGGGGCTGTGTTTAACAAGATCTTCAGTGACTCCTATGCACTGGTGGAGAATCACTGATGTCAAGAATATAAAAGGAAAAGAGGGGAAATTTACAGGGGCTGGAGCACAGGATCCCTCTTACCTCTCCTGGGACTACAAAGACGTTCTGACTGGTGATACAGGAGATCCACAGATTTGTTCTAAGGGCTGAGAATTCTCTCTCGGGATTGGGAGGGTAATTTTACATTAGAGACTAATTCTGGATTATCCTTGGGTTTAAAAAAAAACCTCATCTATCCAAAGGATATTGAGTAATAGAGTCTGCTCCAAACTTCCACAGTCGAGTTCCTTTAGTGAACGTTTGCATGTCTCAGCCTTAAATGAAAAGGGGAGTGTTGGTGAGAAAGGAAAGTGCCCACCGAGCCTTGGGTCTAGCCGAAGCTGGAAGGAGAATCACCTGCTCATTGCTGCTTTGATTTTACTTCCTATCCTGCCAGGTGGCCCATCAGTGCCAAAGCTCTCCATTCCCACCAACCTTGGGGCGGAGCCTGACCTGCCCTCACCCTGGCCCCTGCCTGTCCTTTTCCTGCTAGTGTGGCAAACAGTTTCCTGACCCCAGAGAATTGTTCTAAAGGTCATTGTTCCAAAGTACACCCATCCATCTGTCATCTGTCCATCCATATGCAAACCCCTGGAATTCTTTGATTTCTTTTATTCTCTGGTTGTTTCATCTTACTACATCATCTTGTCCTTGCCTTTGATGTCTCATGAGTAGAACTGGATTGACTCTATGAGTGGTTGCTTATAGAAGCCAGTGGTGTATGTTAGGAACCAGACGTTCATTTAGAGCCATCATGTCTGAGAGTCTGCAGTGTTCCAGACTCGCTCCAGGCACTTTGCTTCCATTCTACTTACACTTTGCAAGAATCCAGCCTATAGGTGGTTCATCTCCATCTTACAGGTGAAGAATCTGCCATTCTGCTCAGGGTCATCCAGTGGGTGAAGGCTGTGTGGTTGCAGAGTCCTGTGCTTTCCCCTTCTCTGGCTTGGCGTGGGCAGAGATGCCCTGTCACACAGGAGACGACCAGGGGCTGGGACTTCGTGCACTCGGCCAAGGTTTGTGCTCGGGGATTGCCTGAGCCAGCTGAAAGGCCCTGATGCAAGAGAGCTCAGACTTGCCTCACTCGTGATGAACTGGTGGAACACGTGGCCAGCGTTGCTCCTTAACCTGTTGTAAATCAGAAGTTAATCAGAGGGCAGAGAAGACCTTTCACCCACCCTGCTGATTCAGTCTGCTTATTAACTGAAAGCTGCCCTGCTTTCTCTTTGGCAAAGGACTTGGCACATGACTGGGGAGTGCTGTCATCGTGCATACAGCAGAGGTACTGTTCTGTACCAAAAATGGGGAACCTTCCTTAAAACTTTAGGAAGAGCAACATTTGGGTAGAAATGTGCTTCACTCATTAAAACTCTCCTTTGGAATGCTTCCTTCAAGGTCTGCTGCGATGCCCGTCGCGGTGGAGGACATCATGAGGCTGCTGTGCTCCGTCTCTGAGGAGAGGAAAATGAGGGCGGCCGTCAGGCACTCCGGGAGGGGCGCCCTGGTCACAGGGGCCGTGGCCTTCGTTGGTGGTTTGGTGGGCGGCCCACCAGGACTAGCTGTTGGTAAGTGCAAGTGCCTCACAGGGACAGTGCAGTTGTTGGGAAAAAAAGACCTTTGAAACCTCAGAGACCTCATAAAAGCCTCTGTCCTGTGTGAGAAGTTTGTTGAGTTGAGGTTGCTTCTGTGAAATGATCTTTGGGTACATAAGTCGTCCTGTTAAAAACACAAGCTTCTGTGTGAATGTCTCAGAAGTGCAGGGCTCTCTCAGATGGCATCTGTCATGCAGACCTGGAGGACACCTTTCCCCCCAGGGATGTGTCCTAGAGTCTGAAGATTTCAGGGTGTCCTGGGTCCCTTGGACAGTCTCCCTCCCCCTATCACCATTACACATCCAGAGAGGAAGCTGAGATTTGCCAGGCACCTACTGGGGGCCGATGCTGTAGAGCCACTTTACATAAGCTCGTTCCCAGAGCGCTTCCCCATTCTGAAAGCAAGCAGTCCAACGCAGGAAAAGCAATAAGCTAACTTGTGGAGTGATCACCCCTGTCCCCTTCTTTTACCACCTGCTTCTGTTTGGGAACCCGTTTCTGGCAATAAATGAAACTTTGGCTGATTTTCCCATCATTCATTGTTGCTAGAATGAAGTTGCTTCCTTTGGATTGTGAACCGGAAGAATTCCTCTGTGGCCCAAACCATGGGCTAGGGGTGGTGTCAGAGAGCTGGCTGCTGTCCAGGTCTGACTTGAGGAGGGGCCAGATAAGGCCTCCTTCGAGGTGCCTCAGATGGACCCTGCAACACAGGGGCATCGGCTCAAGGCATGGTCTGCTGCATTGGGCTCAGTAAATATTTACTGAATGCCTCCTCTGTGCCAGGCAGCCTGTGGTGGGATACAGGGCCTGGGAAAGCTCACAGTCTGGTGGAAGTCCTTTCTGTATGGCTTGCAGTCTTCACATGAATACAGGCTGGAGAGGTGACTGCTTTTCTGCTGAGGTTGGTATCTGTGTCCCAGCTCACCAGTAAGGCTTCCTGCTCTGTTCTTCCCTCTGGTAGCAGGATTGACATTCAAGGACACTGTATTAAGCTGAGCCCACACCGGGGAGAAAAATCAGCCTGTGGGTGGCCCCAGACCTTCCATCTATGCATTTCCATTTCCAGACTCTGTGAATTAGTGAGTCTTGACTTCAGCTTCTTGCCATCCAGGAAGTAGCCCGTGAGGGAGGAGACAAGGCCATTTCCTTCTTCCTCAGTGACATCCTATATCTTTGTCCCACCCCATCTAATGTGCTCAGGGAAGGCTAGCTGGGATCATTTATCATATAGCTGTGCCCAAATGCCATTTTGGGAGGACATATTTTATTCAGATTGAGTAAAAGCTGGTAGAGAACAGGATGTCTGCAAAGAGAACCCCAGGGATTCGCTACTTGCAGCCCCTGGTCATGGGCAGGAGCATCATTTTACCCAGAAAACAAAGGAATTTTTTCTTCTCCAAAGACTTGGTAATTTTCTGGTCGATATTTCCTGGCGACTTTTTGCATTAAGTGCTGGTCTAAATCAAATATTGATGTTCTCACAAAGGTTTAGTGCAGATGAGTGCAACTCTTATCAGCTCTTAAGTGTTTCACTGGTGTCATGGGGAAAAGTTCAGTAAAACTTGTAAATGACTGGCCCTCCCTCCCTAGAATGCTCCTTATTTTCAGACTGGGGGGAAGCTGTCTAAGGGCAGTGTTCAGCCTCTAGGACATGAGGCTGGCTGGTCCCCAGAGAAGGTGTGTGCTACCAGGTGCCTCCATACTTGGTTTCCTGAGACGGTGCAAGATTTACTTACTGTTGGCTGAGTCCAGCTTGCAAATGGGTTCTCTGTGGCCTGGGCTGCATTCTTTTAGAAAAACTTTTTATTTTGGAATAATATTAGATTTACAGAGAAGTCGCAAAGATAATGCCGAGAATTCCCATATATCTCTCACCCAGTTTCAGTTCCTATATTACCAAGGCACACTTGTCAAAACTAAGAAACCAACACTAACATTACTATTAACTATTCTTCAGACTATATTTGGATTTTATCAGTTTCTGCATCCATGATCTTTTTCTGTCCCAGACCCAGCACAAGACAGCACATTGCACTTAATTGTCATGTCTCTTCAGTCTCCCCAGTCTTGTTTTTTTTACCCCACTTTTTTTGATTCGTTTCCCATATAGTCCATTACAGAGTATTGAGTAGAGTTCCCTGTGCTATACATTAGGTCCTTATTAGTTTTCTGTTTTATATATACTAGTGTGTATATGTCAATCCCAGTCTCCCAGTTTATCCCTCCCCCTTACCCCCTGGTAACCATAAGTTTGTTTTCTACATCTGTAACTCTTTCTGTTTCGTAGATAAGTTCATTTGTACCTTTTTTTAGATTCCACATATAAGTGATATCATATGATATTTGTCTTTGTTTGACTTACTTTACTCAGTATGACAATCTCTAGGTCCATCCATGTTGCTGCAAATGGCATTATTTCATTCTTTTTTATGGCTGAGTAATATTCCATTGTATATATGTACCACATCTTCTTTATCCATTCCTCCGTCGATGGACATTTAGGTTGTTTCCATGTCCTGGCTATTGTAAATAGTACTGCAATGAACATTGGGGTGCATGTATCTTTTTGAATTATGGTTTTCTCCGGATATATGCCCAGGAGTGGGATTGCTGGATCATATGGTAGCTCTATTTTTAGTTTTTTAAGGAACCTCCATACTCTTCTCCATAGTGGCTGTACCAGTTTACGTTCCCACCAACAGTGCATGAGGGTTCCCTTTTCTCTACACCCTGTCCAGCTATTATTGTTTGTAGATTTCTTGATGATGGCCATTCTGACTGGTATGAGGTGGTACCTCACTGTAGTTTTGATTTGCATTTCTCTAATGATTAGTGATGTTGAGCATCTTTTAATGTGCTTTTTAGCCATCTGTATATCTTCTTTGGAGAAATGTCTCTTTAGATCTTCCACCCATTTTTGAATTGGGTTGTTGTTCAGCTGCATGAGCGGTTTGTATATTTTGGAGATTAATCCCGTGTCGGTTGCTTCATTTGCAAATATTTTCTCCCATTCTGAGGGTTTCTCTGGTCTTGTTTTTTACCACTTTGATACTTTTGAGGAGTACTGGTCAGGTATTTTGGAGAGCTCCTCTCAGTTTGGGTTTGCCTGATGTCTTTCTCACGAGTAGACTGTGGTTATGGATCTTTGGAAAGAATACCATGGAGGTGCAGTATTGTCACACATTTCAGGGACATATGACACCCACAGGACCTCCCTTGTGATGCTCACCTTGATCACCTGGCTAAGGTCATGTCCGCCAGGTTTCTCCACTGCAAAGTTACTGTTTCCCCTTTCCATACTCTACTCTTTTAAAGAAAGTCACCAAGTCCAGCTGGGCTGCGTCTTTTCAATATCTGATTGCCGATATTTAAAAATCAGGGCTTCCATGGTGGCGCAGTGGTTGAGAGTCCGCCTGCCAATGCAGGGGACACAGGTTCGTGCCGACCCCACATGCCGCAGAGCGGCTGGGCCCGTGAGCCATGGCCGCTGAGCCTGTGCATCCGGAGCCTGTGCTCTGCAACGGGAGAGGCCACAACAGTGAGAGGCCCGCGTACCACAATAAATAAATAAATAAAAATCATAAGATTTTTAAAAGATACATACTTGGTATTCCATGTGGCAGCAATTGGCTGGCGTAGGGTAGCCATGTCTCCTTTAGACAGCGACCTGTCTCTCCAGGTCACCACAGTCCCACTCAGCTCGCTTCACTCCTTTCAGCTACCTGCCTGACCCCTGTAGGCACTTGAGTTTGAGACCCCTGCTCTAGGACATCTTCCTGTAGCAGACTGCACCTGACCTGGTTAAATAGAACTTTCCATTGATACAAGGTCTTCAAATTCCAAAATAGTGTGCTTTAACTTTGATAATAATAAATTGACATTTAAAAATAATGTTTGTGCCCTTTTGGGGTAGCAGAAAGAGAAGTAGTTGAATACATTAAATTTTTATTTATCATCATACAACTTTGGAGGGGTTGTATGAAAAACATTGTTTCAAGAGAAAATACCTCCTCATCTGTCTGCAGGGTCCTTTATAACCACGTGGTTCCACTGGAAATTTCAAAGTTCAGAGCTAAGACTCACATTAGCCATCCAGCCTCACCACTGAGATGGTTCTCCCTGAAAATGCATTTGCTTCTCAGCCCTGTTCTTTGAGATGAGAGAGATTTTTATGAGAAGCATGGAAACCTTCCGCCCACGAAGAGGATTTTAGTTAGCACAGCTCTCAGGAGGGGAGATGCTTTGTGTTGCACTGTGAGCGCAGAGCTTAGGGGAGGGCATGTTTGGGTGTCAATTATCTGAGCCAAATCGACCAAAGGCCACGTCAACCTTTGCCCTCTGCGCTCCTGGCGGAGCAGGCGTGAAGCCAAGCCCATTCTGACCTGCTCATGAATGTGCCCACTCGTCACAACGGTAGATGTGAACTCAGCGAGAACCTGTGACTATCGTTTATGAATATAAATGACCGACTAATTGAGTCCTTCCTGTTTTCTAGGGGGGGCCGTCGGGGGTTTGTTAGGCGCGTGGATGACAAGTGGACAGTTTAAGCCAGTTCCTCAGATCATAATGGAGCTGCCACCTGCCGAGCAGCAGAAGCTCTTTAACGAAGCCACTGCCATCGTCAGGCACCTGCAATGGACGGACGCCGTGCAGCTGACCATGCTGGTCATGGGCAGTGAGGCCCTGCAGCAGCAGCTGCTGGCGATGCTGGCCAACTACGTCACCAAGGAGCTCCGGGCGGAAGTGCAGTACGACGACTAGGCCTCTACTCCAGGAAGCGGGGTCCATTTAGATGATTCCCCCCGACTCATGGAAGGTGACTGGGGAGCTGCAGGAAGCCCCACATCATCAGAATATTACCCTAAACTGTAGCGAAATCTCCTGCTGGAGAGGCTGGGGCTCTGCCGTTCTGGAATTATTTGAGAAGATGCCGTGTTTTGTGGCTGTGTGCACCTGTGTGCCCTGACAACCCTTCAGCTGGGAAGCTGGTGAACAGTAAAGCCGTGACTGCTGCCACGTAGTGGCAGTTTTCTGAATCTACTCTCACTCACACAGGAGCTAGAAGAAGGTCTTCACGTTCAGCCTTCTCATCTTATCATGTGAAGATGACGCCTGTCCAGGCAGCCGTTGCAGGACCAGCCCTCCCTTGGGACCTTGGGGCTGTCCCCTGCTGGAATCATGTTTACCTCTTGAATGCCCCTTCCCCACCCAATGACTTGTGAGTGGTCTCAGGGAGGGGGCAGTCGGCCTGCTGAGTGAAGCCACAAACGTCAGTGGCACCCAGCCCCTCCCCCAGTAGCTGCCCGACTGGGCTCTCACCCTCCCAGGGGCTTGCTTTCCCCATCTGAAAAGTCATAGTAATTCCTGAGTTCTGTTTTTTAAATTAAATATTTTCAGTAAATTATTGCTCTTTCTGAAGTGGTAGAATCATAAACTTTCTCTAAGAAATGAGTCCACCCTAGGTTTCCCCTAATATTGTTTTTGCTTTGCTTTCAGAACCACAGTTTGACAAGTGTCATCAAACTACAATAAATGTTTTCTGAACAGTCCTTTTCTCCACCCATTTGTGTAAAGTATCTCTGACATTTGAAGTTGTACACATGGAGCACAAGGGAAGGGAAGGTGTCAGATTTGTGACTTTAAAGAAGGAATGAAAGCCCCGGATTCCAGGGCCTGCGACCTGACTTTCCAGGCTGCTGTGGTGCCCTGTGCTGCCTGTGAGCACACACTGCCCCGAGCCTCCCTGGCAGCCACAGGATGTCCCTTGGGTCCCAGGGGCCTGGAAGGAAGCTGCACTGTCCTCCCTGCTGAGCAGAGTCAGTATCCCGCACCTCTGTGTGTGTAAAGAAAACTTCAGGGCAAATTAGAACCCAGGGTGATTAAGGAAGGATCAAGCTTTTATCTCAGAAAAGTTGCTCTTTTTTTAAAAATAAATTTATTTATTTATTTTTGGCTGTGTTGGGTCTTCGTTGCTGCGCGCGGGCTTCTCACTGCGGTGGCTTCTCTTATTGCGGAGCACAGGCTCTAAGCACGCGGGCTTCAGTAGTTGTGGCTCACTGGCTTCAGTAGTTGTGGCTCGCGGGCTCTAGAGCGCAGGCTCGGTAGCTGTGGTGCATGGGCTTAGTTGCTGCACGGCATGTGGGATCTTCCCGGACCAGGGATCAAACCCATGTCCTCTGCACTGGCAGGCGGGTTCTTAACCACTGGGCCACCAGGGAAGCCCAGAAAAGCTGCTCTTTATCTGGCCTTATCTAGCACACATCAGGTGCCCTTTACAGGCCACACTCCTGGGGTTGATGAAGCCACTTTGGACATTTGCACTGTTTGGGTTGATGGGGGGCAGGGTGGGGTCCTTTTAGATGATTATCCTGACTCATAGAAGGTGACTGGGTAGTTATGGGGGGCCCCACCAATTCAACTTGTGTGTTGGGTCCTACTCTGCCAGGCCCAGGGGACACAGGTGGTCCCAGCTCGGAGCTCCTGCACCAGTGTCCCCTGGAGTCCCTTCCCTGGCCTGCCTACCTTTACCCTTGGGAAAACCACTCTCGGGAGGAGATGGCCTGACTCCTGACCAATTTGGGGTCAGATGAAGCAGGCCTTACAGAATAAAGTCACTGGCCTAGCCAGGTCCTGGGTGACTTGCGGTAGACTTTGGGCCCAAGAGGAGTCCAGGCCTTGAGTGTCATCTCCCTCAGGAGCTGAAATCACTTTCCTTGCTTTCCCCTCACACTCTACTCCCAGCAACTGTGGCTTTAGTATTTCTGCATCTTCTTTGAAATTTTTTCATTTATTTATTTTTGAATAGGTAATACAAGCCTGGTACAAAACTTAGAAGACATCAGAAGATACAAATGGAAAAGGAAGGCGTCCTCCTATACTGACCCCTGCTCCAGCCCCCTTTCCAGATACAGCCACTATACCAATTTCTTGTATATTCCTTTAACTCTGTTTTTAGATAGTCATTGAATGAATAGTATTCTTTTCTTTTATTTGTCAGTGTTCATTGCTGAAAACAGAAAAATCCAGAAAAGTATAATGAAATAAGAACCATTAAAAGTATCACCACCCATGGGACTTCCCTGGTGGTCCACCTTCCAATGCAGGAGATGAGGGTTTGATCCCTGGTCGGGGAACTAAGATTCCACATGCCTCCAGGCAACTAAACCCGTGTGCCACAACTACTGAGCCCGCGCATCTCAACTAGAGAGCCCACGTGCCCTGGAGTCTGCACGCCACAACTAGAAAGAGAGAAAACCCACACGCCACAACTAGAGAGAAGCCTGCCTGCCACAACGAAGAGCCCATGCACTGCAACGAAAGATCCCGCGTGGCACAACTAAGACCTAGCACAGCCAAAAAAAAAAAAAAGTGTCACCACCTAGAAAGCCACTGTTAACAAATTTGGCATATTTTGTGCAAACCTTTTAATGCTATGTATTTCTAACATATTTGCATCTTTACTGTTTAGACCTTTTTGAACACTCTTACCAATTAACATTAAATAACATTTGTGATGTAATTTGAAATCTCTTGTAAACATGTGTAATGGCTTTATAATATTCCACTGCACTAAACCATATATACATACCTGCTGTAGTGTCCTTTCTAGGTTTTTACTATTATAGTGCTGCATTTTTGTGTGCATATGTTATGCACACAGAATATGTTCATATTTTCGATTATGATAGATAGTCTGTAAGATAGATTCCTCAACGTGAAATTGCTGGATTAAAAAGTATGTAATATTTTTTAAGGCTGTCGTTCTATTCGGTCAAAATTCTTTCCAGAGGGGCAGTATCAATCATTTGCTCTCCCAGCAACAGGTTTTGGGGGTGCACATCTCATCACATCCTCACCAAGAAATAGAATGAGAGTGTCTTAAAGCTCTATTAATTTAATGGGTGATTACTGACATCTTGGTTCAAGTCATTTATCTTTGGATTATGAGTGGGGTTGACAAGGCCAGGGTGACCACCTGACGGCCACCTACCCAGGTGGTGCTGAGAGCCCCTGGGCCCCCATGGCCCAGGCCTAGCAGAGAGTGAGGGGGCCCTGGCCTGAGCAGAGGGCTGGCGGGGCGGTGGCGGCTTGTGGCCAGGAAGCAGCAGGGGAATGCCAGCAGCGGGAGCCTAAGGAGGCAGCTGAGGAGGAAGCCTTGGTGGGGGACCCAGTAATTATACAAAGAAACCTTCTGCTCTGGGCCGGTTATTAACCTGCTTCGGTGTTGACGCGACAGTGCCGAGTGAGATTTTTCCAGGCAGATGGTGTATTTTTAGCTAGAATGAACTTTTCTATTTTTCTGGTTTTTGGAAGCAGACACCGGGGTGTGTTGCTATGCGGGAGGACTGGGGCTCAGGGTGTGGAGGAAGGGTCCTCTCCCCGTTACTTATTGAGAGGTGCCACCTAGTGGGGAAGCGGGTGCATCCTTTCTCTTCTTCCCTCTGGGCCGGGCCTGTCGAGCCTTCTCTGTCTCCAGCCAGGCCAGGATGTGGCTCCACAAGGATGATGTTTTGTGAGCTCCCCTTGGGAGGGGGCTGGGGCCTTCCTGAGATTTTTTCTTTTTTTTTTTTTGCAGTACGCGGGCCTCTCACTGTTGTGGCCTCTCCCGTCGTGGAGCATAGGCTCCGGACGTGCAGGCTCAGCGGCCATGGCTCACGGGCTCAGCCGCTCTGCGGCATGTGGGATCTTCCCGGACCAGGGCATGAACCCGTGTCCCCTGCATCGGCAGGCGGACTCCCAACCACTGCGCCACCAGGGAAGCCCTTTCCTGAGGTTTTAATAAGCTATGAACAGAACATCAGCCATGTCTGCTGCAACCTTTTTGTATATAAACCAGAATGTCTCTCAGTCCTGAACAGTCAACATATGGCAGTTAAGCAATGCCAGGATTCATCTAAACCACACAGGGAAGAAGGACTGTCTGATATAGTTTCAGTTTGTTGGGAGGAGATAAATGGCTTTATTCGCTGGAGGTGGCATCTTGGACCATTATGATGACAGCGGGTCAGGAGGCAAAGCTTGGGCCTGGCCGGCTGCATCGCAGCCTTGGGGCTGCTAAGGTACCCCAAATGCTGGCAAATAGAGGAAGTTAAAAAATGTTTTTCTAAATTATTGAGCTGGAGGCTATTTAATTTTTGTGGGTTTTAAGGGGAGGACTTTACTCGTTCTCATTTGCAGTTGAACAAATGAAAGGATAGTATCTAGGAGTTATCTGTTATACACCAATTAATTAGTATTAATGAATACACATGATCAAACGCAAAGCTGGCAGGGCTGTGGGAAACCAATGTATACACATACAGACACTCCACTGGAGAAAATGCATAGTGATACAGTCTTTTGGGAGAGTGATTTAAAGGAAAAAAGTCACAGGAACCATAAAATTGTATATACTTTCCAGCCAACCAATTTCACTTCAGGGAAAATATTACAATAAAATAATTCAAACAGAAAAAAGATAAAGATATTCATAGCACTGCTGTTTATGACGGCAGGAAAAAAAGGGAAACAATTCTGATGTTGAACAACAGGGAAATAGTTAAACTGTGTATGTGGGCAATGTAATGGAATACTAACAGCCAATTTTAGTAAGTAGTAAATGGGGGTGGGTGGATGAAAGTCAGTGGAATTGCTCCATGTGCATGATTTGCCTTACAGCAACTTCATACTTATGTGCTTGGGGGGAATAAAGAAAAAGACAAGCTGTAACTAGTGCTGGTGACCCCAAGGGCTTCCAGTGCCCCAAGGGTGTGGCTCAGGGGAAGCAGCACAGGTGGATGAGAATCTCAGAGTGTGGGCATCTTGTGCCTGAGGGGATTCTAGTGTTTTAAAATGTGAATTACTTACCTATCAGCAAACCAGGCAAGAACCAGCCTGGTCCCCAGCTCCCTGGGGCTGCTCCTCCCAGGAACTGTTCAAGGCCACGTCACAAGCGGCGTCCTCACAAGCCTGCCCTACAGAGGCGAGGTCCCACTGCAGCGCAGGGTTCCAAAGCACAACTCTTAGGGGTGTTACATGTGCCGCCTGACCAAGGCAGGAGGGCCAGCCATGCTGGGAGCTGTTTGGATACAGGGTCTTCTCTCTAAGTTCTGTCCAACAGAAATATAATACAAGCCACAAACACAATTTTAGATTTTCTAGTAACCTCATTTTTTAAAAGTAAAAAATAAATTTAATAGTATACTTTAACCCAATATAGCCAACATATATTATCATTTCAACATGTAATCAATAGAAAAGAGTATTCAGATATTTTTATATTATCTCTTCGAAACTCAGTGTATATGTCACAATTACAGCACATCTCAAATCTGACTAGCCACGTGTTAAGCCATGTGTGGCCAGTGGCTACCACGTCAGGCATCACCACTCTGTAAGATACATAACAGAAGACATAAAGATGAAAGATTTTTCTTTTCCCCTTAGGTTGCCAGTGATATAGACATGTCCCTCTAAGGACCGGGAACCTCTTTCTGTCACTTCTCTGTTCTGAAGTTCAGCATCTGGGCTTGTTTGTGGTCCTTGTTAGAGGTCAAGATCAGGTTGCATGGTGCTACGGACTGAATTGTTTCTCCCCCAAATTCATATGCAGAAGCCCTAACCCCCTGTGACAGCATTTGGAGATGGAGCCTTTGGAAGGTAATTAGAGTTAGGTGAGGCCATGGTGTGGGGACCCCCATCCCCACAATGGGATTAGTGCCCTTGCGAGAAGAAACACCAGAGAGTTCCCTCTCCCTCTGTCTCTCTCTCTGCCATGTGAAGACAGGGAGGAGAAGGCCGTTTGCAAGCCAAGAGCCCTCACCAGAACCCAGCCATGCCAGCACCCTGATCTTGGACTTCCAGCCTCCACAACTGCGAGCGATACATGTCCATGGTTAGGCTGCCAGTCTGCAGCGCTTTGTTTTGGCAGCCTGAGCAGACTGCAGCAGGTGGGAAGCTGGGAGGGGGAGGCTTACCGGGGACCTCCCAGATCCCTGTTCTCTAACCTGATTTAGGGGCAACAGCATTTTCTCCCTGCCTTAAGATGACAACTTGACCTGGTGCGTGGGTGAAGACCCTCCTGGATGAACATCCTCAGCACTAAGAACCAGCCTTGTCCTTCTGTCCCAGGCACAGGTGGCCCTCAGAGGCCTTGGAGGATGGCACCCCTTAATCTCTACCCCCTTTCTGCCTGCACCTGCCAAGCTGAGTGTGGCTAAAGAAAACACCTGTCGACAGTGACTGGTCTCACTCAGCACCACTGTGTTTTCCTAGTTCACTTCCTCTCTCACTGCCTCTCCTCTCCTCAGCTCCCAACCCTTCCTCCTCTGTCTTCCCTCAGGTCATGACCTTCGTTCCCTGAGAAAAGGAATTAACTGGAAGAGAATGTTCACTCCCTATATCTGTGCCCATCTTTCCTCCTGGTATTATGAACCGCCCTTGCTCTTGACTCAGGCCAGCCCCTCCACTGGACACCAGATCCCACCCCCTCCCTCCTGAGGACACTGCTCCAGTCATTTTCCTCCTTCCCCCTCATCGCCACGTCCCCCGCTACACAGACCTGTCCCATCAGCATGCACATGTGCATGATTTCTCCCATATTAAAAAAACAAAAATTTCAGCAAGGGTACCAGGAAAATTCAGTGGGGAAGAATTGTCCTTTCAACAAATGGTTCTGGAACAACACGTAAAAAAAATGAAGTTGGATGACCCCCTACCTTATAACATATAAAACGTTTTAACTTAAAATGGATCATACACCTAAATGTAGGAGCTAAAACTATGAAACTCTAAGATGAAAACATAGGAATAACTCTTTATGACCTTGGATTAGGCAACGGATCCTTAGATAAGACACAAAATCATAAGTGACAAAAGAAAAAATAGATAAATAGGACTTCATTAAGATTAAAAACTTTCGTGCTTCAAAGGACACCATCAAGAAAGTGAAAAAACAAGCCACAGAATGGGAGAAAATAATTGCAAATCATGTACCTGATAAGGGACTACTATCTAGAATATATAAAGAACTCTCACAACTCAACAATAAAAAGACAAATAACCCAATTTAAAAATGGGTAAAGGATTTGAACAGATATTTCTCCAAAGAATGTATTCATGGCCAATAAGCATGTGAGAAGATGCTCAACATCATTAGTCATCAAAACCCCAATGAGATACCACTTCTCCCCTATTCAGATGGCAAAAATAAAAAAGACAGTAACAAATGTTGATGAGATTGGGAAGAAACTGGAACATTTATATGTTGCTGTTGGGAATGTGAAATGGTGCAGTCACTTTGGAAGACAGTTCGACAGTTCCTCAAAATATTAAACAGAATTATCATATGATCCAGCAATTCCACTTATAGGTATATACCCAAGAGAACTGAAAACATATGGCCACACAAAAACTTGTATACGAATGTTTATTAGCAGCATTTTTTACAATAGCCATAAAGTGTTAACAACCCAAATGTTCACCACTTGGTGAATGGATGAACAAAACATGGCATATACATTGTATATAACATACGATGGAATATTATTCTGGAATAAAGAAGAATTATATTATGTGTATACTGATATATGCTACCACATGGATGAACTTTGAAAATATGTAAGTGAAAGAGCCAGTCACAAAATACCACACATTCTATGATTCCATTTATATGAAATGTCTAGAATAGGCAAATCCATAGAGACGGAAAGCAGATCAGTGACTGCCAGGGGCTTGGGGACAGAAGGAATGGCTGCTCATGGACATGGGGCTTCTCTTCGGGGGGACAAAAATGTTCTGACGCTAGATAACAGAGACGGTTGCACAATCTGGTGAATATACTAAAAACTACTGAACTGTATACTTTAAAGAGGGAGGGTGGATTTTATGCAATGTGAATTATATCTCAATAAAGCTGTTTAAAAAAACTCTCTTTGGCACTGCTGCCCCATCTAGCCACCACCCCATTTCTCTCTTTCTCTTTGCAGTGGAATTCCTCACAGGAGTTTTCCACACTCACTGTCACCAGTTTGTCTCTTCCCCTTCTGGCAGGCATCTGCTCCTACTACCCCACTAAATGATCTCCTGTCAAGGTCACTGTCCTCCACGTTACTAAACCCAGTGGTCATTCTCAGTCCTCATGTTACCCGACCCGTGGGCAGCATTTGGCCCAGTTGACCACGCCTCTCCACTTGGCCTCCCCGACCCTGTGCTCTCCTGGTTTCCTCTGGCCTCCCCGGCTGCTCTTTCTTGATCTTTGCTGCTTCCACCGCCAGTCCTGACTTGTAAACACTGAAATGTCCAAGGTTCGTTGCTTGACCCCTCCTCTCTCTCTCCCTCCCTCTCTCTTTTTATTGAGGTAAAATTGGTACATAACATTGTATAAGTTTCAGGTATACAACATTATAATTCAACATCTGTGTTCATTACAAAGTCTAGTTACCATCCATCACCTTACATTTGACCCCCTTCACCCATTTTGCCCATCCTCCCAACTCCCTTCCCCTCTGGTAATCACCAGTCTGTTCTCTGTGTCTATGAGTTTGTTTTGTTTTTTTGTTTGTTCATTTGTTTTGGGGGTCTTGTGGGGTTTTTTGGTTTTTGTTTTTAGATTCCATATACGAGTGAGATCATACCATATGATTTTTTTCTTTCACCTTCCAACTTTTTTCACTTATATTATCCTCATGGTCCATCTATGTTGTTGCAAATGGCAAGATTTCACTGTTTCTCGTGGCTGAGTAGTATTTCATTGTATATGTACACCACAGCTTTATCCATTCATCCATCGATGGACACTTACATTGCTGCCACGTCTGGGCTCACCCCTTCTCTCTCTTTTTTTTTTTTTTTCAGTACGTGGGCCTCTCACTGTTGTGGCCTCTCCCGTTGCAGAGCACAGGCTCCGGACGCGCAGGCTCAGTGGCCATGGCTCACGGGCCCAGCCGCTCAGCGGCATGTGGGATCTTCCCGGACCGGGGCACGAATCCGTGTCCCCTGCATCGGCAGGCGGACTCCCAACCACTGCGCCACCAGGGATGCCCCCCTTCTCTTTTCTATCTACAGCACCCCCCTGGGGCTCTCATCCTGTGCACAGCCTGCTCACTCACTGAAGATTCCCAAGTGTGTTTGTCAGCTCAGACTTTCTTCCTGAACTCCAGTCCCTTAAATACAACTGCTCGCTCAATCTTCCCAACTTTACATTCCAAAACTGAGTTCCTGATACCATACTCCCCACTCCTCAAAAAACCCACAACAAACATGCAACAACAGCAAAGCAGCTCCTCCTTCAGATTCCTGGATCTCAGAAACAAGGGGCTTTACGCCTCCAGTTGCTTTGACGTCTTTCTTTCTCTACATTCTATATCCATCCCATTAGCAAATTCTGTTGGTTCTTCCTTCAAGTATATCCGTAATTTAATCTCTTCTCAGCACATCCACTTGGGCCCTGGTCCATGCCACCATCATCTCTCCCTCCTCGGTGATCTCCCAGCTGCCCTCCTGGCCCTCTTAGTCAAGCTCATGGCAGCCCGTGATCCTGCTAAAAGATGAGTCAGCTTGTGCCACCTCTCAGCTGAAAGCCTTCCCATGACTCCCATTGTCTGACTCCAGAGAAAAACCAGAGCCCTTACAGTGCCTCCAGGCCCCTACTTCACCTCCCTCCCCATTACCCCTCATCTCCTTCATCTCTTCATCTCCGGCCACTGGCTCTGCCCCAGACACACTGGCCTCCTCCATGCTCCTGGACCAGGGCAGCGACCTTCCCACCCCAAGGCATTTGCACTTGTTTCTTCCCTCTCCCGAATATCTGCCTCGTTTCCTTCAGGTCTTAACTTAAATCCACCTTTTCAGTGAAGCCCTGCCTGGCCACTGGATCTGGAACTGTGGCTGCCCAGCCCTCACTGTCCCCTACCCTGCATTGTTATCATCTACAGCACTCAATGCCTACACATTTACTCCATTACAGACGTTTTTTCCCAGATGATATAGAGACCATCTATATCAAGAAGAGTGTGGAGATAATCTTTTCAGAAAACAAAAGTAAAAGCACATCAGCAGAGCTGAACTGACAGGGGACAGGCATGAGCATCTCCAAATAGTGTGGCCCCTCTTGGTTGGAAATCACCCTAGTGCTGGAGAAGACACCAGAGATAGAGTATAACATACCTTAAAAAATTGTATTTGCCTGTCTCTCTTCACTATAGTGTGAGCTCCAGGAGGGGAGGGATTTTTGTCTGATTTGGTCACAGCTATATTCCCAGTGCTTGTAGGTACTCAATCAATACTTGTTGAATGAATAAACAAAAATTTAAAAGCTAGCAGGCAGGTTTTCTCCCATTTCATTTTGCATCCCATACGCAGGCTGACTGCTTCTCACAGGCCAGGCCTAATTCCCACACCATCTCCATCTCACACATCCACTCCACCCAAGTGCGAGAGAAAAGGCAGCCTCCCGTGTGCCTGGTGAGGCTGGCTCCAACATCAGCGCAGTGTCTGAGGCCTACGTGCCAAGTAAACTTCCAGAATGACAGCAGTGGAAAGACAGACAACACCAACTGCTGGTGAGAATGTGGAACGACTGGAACCCTCATCTACTGCCGGTGGGGTGCCAATTGGTTTGCCTCCTGCCGAGAACTGCTGGGTAGCATCTGCTAAAGCCATGTATACATCTCTCCTATGGCCCAGCAACTTCACTCCTAGCTATGTGCCTAAGAGAAATGAGGGCTTACGTCCACCAATAGACATCTATAAGATTGGTCGTGAACCCTCATTCGTTGATAACCCCAACTGCAAACAACCCAAATGCCTGGCAACAGAATGAATAAACAATTGTGGAGGGTTCCCAGAGTAGAATACTCTACTATGATGAAAAACAACAACCACATCACCCACAATGACAGAGAGGAATCTCACAGACACAACGTTGAGCAAAGAAACCTGAACAAAAAGATACATACAGTGTGATTCTATTCATGTTGTCGAAGAAAAGTTAATCAGTCGATCTAAGAAAGAAATAGCAAATTTCATTCGAACCCGGACTGAGGATTATAACCCAGGAAAAGCCTCTCAGAAAGCTCCAAGAACTGTTCCACTTGTTAGAGATCAAAGCACAGTTACATAAGTTTTGGAGACAAAGGGCTGTGTATTAAATGACATATTGTTGACAGTTTACACAATCCAGATCTCTGAGTACAAAGCGAGTAGTGGGTCATGGGTCATCATGGCCCCTTGCAAGATTAAGAAAGAAGGTTATCGCCTAAAGAGTTGTGACCCTTGATGAGATTAAGGAGGAATGTTATCTCCTAAGGAGGTCTGGTTAATGCAGATGCACAGCACACACTAAAGGGAGGAGGTCCAAATGGGCAGAGAAAAATTTTACATTAAAATTTTTCTTGTCTTGTCATAAAGTATGAATTTTATTTCATCAATATGAAGTTTAAAAAAATAGGAAAAAATCTGTGGTGACAGAAAGCAGAACATCAGTTACCTTTGGAGGCAGGTACTGCTTGGGAGGGACTGAGGGAGCCTTCTGGGTGCTGGAGATGCTCTATATCTTGATCTGGGTGGTGCTTATAGGTGTGTGTGAGAGTGTGCAAAGTCTCACTGAGCTGCACGCTTGAAGTTTGTGCACTTTTCTGAATGAAGTTTAGACCTTGATAGAAAGGAAGGAAGGAAGGAAGAAAGAAGGAGAGAAGGAAAGGAAAGGAAAAGAAAGAAAGGAAGGAAGAAAGAAAGAAAGGAAGGAAGGAAGGAAGAAAAAGAAGGAAGGAAAGAAAGAAAGAGAGAGAGAGGAAGGAAGGGAGGAAGGAAGGGAACGAGGAAGGGAGGAAGGAAGGAAGAAAGAGAAAGAAGGAGAGAAAGAAAGAAAGAAAAAGGAAGGAAGGAAGGGAACAAGGAAGGGAGGAAGGGAGGAAGGAAGGAAGGAAGGAAGGAAGGAAGGAATAGAAAGAAAGGAAGGAAGGAAGGAAGAAAGAAAACAAAAGTCCCAGAGTGGTAACCCAGACAGATGACTGCTCTTATATCCGACCCTGTGCTAATTTCATCCTTGTAATGCTCTGAAGACCTGTTGATTTTCCTACCTGCTCACTACTTGACCTTTGGAGAGGAGGTCGATGTGCCGAATTACCTAGGACCTAATCCTGGAGGACACGGGTTCTTTCACAAAGTATATCCTTGAAGAACTTGGTCTCTCCGCATCATTGCTCTCCTAACTTGAGGAGGGCTGGGCAGGCTTTGTTTCCCCCAATCAGATTTTCATCTGAATTATGTTTGTTCCTCCACTCATGTGATAATCAGCTTGTGAGACAGACTGCCTGAGTGAGATGTCGCGTTGTTTTTGACTTGAATAAAGGAAACAATCACTGTGAATGTTCTGTTTACATATCTTGGAGCTGTTCATCATTGGGTGGATTTCTCCCTAACTGAATTGAAATCTGCACAGTGTCTTGGCAACAGCCTCATTCTGGGTGTGAATCTGGGCCCCAAGACCCTCACCTGGACTCCTTGGTCCTTTGCCCTGAGAGCTGGTCTGAGACCCCTGTCACATGACTCAGGACCACTCCTCTCTCTGCGCAGGTGCAGGACCCTCGCAGCTCTCAGTAGGTCTCCTCACTTAGTCCCGTGGTTGCACTGGTTGTCCAGATTCATGTCCTGTGCCCATTTCTAGAGCCAGGGTGTAGGTGAGTCAGCTGCAGCAAAACATGTGGCTAAAGGTAAGGAAGAGGGCTTCCCCAGGGGCGTGGGAAAAACACTCCGTGATCTCATTTTCTCTCGTGTTAGTACCACACTCGCAGCACTTCTGACACCAGATGTGCGGGGGTTCACCCCACCCGCCCCTCCCTGCACCAAGCAATTCTCTGTGACACCGACTGGATGTCCTATAATTCAGTTCCATTCTGGCACTAACTGGTGTTGAGGGCTTAGTCCCATAAGACTGCCCCCGGTTCAGATGCCAATCCCAAGTCCTAGGTGGTCACCTGTACTTCTGACAAACTGGCTATAAATCAGGGTTCCTGTGACCCCCCCTCCTTGGGTTTGATAATTTGCTAGAACAGCTCACAGAACTCAGGGAAATACTTGTTTACTTGTTTGTTATAAAGGATATAATAAGGAATGCAGATGAACAGCCAGATGAAGAGATGAGTGGATAGGGGTGTGGAGCTTGGGTGCCCACTCCGGGTGCACCACCCTCCCAGCGCCTCCACGAGCTGAGCAGCCTAGAAGCTCTCCCAACGCTACGCTTGTGGGATTTTTACGGAGCTTCCATCATGATTGATCATTAACTCAATCTCTCCCCGTCTGCGTGGATGGTGGAGATGGGGGCGACTACAAGTTCCGAGCTTCTAATCGTGGTTCAGTCTTTCTACTGCCCACTAAGTGTTGTTTCATTAGAAAAAGAGACACTGCTGTCACCCAGGAAGTTCCAGGGGATTTAGGAGCTCTGTGTCAGAAATGCCCCTGTGCTCTTATCACTTGGGAAATTACAAAGGTTTTAGGAGCTCTGTGCCAGGAACTGGGGGCAGAGACGAATATATATTTTTTGTATTATTTCACACCAGGGAATACCAGAGTGTGACCCCCCAAGGGAGGAACATGCACTCAGGTGAGCCACGGGTGCCCACCACGCCGTGAACTCGCTCCAGCAGCAGGGGGTAGGGAGCAGTAAGCAAACTGCTGTTTCCAGGTGAGGACACAGCATGAGTGCAGAACAGAAAGAGCACGGGGATCCTGGCCCTGTCCTGGGGTGATGATCTGCGCACCAGCCCCACTCAGTGCTGGGCGCCCGTGAGCCCTGCCTCCGCTGTGGCCCCCCAGGCCCCCTCCCTCTCACTGATTGCCTTTGCTTCAACTCTGACTTCTACTCCAGCTCAGGTGTTGGGGAAAGAAATTGTCAGTTAGTGGCTGGTCTTAGACCAAGCCTTACGGGTTCTTCCACTTCCTGAGGTGGGGGTGGGGACCCCAGGAGCCTCGGTTGAGATACAAAGGAAGGCATTTTGGCATTTTAGAATGTTGGTAATTTACAAACTACTTAAAGTTTGTGTGTGTGTGTGTGTGTGCGCCAGAATCCTGGGACCCTGATTTCCTCAGCCCTGGGCATTGCCGTGGGCAGCCAGAGGACCCTCTGTACTGAGAAAGAATGGGTGGCAAGGATGGCTGGCCCCAGGCCCCCACTCCCACCCCTCCCTGCTTGGGAGCCACGGTGGGCAGGAACTGGTCTCTGGAAAGCCTGTTCTTTGGGGTCAGAATTTCTGGCAGGATCCCTAAGCTGACGTTCCAAGGACTGAAATTTCCTCTTGTTTTTGCCCAGAAACGTCTGGCTCAGCCTGCCCTCCCTCTGTCCCCCCCACCCCCGCCTGCCTGCCTGCCTTTCTGTCTTTAGTGTTGGAACATTCCGGTCAGAGCTGGGCTCTGTGGTGTGGAGAGCAGCCAGCAGGAGATGGGATCTGGCCACTGCTTCTCGTGCGGCACTGACCCTGACTCGTGTGTCGGGGACACGCCTGCCCTGGGGGCCTGTGAAGGGGGCGGGGAAGAGCCCCAAGAGCCTCCCGTGGGCTTCACTCTCCTCTCCTTCCTGCGTCCTCACTGTCTGTTCCTCCCTTCTAGACTCATCCAAAGCCAGTCTGAGGCTTTGAGATGGGGAGTCCAGGAGGGGAAAAGGAGGAGGCAGGCCGAGAGGGGCTGGAGGTGTCTGTTGGGGACGGGGGCGCCCTGCCTGGTCCACGTCCAGCTCCATGGACTTATGTGAACTGCTCCCTCCAAGGCCCTAAGGAAGCTCCTTCGGTGTTTCAGTGCACCACAGACTCCCTCAGTTCGGACCTGGGTGGCCTGGAAGGGCAAAAGGGTGGGGGACGGGCAAGGGAAGGGCCAGAAGACACCCCAGTGTCTGGCTAGAAGGCCTGAGTGCACGCGCCAATGCAGGCCAGACAAGCAGGTTAGGCCAAGCCGATGGGGGCAGTTGTGGCCGCAGGGGTTGTCCTTGTGAACCCAGCATCTTGCCAATGGCCCCCGGGAGCTAGGGGAAGTCACAAGGCTACCTCCCCCTAGAAGAGAAGCATCTGTGGAATGGCCAGGGGCACTGGGCCTGTGCTGGGAGCTGTGGGGGCCGCAGATGAATGACGACTGAGCTGCCCCCTGCCCTTGAGCAGCTCAGACTTGAGGGCCAGCTTTGATGGGCACAGGCCCACTCAAGCACCTCTGGGAGGACAGGGTGGGGAAGCTGGAGCAGGCCTGCAGGTGCTCTGGGAGCATAAATGGGACAGCCATGCTGACCTGGGGCATCCTAGGAAGGCAGCAGAGTGGAGGTGGCAGCTGCACTGGGGTTCACAGGAGGGCTAAGTTCATGGGCAGAGGTGGAATGGCGAGCACAGAGATAGCAAGTAGCCCAGAGAAGCCCAGAGCCTGGGTTGGTTGGTCTTAGTGAGGCAGACCCCTCTCCCCCACCTCTGACCCCCACCCCACATTCTGCCCTCTGAGCACAGGTCCCACTGAGTCTGCTCAGGGCTGAAGCAGGGCGCCTAGGTGGAGGGCAGGATCCCTGTCACAGTTGCGGTCCTGGGCACAGAAAGAGGCAAAGGCCAGGCAGTGAGCACTGAGGAGGGAGGCTTCAGGCAGCCCAGAGCCTGCCAGCCAGGTGCGAAAAGCCCCAGACACAGAGGCGGCCCCTCCCCTGCCCACAGCCCTCAGGAGGGCCACTTCCTGCAGGCCCAGGGCAGAGGAAGCGGCTGCTTTGCTTTGCAAGCATGGCCTGAGAGACCCTGGGTCCTGGCTGAGAACTGGGTCAGCCTTGCACCCACTCCCACCCTGCCCAGTGGCTGAGCCCGAGAGTGGCCCTGACCCGCCCTGCAGCCTCTTTGTGGCCGTGTCCCAGAGAACAGGCTGGGGCAGGAGAGAGGCCAGGCCACCAGAAATCCTCTGATGCCAACCTGGATGCCATCCCCAAGGGAGCCACTGTATCCCTGCAAACAGGTGTGATGACACCTTTCCAGAAAGCTCTGCCTGGGTGGGTGGGGGTGGATGGGCACTTCCTGCCCTGCCTGAGAAGGCAACAATCAGTGTCTTGGGGGAGGGGCTGGTCTCCAACCCTCCAGAAAGAGGCCAGGGTTCTCATCCAGTGCCTTGACTGGGGGCCCCAGGAATGAAGCCCAATTTCCGTTTCCTTGTCATCCCCTCTGCCCCAGTGCCCCCAGCCTATTTCTTACTTGATTCATTTATTCAGTCAACAAATTAATGCCAGGGTCAGGAGGGGATGGTTACCAAAAAGACCCAGACTCCCAGGCCTCATGGAGACTACCACCCTCTATGATAAAGTCCTGCCCTCCTCTGAGGCTCAACCAAACACCACCTCCTCCAGGAAGCCCTCCCTGATCAAACAGCTGTCCTGAGGGCCTTAGGATGGCCTGTGTGACCTGGGTCTGCCTCTCTGGGACCAGTGCACAGATGGGTCTCAGTAAGTGGCAGCCACAGACCCTATCAGCACCACTACCCGCCATCATCATCATCCAGGAGGGATAAGATTCCCTGGGTCCTGTGAATCCTTTGCCTGCCTGCAGCAGAAAGCACCCAAATGTTATCAGCACACATGCAGTGGGCCCTATTTAAGAAAACTCAGCATCTAAAAATCCCAACAGACAAAACTGTTGGGAGAGGCCTGACGAGGCCTTCCCTAATAGCTGAGTCCTGTAGGAACATAGCACCCCTGCCTAGGAGTTGGCTAAACTCTAAAGGGAGGCTTGCCTGTCAGTCAGTCCCCAAATGCCCTGAGGTCGCCGTTGTGAGTTGGCTTTCCACCTGGAGCAACTTCAGACTTCCGTCTGGGCTGATTCCAGCAAGGGTGCCTCAGGCAGTGCTAAGGTGGTAGGGGCTCCACAGTGCCCCTCAAACGCCGGGGCCTGATCCTCAGACCCTCGTCCATCTGCCGCTCTGAGAAGGAGGGGCAAGGCAGGCCCCTCCCAGCGTCCAAAGCCTGTTAGCAGGCTTAGCCTCTGGCAGGGACGCGGAGTCCATGCCCAACTGAGGGGAAAGATTCCTGGGTGATGAACAGGAGTACTTGGCTGGCAGGACAGTTGATTCTCGTGCCCTTACCAGGCCTTGCAAGTGAAGCCCCAGGAGGGACTGAGAGGACCTAGACGCAGGTCCAGCAGACTCAGCCTTTCTGCCAGACCTTAAGCATCGTCCTGGGGGAAAGGGAACATCCACAAACAGCCAGGCATTGATTCAGCCTGAGAACTCCTGACCTCCTCCACGTGTGGGGACAGCATGGTGGCCAAGGGCAAGGGCCAGCCACGTGGCCCTGAGGGCAACTCCAGAGTCTTGGACAACATGTGCCACTGGGTAGGTGGGGGAGGAAATCGCAGACCCGTGTGGCCTGGCTGGGCAGCAGGCTACTGCTGGGAACAGCCGGTGGGGGGAGTGGGCAAGTAGGGTGGGGGGTTGTGCGTGAGCGGGGTGGAGTCAGGACCTGGCCTGACTCTCGGCCCAAGCCAGGCTGACTAGGTTGTCTCTGAAGGGAAACAGCCCCGTAAGGAGTCAGAGATGGGGTCTCCCGAGGCAGCGCCTTCCCTTCCTGGGCCCACATCTTCCCTTTCAGGAGGTCCTGACTCCTCCGACACATTCCCCTCTGTGCTTCAGCGGTCAGGGGCCTGATCACTGCTCCACCTCACACGCTGGCCCAGGGCAACATTCCGCCCGGGGCGCTTCTGAGGGCACCATCTGCTGTCATCAGAGCGTCTTGCAGAACAGGGCAGGGGCCAGCCCTTTGGGATAAGCTGAGGGCAGCCAAGGCTTGCCTTCTGCCATCTACCGTGGCAGGCAGATGTGGCCTTAGTAAAGCCTAGGCCACCCCTTGGGGATCCCAGGGGGAGCAGGAGGCTTCACGGCCATCCTCCCGCCTCAGCCAGCTGCACACAGCCGCCGGGGCAAGCTCCTGAAAGCCAACAGCAGACCTGCCGCCCTGCTAAAGGCTCCAGTGGCTCCCGGTGCATCCCACCTGCCCCCACCACCTCTCTGGCCTCAGTCCAGCCAAGCTGCTCCAGAACACATGGGCTCCTCCCCTGCTTGGGGCCTTTGCACTTGCTGTTCCCCCATCTGGAGTCTGGAACGCCATCTCCCCAACTGGCCTCACTCACTCATTCTCACTATTCAAGGAATGCTGCCCTCCTCCCGCACCCCGCCATGCCCGAGTCCATGCCCCCATCACAGCCCACGCCAGGCCCGATGCCACCCACTTCTGTGCCTCTTGTGCCAGGCTGTATATTCATTCGTTGAGAGCCGAGAACTTGGGCATCTCACTCAGGCTGTGTCCCCAGTCCATGATGCAGCATACAGCAATGAGTGAGTCTGCGTGAAGGAAAGCCCTCCAAAGGTTGTTGGCCACTTGAGCCCTTGGGTCCTCACAGGCCCTAACGCCTCAGGGCTCAGGGAAGCTGCCGCCCTGTCCCAGCCCTGGTGGCTAGGGTTGTGAAGGAAGCAGGTCTGAGGGTCGAAGGCTGAGGGCCGAGCCGGCACCTGTCCAGCCCGAGTGTGGAGGGCATGGCCTCACCTGCCTGGGGTTCTGTGCCGTGTGCCCCTTTGGCAGGTAGCTGTGGAGGCTGCCGGTGCCTGGAATCAGGTACGGAAATGCTGTCTTCTGTCCAAAGGAACACTGTCCTGGTGCTTCTACTCCCCGTTTACCAGGCAAGGGAGGTTCTAGGGGAGTGGGGCAGTGACCAAGAGGCCAGTGGCTGGAGCTGGGCACTCCGTGCCTGGGCACCAACCCTGGGTGAAGGGATAGGACTGGCTGGCCCGGGCTTTCACGCCGATCTGGCCTCAGTAAGTTGCCCTGCACCCTGTAACCTGCCTGCCCTGAACCCTCTACCCAGGCAGAACTGCCTGAACCAGTTTGTGTGGTTCAGGGAGGCCAAGGACTCGTCAGTTCTTGGAAGCACCTCTGACCCTCCCCACCCAGTCCCTCTGCCCTGAGGGTTAGGCCACAGGCAGGCCCTGGGTGCCTCACACTCTGCCCCTCCCACCCTCCCTCACACAGGTGGCTCCTGTCAAGAGTAGGCTGGAGTGTTGCCACCCCTTGGAGCCCACCTGGCCTGCTGAATCAGAGTTAGCATTCAGAGGAGATTCTCAGGGTTCTGTCTGCAAGTGAACGTTTGAGAACTGGGCCGGGAGGACAACTGTTCACCCAGGGACTGGAGCTGATGGTGGGCTTTCAGGCGCTGCGCAGTGTGGGCTGGGGGCAGCTTTCCTGGTCCCAAAGTCACCACTTCTGATGGTGATCCCCTCTCTGCCCAGTGGGCTCTGGCCAAGGCCAGCCAGGCGACAGGGGGGAAGACTGGTACAGGAGACTGTCCTGAAGGACCACAACTCTGTGGCCGGGTGTGGGCCAGGCATCAGGTGGCTGCCATTCAAGCTCCAGCCCCAGTGCACACTAGCTGAGCATGGCAGGTTGCTGCACTTGGGACCTCCCCACTCAACTGCACCATCCTCGGGGGGGCGGGGGGGGCAGAGCAGAAGGCCACGTGGGAGAGCTTTAAACCTGGAAGGCTCATGGAGAGCTGGACAAGCAGCTCCTTGTTTCCTTTACTTGCTGTCTGGCTGTTTAGATAACTCACACCAAGTGAACAGGGCTGCAGGTGCTGGGCTACAGTCACAGCGCCTGGATGGACGGGGCTCTGTCCCTGGGAATCAACCATGGTGTGGTGCAAACATCTGACCCCACCGGAACTGCCAGCATTCTCAGGAATGCCCAGAGTGGTGGACAGTTGTTGGCATTTGCCGCCTAGCATGGTTTCAGTCCTCAGTCACAGAGGCGTGTCTGAAGCAAGAACACTCCTGGGCTTCGCAAACGCATGAGTCAATGAACTTCCTTTTTATTATTAAGTCAGTCTGGGTAGGGTTTCTGTCACTTGCAGTTAAGAGTCCTAACACAAAACACTGCTTTCTCCAGCACAGGGAGGGATGAGGACAGGACTGCGAGGCATCAGACACCTGGAGGGAGGTGAGACTGGGCCAGAGGGCTTGGCAGGCCACTCTGGACCACGGGGAGCTCAGGCTGCAGTTCCTGGGCCTGGCGGGCACCCACAGCATGGCAGTCTCTTGCCTGGCTCTGGGTGAGCCCACATGCCTGCCTTGACAAGGCCCAGCCAGCCAGGCAGGTGGGCATCAGCAAGGCAGGTGGGCAGGCACTGGTTTCCTGGAGGCCTCTCAGGACCCACAGTCTTTCCTGCAGGGCGGCGGGGCCAGGTCTGGGGATTCAAGGCCTCAGAGAGGAGGGGACCTCACTCCAGTGCAACCTTCTCTCTGGCCCCTAAAGCTTCCTGAGTTCGTCTAATTCAAGGGATCATCTGGATCAACAGCTCAAAGGGCCGAGAAACGACATTTGTTCCCAAGAGGCCTAAGTATTTTGGGTTTGCTAAATGAAAAGGTAATTACCTGAAGTGGAACTAGAAGGACGCCAGTATCCAAAAAGAGGCATTGGGGGTTCAGAGAAAAAGAGCCACTTCCACTGTGCCCACCACCCCGTGGGGTAGGGTCCCATGGCGAAGGGCCCTGCAGGGTGCCGGGCAGCTTGGGGAACTCTGCCCTCTCAGGGGCCCAGTCAATGGCATCCGCTTGGATGCCGAAGTGACTAGGGAAGCCCTCCCGCATGTCTGCAGACCCGGGGTCAGCTGTGGAAGGACGACCAGGAGACTCCCGAGGCGTAGAACTCCACGCGGCTGGGCCAGTCACCATCCCCACTGCCTTCCCTGTCCTCGTCTGAGTCATCATCGTCTCCACTGGACGCTCCGCAGACGGCCCCGGCCAGGTAGGCTGGCTGCCCGGCGGCCCCGGTGCCCAGCTCCTCCGCCTCCTCCTGCCGCTTCTGGGCGGCCAGCTCGCGGAAGCAGAGGCTGCAGACGCGCAGGGGCTTGGGCGAGAGGCGCGGCAGGAGGAAGCGCTCGCGGGAGCACTCGGCACAGACCACAAAGCCGCATTTGCGGCAGTGGTGGCGTCGGGTGAGCGCCGAGAAGCGCGTCTGCGTGCAGCGCATGCAGATGTCCGTGGCTTTGTCGGGGATCCAGGGCGCCGCGTGCTCCGTGCTGGGCTGGAGACCCGTGGCCAGCAGCTGCCGCCGCACACACTCCTCGATATGGCTGATCCACTCCTGGCGCTCGGTGGCGGAGGCGGCTGACACCACGAAGGACTTCTTGGCCGTCTTGATCATCCAGCGGTTCTTGGCCTGCAGGGTCTCGGGCAGCAGCTCCAGCGTCACCTCCTCCAGCGGAATGATATGCTGGCTGCGGTACTTGCGCTTGTTGAGCACGATGCTGCCGTACACCAGAATGTCGTTGAAGAGGAAGAAGATGCGCGGTTTGGCCTTCTTGCGGCACTCCTTGGTCAGGACGCCCTCACCCAGCAGCACTCGGCCCGGCAGGGCCAGTGGCTGCCCCGATGCCCCGAAGCAGCTCTCAACAGCCGCGATGCGCTGGCTGTTGATCTCCGTGTTCGCCAGGTAGTCCACCATCTTCGGCCACTCGGCTGTGGGAGGAGCAGCAGAGGACGCGTCAGCTTGCTCAGACATGGGGGGGGGGCTCACCCCCAGCTCACCAACCCATCCGTCAGACAACGCACTAATTACCCCACTGCAGGCCCAGACGGCCACTCAACCAAGGAAACTCGCTGCCCCAGAAAACGACCCTTAGACAAGGAGTTACTGGGAGGTGAAGGGGGAACCCCCCGCCCCAGTGAGGGGCGTGTGGAAGCCAGCCCGGGATAGGAAGGCAGCAGTAAAGATGTGTGACTGAGAAGTGGGGGCTCGAGCCCCTGGGGAGCCTTGGAAAACAGGGTAGAACAGGCCTCAACACCATCCACCCAAGGGGCAAGGATACTGAGCCCCAACTGCCTTCAGAGGCTTCCAGGAGCACTGACTACCCGGCATTTTGGGCCTGCCCCAGGTGGAAGGGTGCAGGTGCATGCACGAGGATGGGGAGTGCCAGGCAACGGGGTGTCTGCAACCCCAACCTGTCAGTGACCCCCCCCACCCCACCCCCCATCTACCAAGACAAAGCATCGTAGACCCTGCAACCCACTCACTCAGCCCATGAGCCCAGTGGTCACCACCATCATCATCACAGGTACCACTGCTGAGTGCTTCTTCCATGTCAAGCATGACTATCTCATTTAGTCCTCACACCAACCGTAGCAGGTAGGTCCCCCCTTGACAGGAGGAAACTGAGGCTCTGTTAGTCACTAGGCAGCCTGGAACTTGCACCCCTGGAGACGGTGCTGCTCAGAGCCTTCCCCCATGGGGCAGGAGGCCTCTATCCTCCTCTGCCAAGCGCTCCATGTGGTAGCCCCAGATCTCACCTGGGCCCCCTCTGCTCTGTCCATACCCATTCCCTTTGACCCACCAGACTCACAGCTTTGAGGACACCCAAACACCGCCGACCCCAGGGCAAGCCTGCAGTCCCAGCTCTCCCCTGAGCTGCCCCCGTGACCTCCCACCAGCTCCTCTTCTTTTCCAGAAACAAACCACCATTCACCTAGTTGCTGAAGCCCCAAATCTAGGACTCCGCCTTGAATCTCCTCTTTCCTGTACCCCCATTCGACCCACGAGCAAGCTCCATCGTTTTTCTGTCTCACGCTTGGCCCCAGTCTGCTCACTTCTCACCACACAGCTCCACCAGTGAAGTGACAGCAAGGCTACCTCCCTTTCAGAAAGCATCTCTCTGACAACCCCAGCTCAGGCAGCTTCTCCCCCTACCCAGGACAGGGTCAGCAAACCATGGCCTGAGGGTCAAATCTGGGTTCATGTATAAGGTTTTATTGGAACACAGCCACATCATTCATTTACAATTGTCTGTGCTGCTCTCCTGCTGCAACAACAGAGCTGAGAGCTGTGACAGAGACCACATGGTTACAGAACCTAAAATTTACTCTTTACAGAAAAAGTTTGCTAACCTTTTCTGTAGGATGTTACCCTATTTTGCTTTTTCTTCACAGGACTTACCAGGACCTGATATTTTCTTGTCTATCCATCATTTGCTTGCGTGTTTTCTATTTCCCTCACCCACTTCTAAGCTCCATCACAGCAGGAGCCTTTTCTTGTTCACTGCTGTATCCCCAATGCCTGGAACAGTGCCAAGCACATAGTAGGTGCTTCGTGAGTGGCTAGTGAATGAACCAAAGCTCCCTAGGGCCCACCACAGGAGGAAGGAGCCAGCACCTCCTACCTCTGAAGAGGAAGCAGATGAGAGCTGACCCCACAGCCGCTGCTGCCGCCACCACCATGTGCGCACAAGTGTACAGGCACACACAGCACACCCCTGGCCAAACTGATCACACACGCAGAGTTTCTGGGTCACCACACTGCAGTTCCGTAAGTCAGGCTACCTGTGGGAAGCTGAAGTGTGGCCAGCGCAGGGGCTGGATGCATTACACAACAGGGGTGCTCGGTCCCGACTCACGCACCCCTTGCCCCTTTCAGACCACAAGCCATCCTGAGAAGTGCTGTCCACACCACCTTATGTAAGAACCACTATTTTTAGGCTGCTGATCTCGGCTGCATGTTGCAAACCTAGCTGATTATGGGTGACAGCCCTGGGCTATCCTGCTAGGACCAGTCACTGCATCCCTGCTGTGGACAGTCTGGTAACATTCCAGAGGCCACCCCCAGGACCCCTGGGCTGGGTGCTGGGCCTCGGGATGGGCTGAATGAGGGCTCCACTGGAAGAGCTCAGAGTGTAGCAAAGGAGGGAGAGGCACCAAGAGCAGTGACTTTGGGACCTACAGCAGCGACAATGGAGATGCCTGGCAGAGTGGAAAGGGCAGAACAAAGGGTGAGCTGGGTGCACTCACACAATGGGCTACTGTTGGCGTTTACAGTGACTCCACCCGATTCACGTGGGTCATCGTGGAGCGACAACAGACACCAAATGCTGAGTGGAAAAAGCAACCTGCAGAATGGTCTGTATGACACCATGTATGCAGAAATTACGCAACATTTAAAAAGTGTTCAAGAACTATATCTGCGAATAAAAATGGGTAGGATGGAACCTCGCACCCATAAGGATAGCTGCTATCAAAAAAAACAGGAAATAAGTGTTGGTAGGGAAATGGAAAAGTTGGAACCCTCCTGCACTGTTAGTGGGAATGTAAACTGGTGCAGCCGCTATGGAAAACAGTATGGAGGTCCCTCTAAACATTAAAAATAGAACTGCCATATGATTCAGCAATCCACTTCTGCTTATTTATCCAGGAGAATTGAAAGCAGGATCTCCAAGTGGTATTTGCACACCCATGTTCATAGCAGCATTATTCACAACAGCGAAGAAGTGGAAGCATCCCAAGTGTCCATTGATGGATGAGTGGATAAACAAAAGGTGGTACAGACATACAATGGAATATTATTCAGCCTTAAAAAGAAATCCTGTCACTTGCTAGAACACGGATGGACACTGAAGACATTATGCCAACTGAAATAAGCAAGTCCCAAAAAGACAAATACTGCATGATTCCACTAATATGATGTATCTATAGTAGTCAAATTCATAGAAACAGAAAGTAGCAAGGTGGTTACCAGGGCTGGGGGTGGAGGAGGAGGAAGAACGGGGTCCGGGCGGGGGCTGTGGTGGTGGAGGAGAGCTGTTATTTAATGGGTACAGAGTTTTGGTTTTGTAAGATGAAGAGAATTCTGGAGATATTTCAAAACAATAGGAATATACTTAACACCTCTGAACTGTAAGCTTAAAAACAGTTAAGATGGTTTTCAAAAAAGATAGATACAAACCAAAATCAGAAGAAAATTTTATTTCTTTCATTTAAAAGAAGGCAGCAGCAAATGTGATAAAATCCCAATACCAGTCAGTTCTGGGAAGTGGGAACATGAGCTTTTTCTTTCTCTTTCTAAATTTAAGGTCCTCAAAAAGAAAAGAATTACAGTACAATGTCTGGGTCAAGAGCTCTGGGCTCTACTGGCCTCGCAGCGGGTCACCAGGCTGGGCCTCCCCTGACCTCACAGCAGCAGGGCTCAGGCTGCAGGACATGCCAGGATGAACATCTGAGGACGGAATGCCACTTGCTCCCTCCAATACACCTGGCAGCCACCTGGCAGAACTGGGTGAAAACCCAATCTTGCAGCCACACGCCGAGGCCTAACACATTCAGCACTGAGCAGACAGACTTTATGTGGAGAGAAGAGCAGATGCCCCCCACAGTGGGTGAGCTCTGGAGGCAGACTTGCCCAGGTCCACCTCTGACTAGATGCTACCCAGGTGGGCACCATGGAGGAAGTGAGGAACAGCGCCCAGGGAGGGGAGAGCTTTGGGCAGGGGAGGGCCTACAACGCTGTCTCCCCGTCCCTTGTAGGAGGCCCCAGGATGCCCCACACTGCTCTGTCCCTAGTCAGTGGTTTACAGACCCCCTCCAGGCCCTGTTGGCGGCAAAACATGGCGCAGGAAGGGTGGAGAGTACCTGGTGACAATGAAAGGGGTCTGGGCTCTAAGCTGACTCCACACACTGACTGGGGTAGTGGGAAGCCTCTTGTGCCCCCTCCTCTGTGGGCCTGCAGCGAGTACCAGCTGGGGTGAGGGGCCGGGCAGACAGCATCCTCCTGGGGGGCTCCCCCACATCTGCCTACCAGATCTGCCACGACCAGAACTTCACACCTGCTATAACATGGCCTGGAGATTTTCTTTTTCTTTTTTTTTGACCGTCCCCCTCACTTCTTTCCCTCACCAGGCATCGAACCCGCACCCCGTGCAGTGGAAGCACGCAGTTTTAACCACTGGACCGCCAGGGAAGTCCCTTGGAGATTTTCTTGGTAGATGAGGCAGCATCCCCACCTCCCCATCCCCCACCCCTCCCAGCAGATGGGGAATCCTGTTCTTATTATTCTCACTAGGGAAGTGAACCATCCTCCCTTAGAACAGGAGAGGAGAGAGCTGAGCCTGTGCCCACTCCTTTTGGGGCCACCTGCCCCAGGACAGCCTGTGCTGAGCCCCATGTGGTACCCCAGATGCTGACAGAAGGTGGACACTCTCGAAGGGCCAGTGTCTGGGAACAGGGAAGTAAACAGACCTGCTCTTTCTTGCAGGTTTTGGAAGGAGGGCAGGCTCCTGGGCTGGCCTTCCTGAACACAAGGGATCCCACCACCTGAGCTGGGCCAAAGGTGCTCTCAGTGAGTGAGCCATGCCCTAAGTGTCACTGGGTGGCCAGGGTTCTGTGCTTGACAGTCGAGGTGTCACACATGATCTACACCAGGAGTGGCAAATCTATATCAAGTCTGAACAACTGCCAGTTTTTCTAAATACAGTTTATTGGAAAACAGCCGCATGCGATGGGGACTGGCTTGCAAAGCCTAAAATATTTACTATTTGGCGCTTCACATAAAAAGTTTGCAGACCCCTGATCTATACCACCACATGCTGTCAAATGCATAATTCAGGGACTTCCCTGGTGGCGCAATGGTTAAGAATCCGCCTGCTGGCTTCCCTGGTGGTGCAGTGGTTGAGAGTCTGCCTGCCGATGCAGGGGACACGGGTTCGTGCCCCGGTCCGGGAAAATCCCACATGCCGCGGAGCGGCTGGTCCCGTGAGCCACAGCCGCTGAGCCTGCGCGTCTGGAGCCTGTGCTCCACAACGGAAGAGGCCACAACAGTGAGAATCCCGCGTACCGCAAAAAAAAAAAAAAAAGAATCCGCCTGCCGATGCAAGGGATACGGGTTCGAGCCCTGGTCTGGGAAGATTCCACATGCCGCGGAGCAACTAAGCCCGTGCGCCACAACTAGTGAAGCCTGCACTCTAGAGCGAGCGAGCCACAACTACTGAAGCCTGCGCGCCTAGAGCCCGTGCTCTGCCACAACAGAAGCCACCACAATGAGAAGCCAGCTTGCCACAACTACAGAAAGCCCGCGTGCAGCAATGAAGACCCAATGCAGGCAAAAATAAATAAATAAAATTTATAAAAAACAAACAAAACAGTTTCAGTGTGACTCAAAGCGTCCATTTTCCCACCTGCAAAAAGGGCTGATGACAACTCTCCCCCTGCACAGCTCTTCAGGTGTTCAGGGAGAGAGAAAGGGAAGGAGATTCCAGGTGACTGCAGGCTGGGAAGGAACTGCCACCTCTCTCTGGGCCTGCCTCAGTTACTTCCTCTGTGAAATGGGAGATTAAGCCCGGCCCTGTTTCCTTTGACAGCTCCCACCAAAAGTCACAAACTCACACGCTTCAGGGGCCAGGCGGTTCCTAAATGAGAGAGGCCAGCGAGCACCTAGGTCACGGGGAAGGCGCTTCCACCCTCCCTCTCTTCCCTCCTTCGCTGGGGCAACTATCTCAGCCCACTTCTCCACACCCCGCAGACTGGGACCGACGACGGCGTGAGTCAGGAAACCCTGAACCATCTCCGAACAGCGGGAGCGCTGAGATCCCTCTGCCCCAGGGCTCAACGCCCACGGGCGCCTCCTGACCTTTTCCGTTCTCACGTCGCGCACACCCCGGGGGCCCTGCCTCGACCCCGGAGACCCCTAACCTGTTTTCACCCCGGAGACCCCTTACCTGTTGTCACCCCGCTATCCCTGGAGCCCCTGCAGACCCCGCCCCGCCTACAGCCCGACCAGCCAGTAATAAGCGCCCTGCTCCGCGCCTCTGCTCGAGGCCAGAGTCCGAGACGGTCCTGGCTGTGCGCCCGCCCCGCCCCAGCTCCGGGGCCATATAGTCAAGGCGTCCCGGGGAATTTGGAGGCGGCCGGCCGGCCGGAAGCCCGCCTGCTCTGCTCGTCGCAGCCCGACCGGTGATCCTTACCTCCTTGGTCTGGGCCCCGCGCGCCCCGCCCAGCAGCCTGCGTGTCACACCGCACTCGGCCGCGCCGCTCCTCTCGCCCTCTGGGGATAACCCCAGCCGCCCAAGCCGACGCGTTCCAACTCTCCCCGACACGCCCCTCGCGGCAGCTCCGCCAATTGGAGCCCTGGCGCGCGGCGGGGGCGGAGCCTGGACTCCAACTCCAGAACCACAAGTTCCCGGGAAAAGTGCGCAAGCGGAGCGGCCAGAGTTGGAGTGCGTTGTGGTGCGCCCCTGCTGCGAGCCAGGGCTGGGCGGGGCTCGTTTGTAGCTCTCTCCCGGGGTTGGGTACCCCGTCTCAAGCCCCCCGGTTTCCCTTTCCGACGCCGCGCTCTGCCCGCTGGCTGTTCTCGCCAGGCAGCAGACTTTGAACTCGCCGGACTGGGGCCTGTGAGCCAGGAAAGGGGGAGGGAGGCTTTGGCGTTATTGTGCCTTCTGCTGCCTCTGGCGGGATTCCCTGCTGCTGGCTGGCATAGTCCTCTCTCAGAAATAAAGAGATTGATAATCATAATATGAAAAATCAGTGTTTTATCTGTTTTATGTTTTAAACTTTTTTTAGTGAAAACTTTCAAACATACATTGAAAGAAAGAGACTAATTTAATGGACTCCATGTACCCATTACCCAGCTGCAACATTACCAGCAGGTTTTGTCCCCCTTCTCCCCGCGCCCAACATACCACCCCCCACTGCCGCTCCCTGGCCAGCAACACTGAAATGAAATGAAAGTCCAAGCCTCGCCATCACCACTCCTCGAGGGCTGTCTGGCCTCCTCTCAACACTTCATTTCATACTAGCTTCTTCCTGTTCCTCAAAACCCCAAGGTTGTTCTCACCTCTGGGCCTTTGCACTTCCTTTTTGCCTCCAGATCGTCCCATGGCTGCATTTTTGGCATTTAGATCCAACTCAAACTGTCCCCTCCTCAGAGGCTTCCTGCACCCCATCACCCTCATCTACCTCACTCCGTTTTATTATTTTGCAAAGCACTTCTCTCAACCTGAAGTCATCTGATTAGGTCGCTTGTTTACATGTTCATGGACTATCTTCCCCACCTAGGTAGGCTGTGAGCCCCGTGGGCTGGACAGTATGCAGCTTGTTCATTCCTCTCTCTCTCCAGTGCTGAGAACTGAGTTCAGCGTTTAGTAAATGTCTGTAGCAGGGATGAGTTTGTCTTGCCAAATAGGGGAGACCTGGGCACTGTGAAGAGGGGCTGGCTCAGTCCAGGGCAGTGCCTGCTGGGCCAGGACCAAGGCAAGAGACAACAGCGGGAGAAAGAGCTGACCCAGCTCCAGGTGCCTGGGTCCAGACCTCTGACTCTGCCCAGGGCTGGGGCCTGAAGGGCTGGTGCTGGGAGGCATGAGCTGAACAGGGGTGACCCGCTTTCCTGGGTGGTGTGGGCAGAGGCTGTGAGGTGGGGCCCGGTAGTGGGGATCTGCCTATCTCAGCCGGAGTGGAGCGGGGCTGGGACATGGGCGCATTGCCACAGGGCAAGGGGCTGGGGCTAGGGAGGAGAGAGCAGGGAGAGGCTAAGAGAAAGAGGAGGGGTGGATAGGCAAGTGTGAGGGCCACCAGCTGTGACCTTGGAGAGTCCACATCCCCCCACCATGGCATCCCCACCTCCACCACCTTCATGGTTATTACCCTCACCCAACATAAGCCACAGCTTCACAAATGTATTTAAACGTTTATAAAATGCATTGCCAATATTTCGTCTTGAGAGATTACAAAAAAATTTCAGGATTTTCAGCTTCTCTTAAATCAGAGGATTTGAAAGATCTGGTCCCCCATCTCCGCACAGAACTGTCCCCTTTAGATGGGGCACGTGTTCTCCCACTAACCACAGTCCCCACCATTCTCCGTGGTTTCCCTCTCACCCCCCGTTTACGCATTTATGTACCTGCAGTTGAATAAGCATTTGAGCTTATGAGTTCTGATGGTATACACCAGACAGAGGGTGGGGGAGGCAAGACCCCAAGATCCCAGAGGCTGAGTTATAACCAAGGAGGTCAGTTGGGACACTGAGACACTGGGAAATGCCATCCCAAGTTGTTGCCCGGGGTGGGGGAGATGGAGAGGGACTTTGAGCTTAGCCTTGTAGGCCATGTTTTGTGACTGCCTCAGTGCCAGATCCCCTACCTCCCTAGCAAGAGGGGCCTTCTCCAGGAAGGCAGGCCCTGCCTGGGGTGAGGTGGCTGTAGGAAGGGAGCTGGAAAGCCCTGTAAACAGCTCTCTGGCATCTGACTCTGTGCTTCGCACAGAGCAGGTGTCCAGGAAAAGGAGGCCTTTTCATGATTCTGGAAAACCAGAGAGAAGATACACAGCTGTTGGTCCTGGAGTCAGGAGACCCCCAACTAGCCTTTTCTCACTGCTGGTCCAGGGCCCACTGGGGCCTCAGTCTCCTCATCTGTCCTTCCTTCCAGTGCTGATATTCTATGGAAGTGGGTGGAGCTCCAGGAAACCCCCTGGAGGCAGCACAAGCTCTGATCCTCTAGCTGTCCACCCCTTCCCACCAGAGACCAGCCGTGGGTGGAGGGCTGAGCTCCTCCAAATAAGAGGAAAAACTCGTGACTCAGGGAAAGGCAGAGGTTGAGTCAGCCAAGCCACAAGCTGTGGAAAAAATGAAGTGTCCCTGAGGCTTTTTCAGCTCCTCGGGTAAGGAACCCTTTCTGAGGGAAAGCTGGCTTCTAGACTTTGGGAACCAGGCTTTCAGGAAAGCGCCAGTCTCAGGGTTTTCAGGTTAGGGGTCCCGGCAATCACCTCTGTGGAAAATGCTAGGAATTTATATTGGATCAGTTCTTTTTTTTTTTTTTTTAATTTATTTTTGTCTGCATTGGGTCTTCATTGCTGTGCGCATGCTTTCTCTAGTTGCTGCGAGCGGGGGCTACTCTTTGTTGCGGTGTGCAGGCTTCTCATTGCGGTGGCTTCTTTTGTTGTGGAGCACGGGCTCTAGGCGTGTAGACTTCCGTAGTTGTGGCACGTGGGCTCAGTAGCTGTGGCACGCAGGCTCTAGAGCGCAGGCTCAGTAGTTGTGGCACACATGCTTAGTTGCTCTGCACCATGTGGGATCTTCCCGGACGAGGGTTCAAACTATGTCACCTGCATTGGCAGGTGGATTCTTAACCACCATGCCACCAGGGAAGTCCTGGATCAGTTCTTAAGTTCGTCTAAGTGCCAAGCAGTGTGTGCTACACACTTCACATCATCTTATCTTTCCCCAGGCTAGACCTGTGATTCCCAGCGTTGGGCTAGAGAAAGTGAGACAGATGCCAAAGCATCTAAGGGTGAAGTATTGAGACTAATGCAATACTTTCTCTCACTCTTGTCTCAGCAAGAGTGAGAGAAAACAGAGTGGGCAAAATAGTATCAATTGATGACCTTAGGTCAGGGGTCAGAGAAGGATCACATGGTACATATTCTGGGCTTTGGGAGCCAGGATCCCTGTGGCAACTACTCAACTCAGCCATTGTTGTGCGAACAGGGCATAGATAGTGTGCAAGCACGCGGCAAATGTCACTGAGGGACACGCGTCTGACTGTCCTGTCATTTTCATGTGTTGTGACAGCTTCTTCTGAATTTTTTACAACCACTTAAAAATATAAAATCCCTTCTTAGTTCACGGGTTGTACCAAAACAAGCTGCAGGCTGGAGTTTGCTGAGCCCTGACTTACAGCTGTTCATCATACTTTTCCTGCAACTCTTCTGTCTGTTTGAAGATATTCAAAACAGAAAGTAGGGAAAACAAATAAAGAAAAAAAGGAAACAGAGGCCACCCTGCTTATAACAGGCAGACTTTGAACTAGTCAAGTTTCCAGGATTCTCCATGCTGCCTTCTTTATCAATTACACACCTGAGGCTGAGTCTCAAAGCCATGGAAACGTGGGACACTGGGGAAAGATTTCTGTTCAAACGGTTACAAAGATTTGTTTTAAAGGAGGACACCTGGAATGTTCAGAAACTATGATTTCAAAAGAATATCTCTCAAAATTTTTGGATTTGGGATTGCTGAAGTATTGGATTTGAAACCACGACCACATCTACCCTCTGCTAAATCATGGAACTGGAACTGCAGTGGCTTCCCGTCGCTCTCTCTGCAGTGTCAATATTTATACTGTTCTTTGTCTAAGTTTGCCCTGTGTTTGTCATTCCAAGTCTGCACATCCTTTTCATGTTTGTGGACATTATTGTGCCTGTTTCTCATCATGGGTGTCTCCATGAGGCTCTGACTAGGCCAAAGGGGGAAAACAAGAAAGATGAAAAGAAACGCTGCCCTTTGAGAAATGCTTCAGGTGGAGGAAATAAATGTTTTCATCTCAATATAGTCTTCACAGTGATTTAGACACACCTACCTTCTCAAATAGAGCAAAGCTAAGAGGCCTCTGACAACACTGGTTTGACAAGGTTCCATCTGCGTCATTCATTCATTCAACAAACAGTTCCTAGACGCTCGTTTTGCCACATCGAGCAGCGGCTGCCGTGATGAATGAGGCACTGTTTCTGCCCCTGAGGAGCTCACAGTCAAGCAGGAGGCAGACCTGCAAACACAGGCTTACCCCTGAGGAGCGAGAACTGCTTACCCAGAGCAGAGAGCAGAGAGCAGAGATCATCTCTGGTGAGAACCATCTTGTTGGAGCACCATTTTGGCATTAAAAAGTCAGCGTTTGGGGCCTGGCTGGCAAAGAACTCTTCACCTGCTGCATGTAAGTCAAGAACAAGAATTTTAGGGGCCAGGAGCAAGCAAGCTGGAGAGAGAAAAATGCCTAGCTCACGGTGTGGGAGAGGGCCAGGGGAAACTCTGGCTGAGGAGTGTGACTGGGAAAAGTTTCAAAAGGCAAAGATGGGTGATATTCCATTTTTAATTACTTGCTGAGCTGCCCAAGATGTCCCACATTTTTGGCCATTACCCCTCAATGCTTCATAAAATCCACACCCTCACTGGTGGGAAAGTCAATTGTTCTATCCAACCTCCATGATGGGCAATGCAGCAACATCTGCCACAGTGAAAGATGCCCAGACCCTCTGTTCAGCTAGTCCACTTCTAGACATTTATTCTAGTGCAAAAGGGTATATGCTCACATTTATCCATTGCAGCTTTGCTTTCAGTAGGGAAACAGTGAGGACAAGCCAGACAACCATCAATAGGGGACTGGTTAAATAAATTATGCATGCAGTGAAATGTTTCCTCACACTTAAAGGGAAGAAGGCAGGTCTTTATGTCCTGATGTGGAAGGATTTCCAAGATATATTGAGTGAAAAAAGTAAGGCGCAAAAGTGTGGGGCTTCCCTGGTGGCACAGTCGTTGAGAGTCCGCCTGCCGATGCAGGGGACGTGGGTTCGTGCCCTGGTCTGGGAGGATCCCACATGCCACGGAGCGGCTGGGCCCGTGAGCCATGGCTGCTGAGCCTGCGCGCCCAGAGCCCGTGCTCCACAACAGGAGAGGCCACAACAGTGAGAGACCTGCGCAAAAAAAAAAAAAAAAAGTAAGTGTGATTTCCTGTGTAAGTGTATGAAAAACATTGCTGGCAGAATTGACAAGAAACTGGTGACAGTGGTTGCCTGTTGAAGAGAAAATGAATGGCCCGAACACATGGGAGGGAGACTCACATTTTATACCCTTGTGGTATTCACACCCTTATCTAGTTCCCTCCCACATTGGATAGAATGAACCTGTGTAACCAATAGGATATCGTGGGAATGACAGTGTGTGACTTTCCAAAGTATGTCATAAAAGACACTGTGGCTTCTGCCATGCTCTCTTGGATCACTGGCTCTGGGGGAAGGCAGCTGCTTAGTCGTGAGGATGGTTGAGCAGCCCTGTGGAGAGGCTCATGTGGTGAGAAACTGAGGCCTCCTGCCAACAGCTTGCCAGTGTGTGAAGGAGCCAGCCTGGAAGGAGATCGTCCAGCCGCAGAGAAGCCCTGAGGTGGCTGCAGCCCAGGCCCTCATCTTAACTGCAACCTCCTGGGAGACCTTGAGGCAAGACCATCCAGCTAAGCCACGCCCCAATTCCTGACCCACAGAAATCATGTGGTATAATAAATGCTTATTGTTTCAAGCCAATGAATTTTGAGATAATTTGTTAGGTAGTACCAGGTAACTAATGGGTCTTTTTAACTTTGTACCTTTTGCATTTGTGCATGTCCAAATAATGGTGGTGATGATGATAATAATCATAATTATAGTAATAACCTAATATACACTGTGGACTTTGTGTGCAATAATTCAGGGATATTACCATTGGGTAGATACGGGGTGGAGAGATGGGAACCACTGCATGGACAGTGAACCCTGGACTAAGAAGGGACTCTACTGGAGTGCTCAGAGAACCTGGCTTCCAGGTGTGTGTGTAAGGGGTGGGGGCACTTGTGCAGGCAGTGGAAAGCCCTTAGGTGCAGAGGTTTCATACTAGCTGCCTGCAGGCCCACAGACCCTTTTTGCTTGGCTAGCACTTTGGATTTTAAAATCTGAACTTGACACCCACCAGAATTGCTAAAATTATAAATATTGACAATATGAATAGGTGATGATATAGAGCAACTGTACTCTCATGTTGCTGGGGGGAATATAAATTGGTACAACTACTTTGGAAAACCATTTGATAGTGTCTACTAAAGCTCAACATATGCTATCCTACAGCCCAGAAATTCTACCTCTAAGTACATATCCAGGAGGATTGAGGGCACATGTTCACCAAAATAAATGTTCAGGAATGTTATAAGAACGTTATTCATAGTAGCTCCATAATGAATACAACCCAAATGTCCACAACAGTCAATGGGTAATAGACAATGTTGTATTCATGTAATTGGGTCCTCCTCAGCAATAAGAAGAATACCGCTACACAAATGAAGATGTATCTCATAGGAATGAATCTCCCAGACCCAACATTGAGTGAGGGAAGCCAGACAGAGAAGGCTACATACTGTATTATTTGAATTTCAAAAAAGGCAAAACTAATCTACAGTGGTAGAAATCAGGGTAGTGGCGATCTAGGAAAGGGCTGGTATTGATTGGGAAAGGATAGGAAGGAGCCCTGTAGGGCTGTTTTATAGAATTTTATTTATCTTGATCTTAGTGATGATTCCAAATGTGTATATGTATATAAACAGTTCACTTAAGTGTGAACATAAATCTTAAGATTTATGCTCTGTATTGTATGTATGTTATACCTCAATAAAATAAAATAGAAGTAACTTTAAAGAAATCTGCGCTGAGTGCTATTAGAGGGCACGCACATCCTAGTTCCCCACAGGATCTCTCCTTCCCAGCGTCTGGACTCTGAAGGCTGAGGGCAGTTCCTGCAAGACGTGCCCTCTACTGGTGCCTCTCCCGGAGGAGTAGCACTGGAGTCTGGGTGGGGCGGGCAGCTAGGGACAGAGGAGAGCAATCTTACTGGGATTTTCTTCCCTACACTGTGCCCAGTCCCCTTACAGTGGAGGCTGCGTGACCACCTAGAGGGGTGGGATAGGGAGGGTGGGAGGGAGGGAGACGCAAGAGGGAAGAGATATGGGAACATATGTATATGTATAACTGATTCACTTTGTTATAAAGCAGAAACTAACACACCACTGTAAAGCAATTATACTCCAATAAAGATGTAAAAAAAAGAAAATGCATGTGATATTGTGATTTATAATAAATATATATTTGGTCGGACCCCTGTTTCTGGCACAGGGCTCCTAAAACACTTGGCATTTCCTAAGTGTTGGGAGCTATAAAGGTGTCTCTTGTTATGTTAATGAGGTGACCTTTGGGACGCACCTAAGTGTGCGGGCAGGTTGCCAAGAGAACAAACCGCTGGGAATAGAGGGTTGGAACTTTCAGTGCCCTGCCACCCCCCCCACCATCCCATATCAGGAGAGGAGAGGGACTGGAGATTAAATGTCTCCAGCAGCCAATGATTTAATCAAGCATGCCTGTGTAATGAAGCCTCCATAAAAACTCAAAAGGACTGAAATGGGAGCGCTTCTAGGTTGTTGAACACGTAGAGATTTGGGGAGAGTGGTGCCCCTGGAGAGGGCATGGAAGGTCCCTGCCCTTTCCCTATACCTTGTCCTGTGCATCTCTTCCATCTGTCTGCTCCTGAGATATATCTTTTATAATAAACCAGTAATCTAGTAAGTAAAACATTTCTCTGAGTTCTGTGAGCTGCTCTAGTAAATTAATTGAACGCAAGGAAGAGGTGTTGGGAAGTTCCCATCTACAGCCAGTCAGTTGGAAGCACAGGTGACAACCTGGACCAGCATCTGAACTGGGGCGGGTGGGTGGTTGGCAGTCCTCTGGGACTGAGCCTTTAACCTGTGGGGCCTGAGGCTATCTCCAGGTAGACAGTGTCTGGATTGGATGCAGAGTATTAAAGCACTGCTCAGCCTCCAGCTGCCTGGTTAACTGATAGCCCCAGAAGCTGCTTTTCTGGTTTCACTCCTTTCATGCCAAGGCCCTGCTTCCTCTAGAGACTGCTCCCAGCCACTGTCTGAGCATGCAGGGCTGAAATATTGGTCCGTTCCTGTGAGATGTGGGATCTTGGGCAATGTCTTAGTCAGTTTGGGCTGCTATAACAAATTATCATAGACTGAGCTTAAACAATAAAAATTTAGTCCTGACAGTTCTAGAGGCTGAAAGTCTGAGATCAGGGTGCCAGCAGGATTGGGTTCTGGTGAGAACCCTCTTCTGAGTTGCTGATGCTGTCTTTTCCTTGTATCTTCATATGGAGAAAGGAGAGAGCTAGCTAGCTCTCCTGCCTCTTCGTGTAATCTCATTCATGACCTATGTGCCTCCTAAAGGGGGCCCATAAAGAATTAGGTTTCAATGCATGAATTTTATAGGGCACATGCTCAGTCCATGACAGGCCGCCCTGGATCAAGGATTCCCTGTTGGCGGGGTACATTTTCTTGGAACTGCACTGAAGTTTGAGACTCTATGCAATTCTGCCTTCTAACCAGGTGGTAGACTGGCATGGTAGTCTGCAGGCTCTCCCCACCTTTTCTGGCTACCTCTTCTTCTTCCTTCACAGGTCTTCCTTCTAGTACATCTCCTGCATGTCTGTTCCCGTCTTGGTGTCTGCTTCTTGGAAGACCCCAACTAAGACACAGATTACCGGTGGTCTCTTTTCCCACTACTCAAGACCCAATCTCCAGACACTTTTAAACTGTCTAGACATCCTGCCTCTTCCCTCCCTCTATTTCCTGTCTCCCAAACCCTCATCTCTCTCTTCTGCTCCAGCTGAGGTGATGGTAGAGCTTTAATTCATTCTCTCTTTACATCTTAGGGAAGTTTTCTTTTTCTATTTATTTATTTAAATTTATTTTTAGATATATATTTTTTTGATGTGGACCGTTTTTAAAGGCTTTATTGAATTTGTTACAATATTGCTTCTGTTTTATGTTTTGGTTTTTTGGCCCTGAGGCATGTGGGATCCTAGCTTCCCGACCAGGGATTGAACCCTCACCCCCTGCACTGGAAGGTGATGTCTTAACCACTGGGCCGCCGGGGAAGTCCCTCTTTTTTTAATTAAAAAATATTTAATTTAATTTTAATTGAGATATAATTGATGTATAACATCAGTGTCAGGTGCACAACACAATGATACAATACTTGCATCGAATTGTGATATGATCACCAAAATAAGTCTAGTTAACATCCATTACCACACATTATTACAAAATTGTTTTTCTTGTGATGAGAACTTTTAAGATCCACTCTCTAGCAACCTTCAAATATACAATACAGTATTGTTAACTATGGTCACCATGCTGTGCATTACATCCCCAGGACTTTATAAATGAGTTTGTACCTTTTGACCCCCTTCACTCATGCCTCTGACAACCACCAATTTGCTGTACTCTGTATCTATGAATTTGTTTGTTTTGATTCCACATGTAAGTGAGATCATAACAGTATTTGTCTTTCTCTGACTTATTTCACTTAGTTTAATGCCCTCTAGGTCCATCCATATCATCACAAATAGCAAGATTTTTTCCTTTTTTTTGTGGGTGAATAATATTCAATTGTATATGTACATACCACATCTTTACTCACTCATCCATTGATAGACACTTAGGTTGCTTCCACATCTTGTCTATTATAAATAATATTGCAATGAACATGGGGTGCATATATCTTTTTGAGTTAGTGTTTCCATTTCCTTTGGATAAATACCTAGAAGTAGAATTGCTTGACCACACGGTAATTCTATTTTTAATTATTTGAGGAACCTCCATACTGTTTTCCATACTGTTTGCTCTGATTTACATTCTTACCAACAGTGCAAAAGGATTTCCTTTCTCCACATCATTACCAACACTTCTTATTTCTTGTGTTTTTGATGATAGCCATTTTAATGAATGTGAGGTGATAAATCATTGTGGCTTTGATTTGCATTTCCCTGATGATTAGTGGTGTTGAACACCTTTTCTATCCATTGGCCATCTGTATGTCTTCTCTGGAAAAACATCTATTCAGATCCTCTGCCCATTTTTTAATCAAATTGTGTTTGTTTGCTATTGAGTTGCATGAGTCCTTTATATTTTTGGATATTAACTCCTTGGCAGATATATAATTTGCAAATATTTTTTCCTGTTCGGCCTTTTCATTTTGTTGATGGTTTCCTTTGCTGTGCAGAAGCTTTTTAGTTTGATGTAGTCCCACTTGTTTATTGTTGCTTTTGTTGCCTTTGCTTTTGATGTCAAATAAAAAAAGTCATCACCAAGATCTATGCCAAGGAGCTTACTACCTATGTTTTCTTCTAGGAGTTTTATGGTTTCAGGTCTTACATTCAAGTCTTTAATCCATTTTGAGTTAATTTTTGTGTATGGTATGAGAAACTAGTCTACTTTGATTCTTTTGTATGTGGCTGTCCACTTTTCCCAACATCATTTATTTATTTATTTATTTTTTGCGGTACGCGGGCCTCTCACTGTTGTGGTCTCTCCTGTCGTGGAGCACAGGCTCCAGACGCGCAGGCTCAGCGGCCATGGCTCAGGGGCCCAGCTGCTCTGCGGCATGTGGGATCTTCCCGGACCGGGGCATGAACCCGTGTCTTCTGCATCGGCAGGCAGACTCTCAACCACTGTGCCACCAGGGAAGCCCCAACATCATTTATGGGAGAGACTGTCCTTTCCCCATTGTGTATTCTTGACTCCTTTGTCATAAATTAATTGACTATATATTCATGGGTTTATTTCTGCACTCTCAATTCTGATCCATTGATTTATGTGTCTGTTTTTATGCAAATGCATGTCATAGTGGATTTTTTTGTTTGTTTATTATTTGGTCACGCTGCTTGCAGGATCTTAGTTCCTGGACCAGGGATTGAAGCTGGGCCCTCGGCAGTGAAAACTTGGAGTCCCAACCAATGGACAGCCAGGGAATTCCCATAGTGTTCTGATTACTATAGCTTTGTAATATAGTTTGAAATCAGGAAGTATGATGCCTTCAGCTTTGTTTTTCTTTCTCAAGATCGCTTTGGCTATCAGGAAGTTTTCTTTAGACAGAAAAATCATCTCTTTTAAGATGCATTCTATTCCTGTTTCTTAAGAAAAACTACAGCAGCATCTTCATAAATGCCCCATGAAACCTCCCTGCTTAGACTCCTGAAAGAGAAGGAGGAGAAAGGACAATGTTTTCAACAAATGATGCTGGAATAACTAGACATCTATATGCAAAAAATGAACCTTGACCTACATTTTATACAAATATTAACTCATAATGGATTGTTGACCTAAATGTAAAATGTCAAACTATAAAACTTTTAGGAGAAAACAGAGAAAATCTTTGTGAGTTTGGGCTAAGCAAAGGGTTCTTAGATAGATACCAAAATCATGCTCCATAAAGGAAAAATGATGAATTGGACTTCATCAAAATTAATCTTTTGCTCTGTGAAAGACAATTTTAAAATAAAAAGAAAAGCCACAGACAAGGGGTAAATACTTGCAAAATCACATACCTGACAAAGGGATATAGATCAAAAATATATAAAGAACTCTCAAAACTCAACAAAAAGGAAATAAATAGACCAATTAAAAAATGGTCAAAATATTCCAGTAGATGCTTTACCAAAGAATATATACTGATTGCAAATACACACATGAAAAATACTTAACATCATTAGACATTAGGGAAATGCAAATTAAAACCACAATGGGATACCACTACATAACTATCTGAATGGCTCTAAAAACCAAACCAGAACAAAAAAATAATAATACATAATACTTCTGGATGCTAGTGAGAAGGTAGATCAACTGGAACTTTCATACACTGCTACTAGAAATGCAAAATAATACAAAAACTTGAGAAATAGTTTGACAATGTCTTAAGAAGTTGAACATACTCTCACCTGTGACCCAGCAACCTAATTCATAGATATTTACTCTAGAGAAATAAAGACTTTTTTTTTTAAATGGAAGGCATTCAAGTTTTTTTGTTTTTGCAGTACGCGGGCCTCTCACTGACGTGGCCCCTCCCGTTGCGGAGCACAGGCTCCAGACGCACAGGCTCAGCGGCCATGGCTCATGGGCCCAGCCGCTCCGCGGCATGTGGGATCTTCCCAGACTGGGGCACGAACCTGTGTCCCCCGCATCTGCAGGCGGACTCCCAACCACTGCGCCACCAGGGATGCCCCTTTTTTTTTTTTTAATTTATTTTATTTTTGGCTGCTTCGGGTCTTAGTTGAGGCACATGGGATCTTCATTGTGGCATGTGGGATCTTTCTTTGTGGCACGCGGGCTTCTCTCTAGTTGTGGCATGCGGGTTTTCTCTCTGGTTGTGGTGCTCGGGCTCCAGAGCGTGTGGGCTCTGTAGTTTGCGGCACGTGGGCTTAGTTGCCCCTCGGCATGTGGGATCTTAGTTCCCCGACCAGGGATCAAACCTGCGTCCCCCACATTGGAAGGCGGATTCTTTACCACTGGACCACCAGGGAAGTCCCAAGAGAAATAAAGACTTGTTCACACAAAATATGTTAACAGCTTGTAACAGATTTATTCATAGAAACCAAAAACTGGAAATGGTCTAAATGTCCTTTATGTGGCGGATGGATGAACAAAGTATGGATATCCATACAATTAAATGAAAAAGAACTTAGTCATAATAGAGAATAAACTATTGTAGACCCAGCAACAAGGATAAATCTCTCAAATGCACCATGCTAAAAAAAAAAAAATCCCAGACTAAAAGGCTACATACTGTATGCTTCCATTTATATGACATTCTGGAAAGGTAAAACTGTAAGGATGAAGAAGAGATCAGTATTGCTTCTGGTTAGGGGTGGGGTGACTACAAAGGAGCAGTATGAGGGGAACTTTTGGGATGAGGGAAGCGCTTTTGTGTTCTGATTATACACTATGTACTTTGCCAAAACATGTAGAATTGTACACTAAAAGAGTGACATTGATTGTAAACTAAAAAATAAAAACAAATATTAGTAAAATGCATAATTATGTAATTTATAATTTTAAATCTCATTGCACGTACAGCATTTTCTACATTTGTTCTTTACATGGTTGTCAATTAATTGGAATTTGTGTGTGTGTGTGTGTGTGTGCACGTTTCAAAAGTTTAACGTGTTGGATTTTCAAAAGAAATGGCGAAGTCTGGAGGGGTGTCTGGTGGCCATCCAGGCATTAAAGAAAATCATGTGGGAAAACTTCCAGGTTACCTATTGTTAGTAGAGGAGGAAAAAAAAGCAAGCACAATTTTTCATTGTCAAGAACTCTTTCCCAGTATGCTGTAGGTAAAGGTCCTTCTTCCATTCACCTAGGGATTCTTCAGCTATTTCCTGACTAGGAGGCCAGGGGTCAGAACTTCCTTCCCTTTTCCAAAGTCACAGGAGGGAATTTCCCAGGTAAGAAGTCAGAATTTCCCTCCCCTGAATCTTAACAAGCAGAACACAGAATAAGTAAAACCTCCCATACTAAACGAAATAAAATGCAACTAGACAAAACAAACAAAAAACAATCTAGGCATAGAAATGGTCTTACAAAGGCCAGAGCAAAATATCCCGCCAAAAATGTTTCTAAAGGAGCAACCAGAGTTAAGAGAAACAAGATTTCAGAAATGAACCTAGTTCTTATCTCTGCCCTAACCCCTCACCTCCAAACCCCAGAGCTGTAAGGGAGAAGAAAGAGAGGAAAAAATCCTAGTGGCACAACTGAGTACTACCTTCCAATAGAGAAAACTAGACCGAGTTTATCAGCAGGCCGTGACTTTGGGAAGAGTTGCAGAAATTATGACTGTCTTCCACACTCCCACCATCCCCTGCGTCTCACTAGAGGCTGGATAAACTACCTGGCTGCCCTCCTTGTTTTGATTTTTCCTGGCTGGGCGGCACAGTTAGAGATGGAAGACAGAACAATCATGTCACCGTTGCTCTGATTTTCTCCAGCCACAAATTCCATAGGGATTCAGAAAATAGATGACTGCTGTTGGGTCTGAAGAAATGTAGGACTGTCTCCCCACCTAGAGCTGCACTGCACTTTGATTTCTTTTGATTGCAATGAAATAAAAATTATAGCTCACAGGGCAAAAACTGCTCCTATTTCCTATTAAGTGAGTACCAAGTTTGCACAAGACCCATGTGCCCTTCTTTTGCCTGCCTTTTGGTGGCGGGCCTCTCATTTCAACTTCTTTGGCATTCAGAGTGGTTATTGCCTATTTGGTGACTGGGGAGCAGACCTCAGAGCTTTGCCTAGAGTCTGTGGTCTGGCCCCTGTAGGAACTATGGGGCAACAAGTCAACCTAACTACCTAATGGAGAGACACTGACCTGACCCCTCCCTTCATTCCCCCTCCCAGGCTGGAACTGCTCACTGGGCTGTCCTGAAAGTCTGGCATGAATAGAAGAAATTACACAGAGAACTTGACATGGCCAGTGTCAAGACTGGCCTTTGCATTGCCTAAGGGCCCTTTAAAGTGTGTGTGTGTGTGTGTGTGTGTGTGTGTGTGTGTGTGTGTGTGTCTTGCTGAAACTGAAAATACTTACTGTAAAACAAACAACAGACAAAAAGAAAAACCAACCAAACAAAAAACAAAACAGAACAAAAAAAACAAAAACAAGAGCAACGCAAAATCCAAATGTTTTACCAAATTAAATTGCAAAGTTTAATAAAGTAAACAACATAGTACCCAAAGGTTTATCTTGACGTCCCTCCCTCACGTCTCCTACCCTCCCCTGAGTCAGCCACTTTGATATCTCTTAGCTGCTTTGTCTCAGCCATCTAGGCTTTTTAAAAGCCTTATAGTCAGTCTCAGATGGGACTGAAGGCATCTGAGACCCGCTGAGCACCTCAAGGCAGGGGACTGAGCATGAAGTTAAGGACTGAACTTTCTGCTTCTTCAAGGTAGAGATCAGCCAAGCTCAGAGTGGGTGAGTTAATGCACCGGAAGTGTCTACAGCAGGGCAGGCACACAGCAGGCCATGTGCAAGGATGAGCTATTTTTATGACTGCTTTCTGCATTGTGACCGGGGTGTGATTTTGGAATATCTATTTCCTGTTTAAGAATATGGGTCCCTTCTGCTTTTCCTTCTCTGGTATTAAGACAACCCTGAACCTCCTATTCCCTTCCTCCCTGCCAACATGAGCATCAGAGTCACATGAGGCCTCTGGCTACAGTCAGTGTCAAGATAGGGTTTCACCTGTCCAAAGGCTATTTGAGTATCTGGAGTCTAAACCTCCTTATTCAATTTACATTTTTCCTGAATTCATCATGTAAAACATAAACAGACTTTCCCAATGGGCAATATGGCATCTAACAAAAATCCAGAATGCATTTATTTTCCATTTTCCTTTGGTTTTGAACATTCCCCAGTTCTGAGCCCAGATGGGAGCTTTCTTTTCATGGTAATTGCATACAGCTGGGCAGGTTGTTCACTGCACAAAGATGCTCAGCAGAGATGAGAGGGGGCTGAAATCCAACCTTCACTCCACTTGCCATGCTGTGTCCTGTAGGCTGTACCAGTCCAGAGGGGCCACCTTTTCTTAAGTTGTCAGTCTAGGAGGGAAGTTGGAAGGTTTTTTTTTTTTTTTTCTTTTTTTTTTTTTTGCGGTACGCAGGCCTCTCACTGCCGTGGCCTCTCCCGCTGTGGAGCACAGGCTCCAGACGCGCAGGTTCAGTGGCTCATGGGTCCAGCCGCTCCGCGGCATGTGGGATCTTCCTGGACTGGGGCACAAACCCACGTCCCCTGCATCGGCAGGCGGACTCTCAACCACCGCACCTCCAGGGAAGCCCTGTTTGTTTTTTAATCTACTGCCCACAACACAACCCCTTTTGAATTCTATAGGACCTCTTATTGAGTAAACCAACCCTTGAAGATTGTATGAGCAGGTCAGACACCAGGGTCTCTTGACCAGCCTGGAGATGTTCCTTTTAAGATTCATGTTTAAAACCAATGGCTTTCAAATGTGAATGATTTTCCTCCCCAGGGGACATTGGACAATATCTGTGAACATTTTTCATTGTCACAACTGAGAGGGTGGTACTCCTGGTTTGTAGATAGTAGAGGCCAGGGATGAGGCTAAACACCCTACAATGCACAGGGCAGCCCCATAACAAAGAATTATCTGGCCCCAAATGTCGGCAGTGCTGCTGTAGAGAAACTCTATCCAAAGTGAATGGGACAAAGCTATCAAATAAAGTGGGTTGTACTTTCCTGTTGCAGTTCTGAGTGCCCAGCTCATCGCCAGCTCCAGATGGACTGTAGCAATGGCATGATGACTGCTTTCTTTGTTTATTTCCCTTTTGCTCCTGCCTAGCTTTGAGGAAGTTCTCACCACAGTGTCAGAGCCTTGGCCTGTGTTTGTTCGCAGGTCAGAGTGTAGTGGGTGACCAGGGTCCTTCCTGACTCTGGACCTTTGCACAGAGGGACGGCAAGGAGGCGGCGAGGACCCTCAGGGGAAGGGGAGTCCTGGGCAAGGGCTGCAAGACCCAGCTGCCTCCACCATGTTGGGCTCCTCTCTGGGTAGCCGCCTTGGACATCCAGTTGGACAGTCAGGGAAAGCTGTGGTTCCCACACATACCTGCAGCCCTTTAAGGCTGCTCCTTCCTCAGCCCTCAGAGGCTTGGACTACCAAAGGTCTGACACTGGATTTGGGTGGTTCTTCTTCATTAGAGTCAACACCCAAGGCATCGTTCTTCCCCAGTGCATAGGCTGTCAGCGTCCCGGCTAGATGTGCTCAGCCTTCCTCTCACACCTTTGAATCGCCGCTGCTTCCTCTTCTGAAACACCCTTCTCTCTGAGGTTCACCTGGGAAATCTAGCCTTCAGGTCTCAGATGTTCCATCCCTCCCACTGCAGAGGCTCCCCTGACTCCTGCCCTTCTCCCTCTCTCCCACGGCATCCTGCTGGGGCCTCTCACTGATCTGTTGCTCAACATCACAGTCTTCTGTGATTCTGCCTCCCCAGAGACTAACACCCAGAGGACAAGTGACTTGGGCTCAGTCCCCACGTGCACACCCATGATATGCACGGCAGTACCTGTTGTGGTTGACTTGAGTCTCCATTAGGAGCACAGTCTAGAGTTAGGGAATGTACTAGAAAATGTTCTGGTGCCAACATGTTGAGCTCTGCCTGAAGTTTCAGCCACATTCGTTACATTCATAAGCTGTCTTTTTAAAGAGGGATGTCTCTTGACTGTTGGCATCACAATTGTATTTGAAAGTGCTTGCATGTGTCTGCTACTTATGAGGTCTCTTTCCCTTAGGAATTTTCTGATGGAGCATGAAATTTAACCTTAGAACACATCTGTACCTCTGTTTATTACACATGCAGGGGGTCCTCATTATCTGAGGACAGCCACTATCAGAGAAAAGCCCCTTAAAGTGAGTCATCTCAAGACGGGGACAAAATAAGAGAGAAAATTTAAAAAGAAGAAAGTACCTTGATCTTCAAAAATGAAATAAAACTATGAAAATGTTTATCTTCCATTTAGCAAAATGTAGGTTATGCTTGCAACTACCCAAACATTCTTAGAGTGAACAGAGGTTGAGTCATGTTGGTTTGGAGGTGATGCTTGCAACTGTAAAATGTAGGTTATGCTTGCAACTGCCCAAACAGTCTTAGAATGAACAAAGGTTGAGTCACGTTGGTTTGGAGGAGGCATATATATTCAGACAAAATGTAATCACTTGATATGACATCCTCCGCTTCTGACTCTTTCTTCTTGGTCATAAGAGTCAGTTTTGCAAAAACATTTAATTATTTTATCAATTTTCTTAACCCATTGAAATTCAAATCATTCTCTTTTGAAGCAACTGTCCTGCCATTAATCTAGTAATTTTCTCCAGCTGTTAACTGCTCTATTATATATATTTTTTGATGAATTATTTATTTTGTCAAAATGAAACATCTTTTTAAAAGCATTTACCGAGAGAGAGAGACAGAGTGAGAGCGAGAGTGAGAGAGAGAGAGATGAGAGAGAGATGTTTGAAAATTCACAGACATTAACACTTTTAGTCTCTGTAGCATTGGTGAGGTGCACTGAGCTGCCTTGGGAGTGAGAATGGCTTGTTGCTCCTGGCAGGAGAGGAGAAGGTATCTCAAAGTGAGATTTCCTTGTACCTACCCTCCATCCCCCCGGCCCACTGCCCTGTTGACACATCCTATTCCCTGTGTTCAGGGACCCATTTATTTTGAAAGATGTTAGCATCCATCCAGCTTGGTGGGTTTCACCATTTGAGCAGGTGTGGTGAAGGAGGGGAAGCAGGGCAGGCAGCTCAGGCCCTGATGTTGCCCTGACAGCTAGAATCGGCGTTTTCATCTTCTCCAAGCAGCAAAGCCATCCTCCCTCCTCCTGCCTGCAGACTTTTTATAATAGCAATAAGACAACTCTGGGGAAGATCATCTTGTATTAACTCCGGGGAGTAATCATCTAATCACATTCCGGGCTGATTTGAGGCACTCATCTGGACCAAATGCCTCCCCACACCCCAGGAGCAGCTTTATGAGGCGGCAGCCAGGCCCCATCGAGCCTTATTGCTTAATTAAAAACAAATTCCCGAGTAATTTATTTTTTTTTGTTTTTTATTATTTTTTTATTTTTTGTCTTCCCATAAGAACTCCAGCCGCAAAAAGTGTGAGGGAGAGCCCAGCAGTTGGGAGAAGAAGCGGAGATTTACAGCTTTGGCTGCTGTGCCGGCGGCTGGCTCGCTCGGGGTCCACGTGAAATGGGAACATCCTGTGGGGCCGCCTGCGGGCTGTGGAGGGTGGCACGTGGGCGGGACGCGTGTATTATTAGGCAATAGCAACCCTCAGCCCCTGACCCGGCGTTAGTATGACAGCCCTGCGCTGTGACAGACCCTCCAAAATGCTACCACCCTAACCGGGGCCTTAATTTATCTGCTCGGGCTGCAAAGTTACACTCTGTGCCCAGAGGAATCGGCCGGGGGTGGGCGAGGCTTGCAGCTCCCAGGATGCCTCTGGGCCGCTTGCTTTTTCTCTCTGGACCTCATTTTCCCCAGCTGAACAGGAGGACAGGTCCCACCTGCCTTACGAGGTGATTAGAGTGGACGGTGGTGTTGGAGAGGCGGGGCCTGCCCTCTCATGTGTAGGGGGTGAGGAAGACGATGTGAGTGTGGGCTGGGCTTTAAACCAGGAGAGGAGGGTCCCAGCCTCCCAGATGAGGCTGCGAGTGCAGAGCCTTCTCTCCCTCGTCTGTGCCAGGACTCACCAAGGAGTGGGAGAGAGCCTGTGGAAAGGAGCATGTGTGTGCTCTTGTGTGCGGGAGGGCTGGAGGCATGTGTATGAGTGTGTGGTGGGTGTGAGTGTGTCTGCAGAGGCCCAAGTGTCTCCCTGGGCCCGTGCATCTGTCTGTGAATGGACAATAGCATTAAAGGGCACATGCTCTGGGGCCAGGCTGCTAGGATTCAAATCCTAGCTCTGCTTTGGGCTAGTGACTTAACTTCTCTGAAACTCAGTTTTCTTATCTGCAAAATGGGAATAATGATAGCATTGACGTCATTGGGTTGTTGTGAAGCTAAAATTAGTTAATATACACAAAGTGCTCAGAACACTGCCTGGCAAGTGCTTCATAAGTGTTCTGACATCTATGAGCATGTATATGTGACTTCTAAAAATTACATGTAATATAAATTTCTCCAGCTCAAGTCACATTTCCCCATAGACTTTAATTTTAAAAATTAGGGATGAGACTTCTAGAAATACTTCTGTTCCTATGATTAAAATCACCAAAAAAGTGGCAAATCTTTACAAGTCATGATTTATACAGGTAGTGTGCCTTATATTGGAGTATAAACCAGGGAGAAATTGTGCACAAAACGGAAAAGAAGATAGTTCTGTTCTCTACCTTACAATTCTGATTGCCTAAAAAATTGCCTCCTGAGACTGCAGTTTCTGTAGGAGAGCTGAGCGCCAAACACTTGTCTTCTGCTCACTTTCCTCTCCTCCCACCCCCATCATCACTTCAGAAGTAAGAGCCAAGTGGCCAAAATCAGCTCTGGGAAGATTGCAATCAAGAGCGGAGATCTTCAGCCACTTCAAAAAGAGGTAGCCTTTCCTGGGAAATTTAAGGGTCATTCATTAGCATCTGCAGAAAAACATTCCTGAAAAGACACTCTGGGAAGAGCAGCTGTCACAGAAGGGGAGGCCTTGACTGTGATCACAGTGGGCACCCAGGGAGCCCAGAACAGGGCCCAGAAAGTGACTATTGGTAAAGACAGGCCCTTGAGGCTCTCTGAAGTGGCTGCTTGGTTTTCCTTCCCTGAGAAGTTGGCAGAGACTGGCAGTGGGCTAGAATAGCCCTGCTGAATTTGTGGGGTGTGTGGGGACAGCAGTAGCTTCAGAGCCAGGCATCCAGGATTCGAATCTGTGCCCTCCCATCTCCCCAGCTGAGGGCCACTTCCTGAGGCTTTTCAGGATGCTGGAAGTTGCCTCACTGGGCTGTTGCTAGGATTTGAAGTGGTTACTTGTAGAGCAGACAATACTGGCCTAATTAATGTTAGTTCTGTAGCAGATATTTGGTGTCTTGCCCGTATCCTGTAAGTTGAAGGCCAACAGCCAGTCTCTGGATCTATTTACCGGTGAGCTCTCTCCAAAGCTCCAGAACACACCTGTGTTCACTTGCATGGTGGTACAGACATGCCAGGAATCAACCTGCTGTGACAGCCCTCACCACTTGGCCTTGGTGGATAAATAACCCAGCTCCCTCACCCTTCAGGTGGGATAACTCCGAGGTGGGGTCTCCTGCAGTTGCCCACAGCTCCAGCCTGCCTGAAAACACACCCTTTGTTGGCTGCCTTCCCTTTCCTGCCTCACTTCCTCTCTCCCCTGCCAGTGTTTGTCTTTACCTCCCAAATAGACTACTTGCATTAAAAGCCTTGTCTCTGGCTTTTTCCTGGTGAACACCAACTAAGACAGCTCCTCCCCCCAGTCTTATCCCTTCCCTCCTTGCTGTTGGACTGGCAAAGACTTGACATAACAGTCATATCCCCTGCCCCTAGCCCAGCCCAGCCTCTTCACTAAAACCAAGTACACCAGGCCTACACAGATGTCTTTATCCACTGTTTTCTCCTTTGTGGCATCCTTTCTCTGGCAGAAATACTTGCTTTTTGGGGGGAACTGAGCCTTTATCTCCCTTCACTCCTTTCATTCAGAGAGGACTGACCCCAGTCTTAGCCCTGGAGGTAGGTGTGGGATATGAGTCTGCTGGACTAGAGCACCATGTTCTCCAGCTGCAGTTGGTTCAGGGATGTGTGCACGATCAGAGCTAGGCTAGGATCCAACTCAGGCCCTTCACTGTGCTCCTGGGAAAGGTGTCCCAACACTGGGAAGTTTAGTTTGATCAGATGAGAACCAACACCCCCCAGGATCAATTGACCTGAGTGAGAGTAAAGCCGACTGGAAAAAAAACATGGTTAAGAGATGAAGAAAGGCAGATTCCTGACAGCATCTTTGAGCCCTGAATTCAGCCACGTCTGAAGTTACAAGTGCCCCATCCTTTTCAGTTACATGAACCAATTTTTTCTGCTCTCCCTGCTGTTTTTACATAAGCCAATTTTGAGTTTGGTTTCTGTGCTTCCGGCTGCCTAATACATAGTTTCATCCTGCTTAGCCTTCTGATCAGGAGGAGAGGATACGTGGCTTTGAAACTTTGCTCCTTTCTGGGTGTAGGTTATTCACGGGTGAAGTTGGTTTAAAACTACTCCCTCCACAGCTTACCTGAGGAAGAAGTGTGTCTACACCAATTATCTGCTGGGGTGTTTTCAGCTGCAAGTAGCAGAAACTCCAACTCAAATTGGCTTAACAAGAAGGAATTTTATTTCCTCTCATAACAGGAAGTCGAGCAGCAAGAGAATTTGCGGGCTTGGTCGACTCAGTGGTTTGGCCACGTCCTTAAGGATCCCTGTTTCTCTCAGTTCCTCTGCCCTGTGGCCTTCAGGGTGGTGGTTCCCTCGGACTGGCTTCTGGTGTCAGGATGGAGGCTGAGCTCCAGGCTTCTCATCCCTACATAGCACCATCTAGAGGAACAAAAGGGGGTTATTGGCTCTCTTTCTATATGCACCTCATTCTCAGAAGAGAAGAAGCTGTCCTGGAACCCCCAGTAGAATTTTGTAACAGCCAGGAAAAATTGGGTTACACAGCAGTAACAAAAAATCTCACAGTCTCGGCGACTTAAAACGACAAAGGTTTATTTCCACGTATGCTACGTGCCAGAGCAGGTCCATAGAGGGCCGCCTCGCTGGCATCACTCAGACACCCGGCTGAGGGAGCAGCCGCCGTCTTGATTGTTGGTGGCAGCAGTGCCAAAGGGCTCCCACCAGCAGTTAACGGCTCTGCCCCAGAAGTGACACACAGGCCTCCCTCTCATGACTCATTGGCCAAGGTTAGTTTTATGGCCCCGCTTGACCACAAGGAGACCAGGAAATAAATGTTCCCCAGAAGTGAGGAGAAATGGAAGTACTAGCAAACAGTGCTAACAATTGCCACAATGGCTCTCATTGGCCAGAATAGGGCCACTTATAAACCAATCCCTGGCAAGGAGAGCAGGATGACTATGATTGGCTTAGAGCAACTGTTGGCTAGTCAACTGCAAAGACCTCTACATCCTGTGACCACATCTTTAGATAGTGAGATACACCTAGTGAGGGCATTTTCATTGGGATAAGCCAGGGGAGGGAGGTGGCAGCGGCTGTGGGGAAGACTTTCTTCGCCCAGATGATCCTGTGTCCTGATGGAGTGACTCTAGTCCGGGTTTTCTACCTGGGCCAAAGCTTCTTCCAAAATGGACTTGGGTGCCTGACTGAAGTGGACCCACTGATGGTGCCGGGGGTGACTCGGGAGTCCTCATAGGCCGGGGGCAGAAGGCTGCTCCTGGCATCGGTCCTGTGTATCATTCTTGAGCTCATCAGGATGATTTCAGAGCTGGTAGCTCAGGAGCTGTTGTGTCAGGGGTCCATCAGAGGAGCAGAACCTCTGTGGGATTATATATCATAAAGGATTTATTTTTAGGGACTTGACCTCATCCTATTGTGGGAGTTGGTTAGACAGAATACATGAAGCCATTACTTCTGTGTGTGATCCTGGGACCTGGAGCCTGCAGGGCAGGTGACTGGGAAGGGATGATGCATGTAACGGGGAGGGCGCAAGGATGGAATGGACCTGGGAGGCTGGCACTGCATCAGCCTCTCACCGTCTCCCTGCCTCCAATTTCACCATGAGGGAGTCCTGCAGGAGGAGCTGGCATCCTTCTTCATGGCCCGGGACCAGAGGAGCTGAAGGAGGACCCGGCAGGAGCTGGAGGCCCCATGGGCCTGGCTGCAGCCCCAGCCAGCCCTGAGAGCCAGCAGATCCTGCCAATGTGAGCGGCAGTGGCGCCTTGTGCCCGGCACCGACCTCAGAGCTCCGAGGAGATGGCTGCCACTGTGCTTCCGCCTCCCAACTTTCAGGCAGAAGGTCTCTTGTGGCCCCTCACACTGGGAACTGTGCATGAAAGGGAATGCTGGGAGATGGAATTCCAGCTCAGCTGAATTACCGCCACCGATCCATCCCAGGGCCCCTCGCTGTGCTGCACCTGTTTCCTTCTTCAAGAGCTCAGTGGAGTGGACATCTATTACTATTATCATTGCCACCAGCATCCATCCTCCCTTCTTTTAAAATAGCTCCTTGATGCATTTGCAGGAACAGCCCCTTTCCCATAATCCATCCAGGTGTTTCCAGGGCAGAAGCATGTGATCCAGGCCTGGCCAATTAGCGCCTTGGATGCCCCAGCCACAGAACAGAACAGGGATGGAGACCTGGTCCAAATGGTCAAATCCTGGGACTGGAGGAAGGGCAACCAGAAAGAAACATTCCTTTTCTTTCTAGCTAGACCTCAGCTAGACTGAGGGAATGTGAGGCTTGCTGCTGTGAAGGGAGACGCTGTCTGAGCAAGGAGGCAACACAGAGCAAAGATATGGCAAGAGAGGGTCCTGAAGACGTTGTTTCATCTGGATCAAACCATTCCTGAAGGTAGTGCTACTCTGACCTTTCAATTATGGGGTACAATAAATTCCCTTTTTGTTTCACCAGTTTGGGTTGGGTTTCCTATTACTTGCAACCAAAATAGCCCCAACTGATGCACTCAGTGGCCACAGGCCAAAGTCTATGATTCCTGGAATTGCAACTCAGACACCTGTCTGCATAGGGCCACAGTGGAGAAGACTCACCCACCTCAGTGCTCCTGAGCCAGAGGAGACCCTGGGCTTCCTCAGAGGTGTGGATGAATTAGGGCCCGGGTAATGGAGTAAGAAACTTGGGCTGGAGTCCAGCTCCACTCCGGATAATTCGTGACACATTGGGCTTGCTCCCTCACGCCTCTGAACACCATTTCCTTGTTATATGCCTTCACTGTCCCTCATACCAGGTGTTGGTGCAGAGCTCCCTAACACAGACCCAAATCAGCACTCCTTGTGTCTGTAGACCTCCATTTTCACATATAACTGAACAAAATGTGAGGAAATAAAGTGTCCTGACTTTATTATTATAAAATGTGCAATTTACTTTGGTATTTTATTCCACAGTTTATTCTGTTTTTTCAAAAAAGAAAAAAAAATAAAACAACAGAATGATGGTCACCACCTGCTATATTGACTACATTAAAGTTTCTGGAATAGACTTTTTGAAAACATTAGTCCAAAGTGCCCTCTGCGAGGCATGCTGGGACATGTGCTGGCCTGCAGGTGGGTCACTGGATGGGGCGGTCAAGAGAAGCCTCTCGGAAGCACAGTCCTGTCACAGAGAGGGCCCTGAAATGACCCATGAGCACCTGGCTATGCCAGCTGTGGGCGCACTCGCTGGCTCCCGCCCTCATTCACTCCCCCAGCACCTGCGCGGAGCCTGCTTTGCACTGAGCCCTGGGACTCAGCATGGGTTTCTCAGAGCTCACAGTCAAGGAGGCAGGTGCGTGTTTATAACAGAGTGTGGAAGGGTCGTGACAAATCCAGGCCCCTGGTATCTGGGCCAAGGGGCACCTGGCCCAGCCTACCGGGCCTGTGTGTAGCCGTGGTCACCCTGGAGACCAGGGCTACATGTCTGGGGTGGTGAGACACAGCTATTTCCAAAGCCCCAGTGCTCAGACTGGTTCCTGATGCTCATGAACTATCCATTCAGCAACAGAAAGAGCCAGGACAGAGCAAATATTAATGAGACTTATTGTGCCTGTCCCTTTTCACTTCTTACAACATGGGGGAGACTTTCCTATTGTACAAAGAGGAAGGCCCGACTCCCAGAGGCCAAGTGACTTGCCCAAGGTCATGCAGCTTGGGAGTGTCTGAGTTGGGATCTAAACCCAGACTTTTCTACCACTGATTAAAAACATGCAGATGTCAGGGCCCCGCCCCAAAGAATTCTGGCTTAATTTTGGGGAGGTGAGGTCTTGCCTTTGGAATTCTTCGGGAAGCTCCCTAGATGGTTGAAATATGCAGCCAGGATGAGCAGCTCTGAGCTGGACACAGGTTCTCCCTAAGAAAGGCCAGCCCCACACCGTCCTGTGTTCCACCCATGACTGGGGCAGGGAAGTGTGGGCAGCCACTGCAAGGCCCAGCACTCTCTACAGGGTGGGGACAGACCTGCAGGCATGGAAAGACAGCTTTGTGCCCCAGCACTGGGAGGAGGCTGATCACTAAGACAGGGTGGTCTGGGAAGGCCCTCCTGAGAAAGTGGCATCTAGTGTGCCCCCCTTCCCCCCCGGAGCTAAAAGAAGCCAGACAGTGAACAGGAAAGACCATTCTGGCAGGTTTGCTTGGGGCTGCACAGTGGTCCCGGGCAAACCTGGACAGGTTGGTCCCCTAGCGTGTAGCTGGGGCTGAGGTGAGGCTGGAGGGAGGCAGGGATTTTAGGGTTTTATTCTCCGTGCAGGGGCTGGGAGAAACACTCCTTGGTCTCCGTGCAGGAAGGCCTAGGAAATGTTGCCACTTGGGTTTCAGAAAACCGTTGAGCCTCTGGGGCTGAGAAGAAAGAAACTTGGAGGGAGTGCCTCTCTCATCTCATTCGGGAACTGTGCTTCCCCACTTCTTGGGGCCCGTTAGCCCTCTGTCCTCATTATTTAAGGCCACGACTTACCTGTTACTCAACAAAGCCAGAATGGGGCTGCCACCATAAACGCCCCTGGAATGGGGCCCAGGCGGCTGGCAGGGCCTCCTCTGAGAAACATCAGCCTCTGTGAGTGGACATTAACTATCATTTACATTAATTAGGCAGCCGGATAATAGGGTGTTCAATAGTTATTGCAGTCTAAATTCTGCAGCAAACGCCACCAGGAGCCAGGAGCTGGCTTCGTAAAAATCAGTCCTGTTCTCACCCTGGCAGGCGATGACGGGGCTTTAAATTCAGGGGGAAAGGGAGTCTTTATCACATTCCAGAAGAAGAGCTGATGTGGGGGAGAGAGGCCTAACCACGTGTTCCAGCCGCCACTGTGTGATCCTGGGTAGATTAATCTCAGTGTCCTCTGCCAGCAAACGGATGACCAGTGCAAAGCCTCCACCAAGAGTGTGGCCACGGAGGGGACAGCTTTGACACCTGACGGGCTCCTGTATGTTTGAAAGATGAGACCGTACATTGTGGGAACTCTCTGAGGTGATACGCATAGTAAATCTTACTCATTGTGCTTTACTTGTGATGCTTATTTTATAGATGGTGACACTGAGGTACTGCAAAGTGGTGGCTTGCCTAAGCGACAGAGCCACGCCAGGTAGGGACATCTCGGAGGTGTGCCCACACCACTCCCTCTTCTTGGCCCAGCTTTCCCATCTTCCTCCTCATTTCCTGCTGTCCAAGGGCTCCTCCTTCCTCTCCCACCTGCGCACTGGCTCATTCGTTCCTCTCTTCCCTGAGAGAGCTCAGCTGCAGCCTCTGCCCTCCTCCTTGGCCCTGCCGGCTGTGCTCCAGCCCTTCTGCTCACTGCCTGGCTGGCTGAGGCCACCCTCTGCTTATTCAGCCGGGCTCCGCCTTACAGCCACTTGGCTGTGAATGGAGGCTCAGGTGGGGGCTCCTGGGAGGAGGCTTGAGAACGTAAGGCCTTGTCCGTGGGGAGTTGTGTGCACACTTCAAACCTATTTCTTGGGTATCGCTGAGGCCTGTGCTCTGGTCTAGGCCATGGACACTCCCTCACAGGCACAGCCTCGTTGCTGGTCTCCCAGACCTGGCCGTGGCCTGCTCTAGCTCACTCCTTGTCTCTCCTCCTCCCCCAACCCTGGCTTCCCGCTGCCCTGCCCAGTGTCCAAAGCCTCTAGCTGCAGTCAGCACTCTCCTCTCCAGGCCCCTCCTCCCACCTCCAGCTCCTCTGCAGGAGGTCTCTTTGCCTGCCTGGCTCCAGCTCAGCCCTCTGGCCTCATCTTAAGATCAGGTCCCAGGGGAAGCCTGTTCCACCTCCAGATCTGCCAGGTGCCCCTGACACGGGCCCCGTTTCCCTCCCCACCCCACTCTGCAGCCCCCACAGGCCCCGTTCCCACCACTCACTGTCTGTCACACCTACTAGAGCGTCTCATGGGCGGGGATGAGGACATCTGTGGCCATCACCCTAGTAACAGCATTGCTGACCAGGGCAGAGAGAGGAGAGAGAGAGGAGAGAGAGAGAGAGAGAGAGAGAGAGAGAGAGAGAGAGAGAGAGAGAGAGAGCCAGTATTTTGAGAGGGAGGTGTTAAAACTGTAAATGTGACACACCACATTTCTTAGGACTTTGGGTTTCCTTGCTTTCAATCCATGATCCTTGAGCAAGAGCCATTAGGGTAACCCAGCGCTGCCATCAAGAAACAAGATTTCAGGGAGATGCTTAACTTTCAGAAATGTATGAAGCACCCACGTGATAGACTCACACGCAGAAAGAGCACAGATCTTTCATTTCCAGTCCTGTAAGCTATCAGCCAGCAAATGCACTCATGTTTCCAGTCCCCGGCCCACAGTGTCCCATCTTCTGTGGGCTGGGTGCCAAACAACTCCTCAGGCTCAAATCGTGTCGTCAAATCTCCTGCAGGGGGACCCTGCAGAGACAGACCCTCCTCTCTCAGGGGGTCCTGCTCACAGGGCTGGAACTTTTCACGGCCTCTCCTGCACACAGAGGCGCTGACCGGTGTTGCGGGCAGCATGCTGGTAAATGGTGAACCAGCCTGATTGGTAGCGTGGTCTAGAGATTCCCGCCATGGTTGGCCTCGAGTTGCCGACATGAGTGGTGCAGTGAAGCCGGAAGAGAGGCACACGTCAGCTCTCCTGGGTGAAGAAGCCCCTCCAGCACACCACAGGCTTAGGGTCTGTGTTACTGTGAACAGCATTACAGTCGCACACGTTGTGGGGAGACAGAGGGCAACTAAGGATGCTTTCCATCTCACACCACTGCAAGGCAAGTTTCCACCTAACAGAAGGGCAGGGCCATAGGCAGCTCCATCTGCAACGTTATTTCTCTCCTGCCCTTTCTTCTGGCAGAGGGTACAGTTTAATTTGTGTAGATTAAATGAAACTACCATCAACACGCTTTTTTCACGTCCTTTGTGGTTGAACCTGAAGGTCAAGAGTAAGCTGGACCTTGAGCTCGAGTTTCCTTGACTGAATGCCGGGCTCCTTGGGCTCAGCCCCTCTCAGGCCGGGTCACTCGCACCAGCCACCTGTGGCCCCCGCCCACACCCTGGGTCGAGTGGGCGAAGCTGGAAAGGGCAGAGGAGCGCTGGCCACACACACTGCATGTCCCACAACACACAGCTGAAGTGTAAGTGCAGCTGGCTGAGTAGCCAGGAAGGGCGGGGCCTGATGACCCAGGGAACTGCTGCTGCCTGGGGTGCCTGACAGCGTGGAAGGCGGGGAGCCTGTGGGTCCCAGGACACAGCCCTGCTCTGCTCTGGACAAGTGGTGATGGGGACGGTGCTGTCTGGGCCGGAGCGGGTCATGGCCAGCATCTCAGCCGCTGGGTCCCAACACGTATAGGTCATTAGGTCATACCCTTGGCTCCTTGTTTTTTTGTTTTTGGTCAGACAACAACTATTTAACCGAACACTTGTTATGTGCAAGGCAGTGTTCTAGATTGCACTGAGGTCACGATGGCTATAATGGCCAATAAGACAGGCAAAGTCCCAGTGTTCAAGGAGCTTACATTCTAGTGGAAGAAAATGACAGGAAACAACAGATAAGATTACGTCAGATATTAAGAACTGCTACAGAAGGTGTAAGATGGGGGTCATACAAGAGGGACTGGTGTGGGAGGCTGCTCAGAGGAGGCCCCTCTGAGAGGGAGGCCAGTTGTGGAGAGCTGAATGCAGAGGAGGGGCTGCCTTGTGGTTGAAGGTCCAGGGTAAGAGAGTCCCAGGCAGAGGGAGTGACAGGTGCCAACAGTGAGTTGAACAGAGGTATGTGGAGAAGGCACGGGGGTGGGACACTGGGGAGGTGGGCTGGGCCAGGGTTGGAGATGCTGGCTGGGGTCGGGTGTGGGAGGCCCCTGATGACCCTGAGCAGGAGCTGGCTTTCATTCTAAGTGGGAAGTCACTGTGGGTTTTGAGCAGAAGGGCAATATGATGTGAGTCATGCTTCACAAAGGTCACGTTGGCTGTTGTGGGGCCGTGTGTGGAGGCTGGGGTCCAGGGAGGGGCTGTGACTGTTGGTTGAGATGACAGCGGGTAGGACAGGGAGGCGGCAAGGAGGGCTGGAAGGAGGCCACCAGCACTTAATGAAAGATTCGTTGGGGGGCATGAATGCAAGAGAGGATGACGCCTGGGTTTCTGGCTTAAGTAACGGGAGAGACATGAGGCCGTTCACTGAGGTGGGAGCAGAGGAAAGTCAGTAGTTCTGTGTGCAGCCGTATCAGGCTGGGAGGCCATTAGATCTGCAGGTGGAGCTGTCACTGGGCACTTGTTTTCATTCCCTCTTGGAGCACCTGTTAGGGGTCAGACAGTGCTTCTAGATCACTAGGGGGACAGCAGAGATCAAAACAGAGTCGTTGTCCTTCAGGAGTTCACATTGGAATTGGGGGGAGGCAGGCAATAAAGTTACAGATTCGGGTCTGGGGTTAGGAGGAAGGTAGGCTGCTTCCTCCTAACTGATTTTCGGAGTCAAGTGTATTTGAAGTTGTGGATGAGACCACCTACGGAGCAAATGCAGAAGAGCCCAAAGATGGCATTCAGGACTCAACCAACATTTAGAAGTTGGGAAAAGGAGGGTCCATGAAAGAACACTGGGAAGGTGTGGCCAGGGAGGCAGGAGGAAAGTCAGGGAGCGTGGGCCTACACAGCTGTTTCAGGGGGCAGGGCTTGGTCAGTCATGGCAAATGCTGATGAGAGACCAATAAGATAAGAGAACTGACTACTGCCTTTGGAAAGATGTGCAGTGGAGAGCTGTTCAGTGGAGTGGGAGGGCCAAAAGCAATAGAATGTTTCCCTTTCATTCCACGTCATCCCATTCCCCCTGCCCATTCCAGCCAATCCTGCCCTGTCCTAGCCTGTGCCACCTTTCCTGATCCACGCATCTATAGTATTTAGTGAGAATCTCTGGGTGAGTCCTCCTTCCTGCATCTCCCTCCCACATCCAGGAGCTCAGTCCGAACGACCAGGTCAGCAAACGTTTTCTGTGAAAGGTGTATGAAGGGACAGAGCAGGGCTGTGCTCCTGAGAACTGCTTCTTACGACTGGACAGAAGCGCCCTCTTTGGGCAAAGCTAAGCAGGACACAGAGTGGTTGAACCCTGCTTGGGGCCTTGTCCATTGTGGACCCCGCTGGGGATACCAGCTCCAACACTCCTCTGTGCAGCCCATCTCTGTATCTGTCTACTTAGCAATGCTTGCCCTTCACAGCTCAGGAAAGATTACCAAGAATGTTATTGACTCTAATTTTAATTTGTCTAGCACTCTTGTTAATGATGTCTATTTAAGGCATCCATTAAAGGCCCATGAGGTTAATTAAATGGACAATTCCAATACAGTTCTATTAGAACCCCCTCTATTAAATTAATATTATAGACATTTAACAGATGTCTTAATTAGGCATTATAGCTAAGAAATGCAAACTAAATTAGAACTAAAGCCATTGTCCAGAAAGAACGCTTTTTAGCATGATTTATGGCTTTTGGGGGGAATGTTCCTGTTTACTCTTCAGAACCTGAGAGATCTGTCATTTGACAATCTTTTCCAGCATCGAGAAAGCACCATCCCGAGAGGCCCAAAGCTTAAATCACAGTCCAGATGTCAGAGCTGGAAGAGACTTTAGACACCATCTGGAGCCCATGATCCTCAAACATCAACGACTGGAGGAACAGCTGGGGTCTTAGAGAAACACAAAGCTATCTGGGCTCCACCCCTGGAGACTGATCGCAGCCCAGGATCTGGCTGCTTTTAACACGCATCCTGATTCTCGTACAGGAAGTGCTAGAATACAACTTCGGGAAACCCTGATATAGTCTCATGGCCACACTTGACAGATGGTGACGCTCTCAAGTGTCAAAAGACTTCAGAACTGGGTGACTGGATCAGCAGAATTCCACATTCTGCCCCATGGATTAGAACTTAGCTAGCAGCTCCCACCATCTCTCCCCTCCCACTGATAAGCTAGGCGTCTCCTGAGTTTGGCAGCCGTAGTCCCACAGCCCTTCTTGCCTCTCCTCCTGTTGGCCCTGGGCCCTGTGGGCAGATTTCCTGGGTCCTCCACCTTGGCCCTGCCGGCCCCTGCCCTGAGCCTGTGTGACCACACTCGTCACATCCCACAAATGCCTGGATCCAGAGCTGCCTCCTCCAGGGAGCCTCCCTTGCCCACCCTGCCTACCTGTGGGTGCATTTCCTCCCCAACCAGACTGTGCCTGGCCCCAACAAGAGGGTGAGGGAAGAGGATTTCAGCTGTTGCAGAAATGTAAGGGAACCTAGCCCCCTCAGGGCTCCTGGTACTGGAGGGAGCAGCTGAACTGAAGTTCTATGAGCAGGTCCTAGAGTCCTGCGGTGATGGGAGCTCAGGGTCCCGCGGCAGGGCTGGATGAGCTAACGGTCCAAGCACTCCATATGGGGGGTGGGAAGGCCAGGCCAGTGTCTGAGGATGGGGGCCAGGGTGGGGGCACAACTAGTCTGTCCCAGCTGGGACAGCTCCACGGCTATTACAGACTGAATTATGTTCCCTCCAAATTCCTGTGCTGAAGCCCTGGGCCTTTAAGGAGGTAATTAAAATTAAATGCGGTTATAAAGGTGGGGCTTTAATTCCCTAGGACTGGGGTCCTTATAAGAAAGGAAGAGACACCAGAGATTCCCCCCCCGCCCCCGAGTGCACACAGAAGGCCATTTGAGGACACAATGAGGTGGCCAAGGGGAAAGCTCTTACCAGACTGCAATCCTGACAGCGCCTTAATCTTGGACTTTCAGCCTCCAGAACAGTGAGAAAAGAAATGTCTGTTGATTAAGTCGCCACCTGCAGTATTTTGTTACAGCAGGCTGGGCTAATACAGTAGCCGGGGCCCGTCATGTCCCTCTTACCCTCCAGGTGCTTCACCCTTTTCCTGCCCTAGAGGCTCTGACCTGTCCTCTGCAGGCCCTACAGTGCGGCTGTGTCCTCCACAGAGCTGGCTCTGGGGGATATAAAGGGCCTGGGGCCCACTCGCTCTTTGGGGAACAGTGGGTCACTGGACTGATGTCTCCTGACCCCGTAGCCTCCTCCATCCTGTCCTGAGGTGTTAACCGCTCTGCTGCTCCATGGGCCTCTCTGGGTCAGAGTTCTCCCAGGCACGAAGGTTTACACACAAGGCGAATTTAGCTGTGTCTCACAGGTATCCTACATGTCAAAGGCCCCAGCTCTGCTGGGGTCCTGCTCCCTGGGCAGTGGAGAAGGGAGAGACTGGACTGCAAAGTACCACACCACTCTCCATGACAAGCCCTGTGTCACAGCATGGGGACACGGCCAGCCCTGTGTGCCTCCCCATGCAGCAATTAGTGCAGCTTCATTGGGAACGCTCACTCAGAGCCAGTGCCCAGCCTGGCCTGTGCCCTCCTCACCCCCTACTCTGACTGGGAGGATGGCATGGTCCTTGGAGCACAGGACCCAGTGCTAAGTGGGCCTCAGGACAAGAGGGCGTCCCAGAAACAGACATGCATAGCAGCAGCAGCTTCATAGAAGGTGAGCGTTCTCACCGAGCCTCCCTGGGGAGGGGGAGAGACGTCTACAAATTAAACAGCCACTCACATGGAAACTTGAGTCTGCGCCAAATGAAAAACAGATTTCACATGGCAATTGGTTCCAACAACTTTTCTGGAAAGCAACTGTATATTTACACAACATTGGCTGCCTTTTACATTGTAGAGGGGTGGGCAAGAGCAGTGGGGTTTAGGGGATTATAGCACCTATGCTGTTACCAGTGTGGCACTTTCAGATAGCCAGAACAGAAGCCACATTACACGGAAGACCAGAGATTCCCTCAGTGGGAACCCAGGTGATAAAGGGACCACATCATGCACTTTGGAGTATCTTCTCATCCTTGCAGCCACCCGTGGCTCTGGAGCTAGACTATGTGGTTCAAATCCCAGCTCTACCTGTCTCAGGCTGTGAGGCCTCAGGCAAATGAGTGCTCTGAGTACTAGTGACCTCATGGTCACACCCGAGGGCTGTCACTGGGTCAGGCTGCCCTGTCTGAGGTGGTGCTGGGACTTGAGCTCCCAACCACAGGCAGTGATGGCTAGACTGGGGAGAGCACCCAAGGAGACTCAGACCCTCCTGGTAAGTGAGGGACACCATGCACAGACGGAAGCGGGGTCAAGCCGCCGGGCACGTCTGTGGGAGACCCTGGGCGTGCTCAGCCTTCAGGAGGTGCAGAGGCACCGCTAGGTCTTCTTGCTCTCCTCCAATAATGTGAAGTCAGTGTTTATGCTCTCCCCTCCACTGTGGTGTTTCTCGTCCATCCAGTGTGGAGTCTGAGCGCAAAATGCTGACACAGTGAAGCCTCTGGCATTGCTGCTTCTCTTGGTGCAGAAGAAAAAGCACATGAATTTGCTGCCAGTTTGTCGCCAGGAAGGCTTCTGCCCTCACCCTGTTGGTCAGCAAACACTTGCTTCTCAAAAGAAAGGGGCGATAGGGCCTTCTGAGCCATGTGGCTTTCCTGGTAGCAGACCCTGGAAGTCTGGTCCCCACCCCGTCCTCATTCGGCCAGTCTGTACTCAGGCCCTGCACAGAAGGGCCCATCTACTGGCCCACAGGCACACTGCCCGGAGGGCTAGGGTCAGACTGCAGAGCCTGCAGAGCCACAGCTTCCAGCAGCAAAAATGGGACTAACGTCAACTAAGGTGCCACTGCTGGGGACTCAAGCTTTCCTAGTAGATTAGGCCTTGGGAAGAGCTCCAGTCTTATTTTCCCTTCAGCCCACCTTCCTTTGGAGTCTAACAGACTCAGGAATTGAGAACACTCTTGTAGGCTTAAGCTCCCCATACTGGAACAAGCTTCAATAAGCACACCTAGGCCCGGCATTCTGCCTTTGTGGTCCACCTCAGTTCGAACTCCCGAATGGGCCCTAAGTCACTTAGCAACTTCACCACTCATTCCTCTTCATCTTTCTTGAAACAGCAAAGTAAACCTCAGGTCAAAGAATTCGACAGCAGGCATGATTTAAAGTGATGCATCAAAGAAGCAGGGCACCACTGAACTAGTGAGACACGGTGCCTGATGACAGAGCAAAAGACATGGCAGCTTCCACAGAGCAAAAGTAAAGGCACGAGCCATGCACAGCTCAAGCCTCCCCTTCCCTTCCATCCTAGTGGTGCTGCAGGAATCACTCCTGTAGTCTGTTCATGCCCACATGCATATTTTATTATCACATAAACAACTCATTCATCATAGAACGTTCTGAAAACACTGAAAAGTATGAAAAAGAAAAAAACAAATAAACTCACTATTCAAGTCAACCTGTGTTAATTCTGGTGTTTTCTGCCAATCTTTTCTGTCCATGGGAGTAATACAAAAACAAGAGCATCTATAAAGACACATCCCTGTGGTCCCTGACTTCTGTGCTCAGTACAGTGTGCTTCTTCCCAGATGATTAAACGTCCTTAACTCTGATTTAGACTGGCTGGAGGTGGTCTATAACCAGAACTGGCCCGACCATCTCTTCCTTGAAAGGTGGGTAATTCAGGTTGTTTCCAGTTTTTCGCTGTCATAAACGATTCCCTTAGGCAGGAAGAGCTCACAAGTCAATTGTTCCCTTTGCTTTGAACTTCTTCGCAGACCGCTCACTTGACCGCAGCTGGAATTTGCTCCCATAAATGTAGGAAATAAAGCCATCGATCTCCACAGTGAACACACAGTTTAGCTTGGGGATAACTAAAAAAAAGCAGGAGAAAAAGGATGAGGGAAAAAGTCCTGGCAGTAAGTTCACTTTTGTGGAGACTATTATTCCCAAGATGTTTGTATTAGAAAATACAACAAGCTAATAGGAAAAGATAATAAGAAATGGTGAAACCCACAAAGGTAACAGCACCAGGATTAAAGGGGATTATTCTGCCAAAAGGCCAATTTATTCACATTTTAAATATAACTCAACACCTAGTTTTCTGGGTCAAAGGCTATGAACCAAACTCCCAAAACCAGAAACCCCCAGAAAAACTGCCAGAAACAGGTCTTGCCGCATAACTTTCAGATGGACTCATGGCTTTATGCTTACTGGGGAAACTTGTACACCACTTTCTGAGGTCTAAAATGAAAGCAGAAGAATATAGAGGGGAATGGAACAAAGCAACAAGAAAACCAAGCTTCAAAAAATTAAAGGAACAAAAACCTCCCACTGTGGTTTTGAAATCTCTGGATTCATGGGCAAGGAGGGGGTGTGGAAATCCTGACAGACTGGCCGCTCGTCTCTGCCAGAGCAGTGAGCTCTAGCACACCAGGCGGATAAGCTTGCACTTGCTTCCCTGGAACCCAGAGAATCACCACCAAGGGCGCTGGCTCTGGGAACTCCAGGGGCAGGTGCTTCGTCCCTGCTATCTGTCTAGCTACAACCCTCTGGGAGGCATTAGCCTTTGGGCAGGTGGAGGGTCCCAGTCCTGGAAATAGACCCAGGTGTCTGGAGGCACAGCCAAGCAGCCCTTCCTTCCCTTGATCACATCTGGCCAAAGCTGCTGGCTGGGCTCATGAGTACCTCAGGGAGAGCCCTGGGTGCTGGGATGGTCTCTGCAGGCTTGGAATGTAAGGTCAGCAGGTACCTACAATCTGTGCTGACTTGAAAGGCCAAACTGAGCTTTAGAGTCATGAGGAAAGGGCCGACAAATCGGCTGGGGAGGCCACAGCCCACGGCGATCCAGTTACATACCTTTCAGGCGGTCTTCTTTAGTGATAATTTTGAAAATGTGCTTTGTTTCCTGTAGAAGGATTCCTGTAATGCCCACGTAGGAGGGGCATTTGGATTTTGTAACTGCAAAGGAAAAGGGGGGTTCAGGGCTCAGGCCTCTGTGGTGTTAGGGGAGCCACAGGCAGCCAGGCCTGCAGGGGCTGTGGGTTCTGGTCCCAACCTTGAGCCAGCAGAGGAAGAAAGACCACCCACAGGGGCAGGGTGAGGTGGAGGCTCCTTGGCTGGGCAGGGACCAAGTGGGATGAGAACCTAGGCTTCCCAATCCCTGGCGGTGGCTTAATAGCCTCTGTGCTCTGCTAAGGTGTCCTCTGGAAGGCCTGCTGCCACAGGGGTCCCGGGCAGGATTCTGGAGCCAAGAGGTCACACGTGGATCTAGCACCACCAAGGCCCACAGTCGGGCTGCTCTGGCAGGGCCAAGTCTCACTTACAGGACCTGAATGAACGCCTGTTCATCATGGTCTTCCCAGAACCTCCTGAACTCTGGACAGAATGGGAGCCCACTATAGGCCACCCAGCAGTGAGCTGCCACCACAGGCAGTAGGCCTCTCACCTCCCCCAACCTATCCCCCAAGGTAGTCAATACAAATTCAATGAACGCGTACTATGTGTCTGGCAGTGTCCTAGGTAGGTGCTGGGCACAGTAGTAAGTGCTGCTCTCACAAAGCTGCTGTTCTAATAGGGGGAGGGGTAATGTGTACCAAACCAGACAACTGTATTTTCTGATAGTGATGAGTGCTATGAAAAAACAAGGGCAGGGTAATGGGGTGGGGGGTCATCTTTAGCTATGGTAGACCCCTGGGAAGTGACATCTGAGTAGGGACCTGAATAATGAGAAAGAATCAGTCCCTGAGCACACAGAACTCTCTGGGTAGAGGGAAGAAGCAAATGCTAAGACCCTGTGGCAGGGCCAGGCCTGGTGAGAAGCAGAAAGCAGGCCAGTATGGTTAGACCTGGTGCCCAAGGAGGTTGGACAGGCTGTTTAGAATACAGTAAGGAGGCAGAAGGGACACAACCTGATTTCTGTTGTAGAATCTTCTCTCTGGCTGCCTGGTCAGGGGAGGAGCAGTGTATCAGCAGGGAGAGGGTTAAGCAGCTTTGCAGTAATCCAGGGGAGACGGTGGTGGCTTAGATTTGGGTGTTAGGACGTGCTAATGGATTGGAGGTAGGCAATTAGGAAAGAAGAAATGTGGATACCTCCTAGGTTTTTGGCTTGAACAACCAGGGTAAATAGTGGTACTATATTAGTGGCACTCAGTAGTACTCAGTGGTATCACTAAAGGTGATTCTCAGTGGCAACTTAGATGATGAAGGCCAGGGGAAGGGCTGATCTGAGAGGCCCAGAGTTCTGTTTTGGATAAGTAAAGTTTACAATGTCTACTGCACGTCTGGGTGGCTATGTCCAGTAGACAGTTGAATTCAAGGAGTTCAAGGGTAAGGTCTGTGCTGGAGATGACAACTTGGGAACTGTTGGTCCACAGCCGACATTTAAAACCATGGGGCTGTTCAAGATACCAGGCTGTGGGTGAGTGCCAGCAGCTGCTGTGTCCTTTGGGATACCAGCAGGGGTCTTCTGTGTGGAGAAGGTACACAGAGGCCATTCAGAGTATCCAACAAGTGGCCAGAATTGGCTAAGACAGCTATAGTCATCGTCTACCCTAAGTGCTGGTGATGTAGGGTTATCCACATAGCAAGGAATTGTCACTGAATGATGGCTTGGGCAGCCAGATGATGTGCTCTTAGGCAAATTACCTGAAACAATAGCGCCATGAAGATCTGCCTTTAAAAGCTTGGCCTGAATCATCTGTGGCTGCCTACGAGGTAAACAAAAGCCCATAATGTATACCATTATAATGAATTCTGAAAGAAGTCAACAGGTCTACAAACTTCTGCAGCCAGGCAATGCTGATAGCAGGCTCCGAAAGCTGCATTTACAATGAGCCTAAGACTTGGGTTCTGCCTCAAAGGGCAAGGCTTCAGAATTGTAACTCACATGTCTGGTTTGAGACCATTGCACAGATCCCGGATGTACTGTTTCCAGAGTTCATGCAGAGGGAGAAAAAGACTGTACCTGTGGCAAAGTCAGATAGAGGTAAAACGTTAGGCAATGTGAGCTTGGGATTATAACATCCAAAGAGCACAGAGCTTGGCTTGATGCCAAGGACCATGACCTGGATCACTGGGGCCTGTTCTACTCCCGATAACCACACTAAAATCCAGTACTTTCACCTCTCAAACCTTAGTTTCCTCACTGGTAGAACCCTCTCAAAGCTAAGTTTTTGCTAATGAGAAGAGGAAGGTGTTGCCTTCCTTTGCCCCTTCATCCTTCCTGCTGGTTAGATGCAGGCATGACAGCTGGAGCTCAAGCAGACATCTTAGACCATGAAGTAACACCTACAATGGTGAAGCAGCAAGGATGCACCCAGGGCTACAATCCTGGTTGTCTGATGGCCGTGGAACTGCCTACCACACCAGCCCAGGATGGTGTTCATCTAGACTTCTTTTCACAAGAGAAATAAACTTCCATCTTATTTAAGCTACTGCTATTTTGAGGTTTTCTGTTACAGGAAGCTGAACCCAGTAAGCCCTCAGTAAACAGGAGTTGCTGGTTGTCATAAGTCCCTGTGCAAGGTGACAGGGTCTGTCTGGAGGATGAGTGAGAAGTGGCGAGGTGAAGGAGAGGGAACAGGTGCGACGACCCCAAACGGGTCTTCCTAGCACTTCACGGGGAGTCCATTTAACGAAGCTACTGGTTAGAGAAATGAGAACCTCAGGCTCAAACCCAAAGTGGACTCTATTGATGGGGACATGGGTGAGGCACACCAGGGGCAGGCAGCAGTCCCTTCCTCCTCCCAAAGCCCAGCTGATTTTGTGACAGGGGACATGAACAAAGTGACAGACTCTATCTTATGGGATGTGGGAGGCTATCTGGTTACAGACCTTGGAGCAAAAGCATACGAACAGTCCTAAGACATGCAAATGCAGAACCGTGGCCAAGGAGGGATGAAGTGTCAGCTGGAGGGAGGAACATGTTCTCCCACAGAGAGTGATGTGTTTCTTTCAGAAACTTCTGAAACATATGGGCAGCACCTTCTTTGGCAATAAGACCCCAATGGGTGATTCTGTCTAGTGCTATTAGAAGCTACAAAGAGATATATGTTAAGAAATATCAGTTTCTCTTTTTCTAAGAAAACTGAAAGACAAATAGTCTGTTGCCCATGGCTTATGGCACTGGTCTTATTAGTTAAGGATAGGACAGAAGCCAAGCAGAAAAGCCAAACCCAAACAGTCCGAATTGGTAAAGGAAGCCTGCCCCCTTGTGGCAGAAGTGGGAGAGGCTCTCTTAGCTTAAGCAGAGCGGGGCTACCTAGCTTCCCAAGTCCATACTCAACACAAGGAAGATTAAGTCTCTGGGGTGGAAAGGCAGGAAAGGCTTGCCATACCTCTGTTGCTCTGGATTAATGTCAAAGAGCCGCAGCTCCCTCCTCTGCTTGGCAGAGAGGCCTTTAGATTTCTTTTTCTTTTCCTTCTGCTTCCGGTGAGTGAAGTACTCCAGAACAACGGCCTTGCGTTGCAGGTGGTCCTCCTGGGCTTGTCGGCTCATGCGGGGCATGCTCCGCTTCAGGAAGGCCCTCACAAAGGCCTCGGCCCGCTGGGTTCCTGGGTGCTGCATGAGGCCAAGATGGTGTGGTGCTCACAGCTCTAGTTGGGGCTACCCAGACCCCCAGGCCCTCCCACACACTGCTGTAACAGCAGATGGGCCGCCTTCACTGACCCACCTATCTACCCACTGAGGCTCACACAGCCTCTCATCTGCTGCATGTTCGCTACCCCCAGCTGGGCAGATGTGAAAGTCACATTCAAATGCCAATTCGTAACTGCCACACAAAACAGCCACGTCAAACTCCAACCTCCTACCCTGCTCTCTGAGGTTATTCTGAGGATAAAAACAAAACAAAACAAAACACAACAATAAAAAAATTAAAGCAAAACAAACAAAAAAAACATTACCTTTGGAAAAAAAGACTTCTCTCATCCTTGAGAAATGTATGACAATGTGTTTAAACTGTCATGATCAGATGAAGGCAAGCTCAGAGTAGAGCCAGGCTACGGCCTTGAAGGAAATGACCCCAACACTAGGAAAAACGGCATAACCAAGCACTCCAGGGTGGGCCCAGCCACAGCAGGTAGGGATTTTGACATTGCGGCCATATCGTAATACTCTTTACTTGAGTTTCCAGCCTGTGGATGCAGCATGGTTATTTTCCTGGTCTGCTCTGGCATCACTTGAGGAAATAAACTGTCAGCGTATCTTATCTTAGCCCCATGTGTTCACTCTTTTCCACATAGAACAGAGCATCACATGACTGTGACTGAGCACCTGCACTTAGAGAGGACTTCTGGGCAAAGTAACTATCATAAATTGTGTGTAATTCTTGAAAGAACAAGCATCACTGTCTCTCAAGTTGGAGTTCCACCAGTCTATTCCTCATTCTGATGCTTTGCCCTCATGTTTGCCACAGCCCTGGGGAGCACGGTCTACTGAGGTCCTCCCTCTTGACGGGGCCATTTCCTGGACCTTTGTTGCACTAACTGGGCTGCAAACACCTTGCGGCTAATGTGTCAATAGTAATCAAGCTCTCATTTCATGGGCAGAAGCAGGCACGTGGATGCGTGGGAGGTGGGGATAAAGATGTGATACACACGCTCTTCATGGGAGCCCATGGTAAGGAGGGAAGTCAGCTTCAGCTTTGTATTATTATCAGTATTATTACTGTAAGAGGACATGTGAGTCTTTAAATACCTAAGTGGCCCATCTTTCATAGAGAAGCCAAATTAAGGTGTATCACTCTTTCAAAATCTTGATTTTAAAAGCAACTCCCAAATTATGAGTCACCAGTGAAGCTTCTGCCAAACTGACAAAGAATCTTTGTAGCACCCAGATATGATCCATCAATTACACTCATGAAATGTGATCTGACTGCCCTCTTCAGGAGTGAAAGGGGCACAGTAACAAGGTCAAATGACAGTGCTTGCCACGGCAGGTGTCAGGTGAGCATAGCCTAGTGTCCCCTACACAGTGGGAGATGACACAGATCAAGAAATCCCAGTTAACCAAACTTGACTCTGGTATAATGGGAAAGGAGGCCAGCAGAACAACAAACCTTGATTAAGCCTAACATGTCTGCTGGAAACGTGGGGAGTGAAATGTGGGAAAGGACATCTAAAACAGCACTAACGGTTAAGAAGCCACTGAGCCATCTTTGGCATCACCTCTGTTGCTCCCAGACCTCCTGCCAAGCACTGTACCTGAATGTCGAACTCTTTTGCATCTTTCTGAGAAAGGGCATGGTAGATCACACCTGGGGGATTTAAAGAAAACAAACACGAAATGATCAACTCTGTTGGCTATGGCTATAAGACCTAAGACTTTTATAACTATGAAAATAACTATGCTTATTCAGAGACAGAAGATGGGGGTAGTACAATGAGCACAGCTTCAAAGCTTTCTTGGATGCCTCTTGCCCTACCCTCTAGCCACATCCGTGCTAGAAGTTCCAATGGTGTGCCTTAAAATAGTGCTTCTCAAACATGAATGTGTGTCAGAATCTCCGAGAACTTATTAAAATGTAGATTCTTGGGCCCCACTCTCAGATCCTGCATTCCTAACAAGTTCTCAGATGCTACTGAAGCTCAGCAGACAATACTTAGAGTTGCCCTGGTTTAAAATACCACAAGTTAGGAGCCTGAGCAGTTGCTCTAGAAGTCTAATGATGTAAATCATTTAAAAGTTATGTGACAGGGCTTTCCAGGATGAAGACAGTTGGAACTATTACATTTTGTTTACTGTTAGATGTTTAAAAAAGACTCTTCACATTTTAATATCTACGAAACTGAGATGTATTATACAACTGATGGTGTCCTAAACTGATAAAATACAGTAGCTCTTTCTTCAAGCTCAAAATACACATTGCTCAATGTGGTTTTAACCTTTAAAAACTCACACTCCCGTTTCTTAATTTGTCTGAAAAAGAAAACCATGGCATTGGGGACAGAATATGGGTGTGAATGGGATAAGAATGAGACAAAGGCCTGGTTTAAGGGCCAAAAGACTAGAAAATTTGGTTCATGCTCTATAAATTCCATCCCAGCTCTACTGTGCTTCCCTGAGTTCATTTGAACCAGCAAACCAAAGTGGTTACAAGTTTTATATAGAGTCTGGTTCTCTCTCAGATGGAAGATAGGGATTAAAACCTGTCTGTAGAGAGCAACTTGCAGGGCCTGGACCCCAGGAATGACTCTGTACCTGTCACAGGTGCCTTGCATTAGACCCAGAAGTCTTTTTTTCCCTATAACAATAGACATCTAACAGTTATTGAGCCCTCATTGTTTGCCATGCCCCTGATTAAAAGCTACATATATTTTATCTCATTATACTTTCTGAAAAATCCTTTAAAGGAGTTATTATTCCTATTATGCACTGAGAAAACTGAAGTTAAAATATGCTGAGACACTTAACTTGATCACATAGGTAGGCAGTGGCAGAGGTGGAACTTAAAATCCAGCTTTAACGGTGTCATGCCCCTGCCTCTAAATGCCCTGGGTGCTTGCTCCCCTCCTTGGCACACCTCTGCTCAACTCTCAAAGCTTTGGGCTAGTGGTATCAATCCTCAGCACGCTCCCTGCGCTTTACACCAGACAAGGGTGATTCACAGAATAGCAGGCTGGGCAGGCATCATTATCAGTACCTTACAAAAGGGGAAACCGGGCTGCAGAGAGGAACAGGGCCTTGACCACGCCAAGAGAGAGATACTGGCCAAGTCGCACCAAGGCCTTGGGCCGACCTCTAGCACCACTCACTCACTACTGAGCAGCCCCCGGAGAGAACCTGCCTCCAGCTCTGACATAGTTCAGAGACTAGGCAGGCCAACCGGGACCCCGGGCCACAGTTACACTTAGGTAAGGCGGGACAATTTCCACAGCAGATCCGTTCGGACTCCGCCGCGACCCTTTTCACCCACCAGTATCTACACCTAGTCTCCGACTCTTTAACATCCCACCCGTCTCCAATTTCGTGACCCTCAACACGGCTTACTGTTCATTCTCGGACCGCTTCCGGTGCGCTCTGTTGACGTCTTCTTCAGGCGTCGCTCACTCTTTACCTCTCTCTACTTTCTTCAGCAGCCCTCGACCACCACAGCCTCTCTCGTCAAAGTCTGTGCTGGAGAGGTTCCTTCTGCCTGAAGTCGCGCGGTAAGCTAAGCTGAGAGACTGACACGCTCCTACGGGGATCAGGAGCCACAAGCTCCAAACTCGAGGATGGCGCCGTCCGTGACGTCACCGACGAGCGCCGACTTATGATGGCGCATGCGCCTCGGAGCGGGCTCCGCAGCGCGGAGAATTACTGCGGGCTGTGAAACTGTCTCTCCTTGGTGGGGCTCTCTCAGTGTGTGTTTTGTAGGCGAGGGAAGGCCAGAAGCAGTAGGGTTGGAGTTGGGGAGTGTGAAATGCATGTGAAGGCCCGGAATAGAGTGAGGCGAGTCGACTTGGAGAGGACAGAGGGAGGTTGGGGACCAGGGGAGGGTGGACATGGGATGGGAAGGGTGGTGGGAATGAGGTCTGTGCGATCCCTAATCGTGCTCTCTACACGTCAGCCGAGGCACTGAAGTTGGTATAGGAGGCTTACGTTCTTGTTTTGTCTCTGCTACTAGCTAGCAGTGTCATCTCACTTAATGCACGTCGCATCTCTGGGCCTCACTTTTCCTGTGTACTGTGTGAGTGGGGTTGGACTTGATAGTCTCTGAAAGTTTTCTTGAGACCCAGCATATTAGTTTTTGTCAGTAAGATAAAAGGCGAGGAATTGATTCTCGCCCTGGGGAAGGGTTCAAGAAGTGTGGCTTCAAGGCCTGGTGGAGACCTCTTAGGTGAGACCCGATGCTACACAGAACTGTGCAGTCTTAACTTTTACTGAGTGCTGGGCATGGGCAGGGTACTGCTTGGAAAAGAAAAGCAATATGGTTTGTATTCTAAGCTAGTGGTTCTCAACTTTCAGTATGGTATAAACTCCTTTTAAAGAAAAAAAATTTCTCAGGGAACCCTGGGAGTATGTCCACGCATCCTAGTTTGAGAAACATTGACTTAAGTTTCTTAAGTGGTGGTGACCTTGTGCCATTTTGATCTTAAACATAAGACTGCAGGCCCTGAAATTGAGTGACTTGTCTAGCATTTACCTTATATGTATATTACCATCACAATTGAAACACAACATTTAAACCAAAACGTATTGCACTTGCAGATGCCTGAGAATACTTAGGAGTCTATGGAACTAAGTTTGAGAAACTGCTCTTGGGGATCCATACTATGTGAACTACCATATCTCTTTTTTAAAATAGCAGCAGGGCTTCCCTGGTGGCACAGTGGTTGAGAGTCCACCTGCTGATGCAGGAGACACGGGTTCGTGCCCCGGTCCGGGAAGAACCCACATGCTGCGGAGCGGCTGGTCCCGTGAGCCATGGCCGCTGGACCTGTGCGTCTAGAGCCTGTGCTCCGCAGCGGGAGAGGCCACAACAGTGAGAGACCCGCGTACCGCAAAAAAGAAAAAAATTAATTAATTTATTTAATTAAATTAAATAGCAGCAGAAGACAGCAAGAGCCAATTTCAGTGTTATACTCAAGGAGGCCCTTTTGAGCAGGACCTTTGTGATTATGGAGATAAGGGAGAAGGCAGACCTCTGTCTCTGAGAGTTTTTCTAGGGTTGTTAGGACTCTTAACTCCCAATTGACCCCTTCTCGAGTAGTCAAGGCAGCCCTGGATGACTGCTAGTCTTCCCTAGAATTCCCTGATTGTGGTGGGGTAAGCACTCCCAGAGCTGCAGTTACTCTATAGTTCCCTGATCACTTAAGTCTGTTTTAAAAAACGAACAAACCACTTTATTGTCCTCAGGAAATAATTGTATATGTATGCAGAGAGATATCTGTCCTTACAGGTATTGTTATCATTGTGATTGTCATTTAAGCGGCAGTTTGAAAACTACTTGATGTTTGAAAATAGTGGATTAAACACATGAAGTATGTAGGTTAATTAAATTCATTATAATCGCAGGGTAAGCTTCAAAAATTCATATTCCTTGCCATCCCTGGAGATTCTTATTTAGTAGGTGGGTCCCAAAGAATGTTCCCAGGTGACTCTGTTGAGTAATTAAGTTTGGGAACTACAGTATGTTATGTTTATATAACATATAATGGAATACCATACAGCCATTTAACAAATTACATACAAGTTTTGAAAAGGTTGCAAACTATTTTTTTAATTTAATTTATTTATTTTTTTAAATTTTATTTTTATTTTTTTCTGGCTGTGTTTGGGTCTTCGTTTCTGTATGAGGGCTTTCTCCAGTTGCGGTGAGCGGGGGCCACTCTTCATCGCGGTGCGTGGGCCTCTCACTGTCGCGGCCTCTGGAGCACAGGCTCCAGACGCGCAGGCTCAGTAGTTGTGGCTCACGGACCCAGTTGCTCCGCGGCATGTGGGATCCTCCCAGACGAGGGCTCGAACCCGTGTCCCCTGCATTGGCAGGCAGATTCTCAACCACTGCGCCACCAGGGAAGCCCGGTTGCAAAATATTAATGTATAAAACCAAATAGTATATACACAAAAAGGATTGGAAAGAGCATAACAATATACTGAAAGTTTCTGTAGCTGTGTAAGTGAACTTATCAGAGATTCTTTTTTTGGTCTGTTTTCTAAATTTCATTCAGTGAAAATAAGACTTTCTTAAATTTCGTTTTCTTTTTTATAGCTATCAGTGATAAACTTTCAAACATGGATACACATGTTTTCCCACTAGCGACCTTGTGAAAGTTCCATGGGAAGTCAAGATTTGTTAGTATCATTGCAGGTGACTTCCCTCTATCTCTGAACAACTTATTGTCCAAAACTTCAAATATACAGAAAAATGGAAAGAGTTCTATAGTGAACACCCTTATGTCCTTAGATTATACAATTAACATTTTGCTTTAATTGTACAGGTTTCTTTTGAATGCTGCTTTAAGACATTCAGGCTGTTAGGTTGAGTACTCAAGAAAAGTTTTATATGTAAAGTGAAAAAGATTAAGCCTCAACTATTAAATAAGTGCATATCTATGGAAATTAGGACCTCCATATAAATAAACACAACTAAATCCATAGAAATCATTTATCTAATGCCTCTGACAATACAGTGGAAAAATATTTTTTCTGCACTCCCTTTCCTCCACTTTTGGATGAAAGAAAAACATTATTTCTAGTAGATTTTCTGCCATTCCTTTAAGTGTAAGAAAAGGTAATGATCCTGAAGAAATACCAGCACACCTGCAATGAGAACATGTAAAGCTTTGTTTTCAATGAAAATTGTAATCCTCCAAGTTAAAGTCAGCATTTTATTGTATATATTATATATATATGTATATATATACACATATATACGTATATATACATAAATATATACACATATATATGTAAATTTTTCTTCTGTCTTTAAGTGATTAAAGAGGGATAAGGGCTGTCTGTGCCGCTTTTCTACAACAGTAAGGCCTTGTCTGTAATGGGTTGACAGCAGTACCTGCTTCTTAGGGTGCCTTTGAGCATCCAGTGCAATGATGCCCATGTTCAAATGGCCTGGCATAGACAGCACGGTTTGAGAGATGATAGCCATCATTATCTTAATCCTTACAAAGCTGGAACAGTCCCTCAGGCTCAAAATTATGAACTTCCCTGGCCCTGCTTTACCTTTGGTCTATACCCTGGTCCAGAGGTGGTATACTGACAAGGGGAGCTGGGAATGGTGGTGGTGGTGGTGGGGACCTGGACACACTGGCACTAGCAGTCATTCCTCAGGCTTAATAGTGCCCTCTGTCCACTCTGACAGAATGAAGAGACTAGGCAGTAAGGTACGAGTGCTGACATTGGACATTTCTGCCAGGCAAACCCTCTCCCACTGGGTAGTTGGGTGCTCTGGCTACAAGAAGCAAAGGACTGATGTTTACGGGAGGATGCCATATCAAAGAGGCGGCACTGCGCTCTAAGTCAGTTTAAGACCGACCATTTAGGATTCTGAATAGTAAGGACTGTTGCTATTGGCAACACACTTGGCATGTGTGGTCAGATAGCAGTATCTGAAAGCCAGATTTCTCAGTCAACAACCAGAAGTCACACTTCAAGGCTGCCTTGATCCCCAAGGTCTAAAATACATCTCTAATAGATTTGCCCAGTTCCCTAAAGAAGTTTCACTCTGAGCTGATCCCACTGAGAAACACTTGGTTTTGGTTTCCATGGTGGAGTATCTGAATGCACAGGAGGCTCTTTGGGGTCCTAAGAGGTCTCCTTCGCTGCATTTATGGGGTAATTCTTGGGGCACTTGAAGGATTTACAGGGAAATCACTGCAAGCTTCATGGGGCATGTGTGCATGCAGCTCCTATTTCTCCTTGCCTGTTCTGCCCTGGGCTCAACTTTGGGGAAGCAGTCGTTGGCTTCTGGCCAAAGAGCTGTGTGTTTATATATGTGTGAGTCCATTCTGGTCCAAAATATGGGAAAGTGGGAGGGAGAAGGAGCTGATATAAAATCACCCCAAACTGGAACTGGGATGGGCTGAAAAGTGAAGAGACATGGTTTTGTATTTGAGTCAAAGCCCTGTGGGAGGTAGGGGACAGATAGTCTTCTCTCTTCTGTTCTTTAATACACACCATACAGCTTAAGATGTAAAAAAAAAAACCAACCCAGTATATATGACATGCAAAGAAGCAGGAACTGTGACCATAATCAAGAGAAAAGAATGGTCACTACCACAGAACTGTAGATGACCCAGCTGTTTGAACTGAAAGACAAGGCCTTTAAAATACCATTATACAATAAATAATCAAAGAGCTTAGAGAAAAAGAGGGACAAAATGAGTGTAAAGATGGAGAATTTCAGCTGAGACATGGAAATTCTGAGCTGAAAAAGACTTTCATTGTTCCCTGTGATGGCAACTGTGATTGCCTGCATGTTCACACTTAACATTTTCATAACTACTGAGAATACGTTCCCAGACCACACACCCCCTTCTTTTTAAATCATCTGATAAATATTTATCTCCCATAAGCCCTGAGCCCTCTCTAGGCCCTTGTGTCTTGCTTGAGGGAACCCTGGGGACTCTTACCAGCCTCCCTGCAGCTCTTGTATGACCCGGTGCTAGAGGGGTCAGGTCCCGGAAAGGTTCTCTGTGTGCTCTGGGTCCTGAGGGCCGCTTTACTTGGCCAGAAGCTCTCCGAGCAGCCTCAGGCATCAGAAAAGTTGGGATGCAGAGCTTGCCAACGGGAGAGTGGCTCCACATTTAGGCTGGACTCTCAATTGTTTTCCATCTTCTCGGTACCCACATGCATGAGGCTCCATCTCTGCCTGTCAGTGCAGTATTGGTGACCAGGCCCCACTTTATCCATGGTGCTGGTCTTCAGAGCAGTCAGGACTTGGGGGTGGGGGGGCTGCAGCCCTCTTTGTGAGCGTGGAGTGGCTCCTTTGTCTCAGGTCTTGGGATTCAGTGGGGACCCCCAGGAGCTAAATGTAGTGATGGTGGATACATCTCCAACACACACATGAAAGCCTGCTGACCTTGGCTTTTGGAGCATTGATGGCTGTGAGGGAGTCCCCCACACTTTGCCCATAGGAGCCAAGAGAAGGGCCTCAGTCCATCTGACACTGTTGGGAGAACCTGAGGGAGGGGGTGGCTGGAGGTGCCAATGATAGGGCATACTTCAGATTTTTGACAACGATTGAGTCTGCTTTGAAATCTCTTTTCTTATATAATGATGTTTCTTGACGTTTGAAGAAGAATGGCTTGAAAATTAATCTGGCCCTTTGGACTATGACAGGTTGTATTGGCATTTATTATTTATAGGTTTACTCCCCCCTCCCCCAACTTAGGATGTTGGAGGTAAAAGCTGCCCACGGTCCACAGCAGATATCCCCATCTGTCACTAGATGGCAGCCTAACACAAGGATTGAATCAGTGGCCTGGTGCTTCTTCCTCAAGTCTTGGAGTTATTTCCCTCCAAGCCCCTTAAAAATCCAGTTTACCGGCCACTTCAAAGAACTGCAGCCTGTGGTACTACAAAGCACCGACATCCAGAAGCTAGGATTATTTCTCTGTAAATAGTTGATTTTGATCAACACCCTCTGTGCCAGAACGGACAGTTACAGAGTCAAGTGGTTTAAAAAGATAGAAGTTTAAAGGAGAGAGAAGTTTGAGACCCTGTGGAAGCGGTGTGATTGTCAATGACATTCTGAAATTGATGGCTCATTAACGAGGTGTAAGGAGAGGAGGCGAGGAGCGGTTCTGCTGGCAGGATTTGCGGTAGACTGTGGCCTGTTCCCGACTGGGCTGCCTAGAGGAAGGTGAGGGATGGAGTACCACTCCTGTCGGGTTTGTTTTTGGAGGTGTCCCTTTTTCCTTTTACTATGAAATGATTATCTTCCCAGTGACCTTGTTATTACCATGGAAAGAGATACTCATACCTGAGGAGCAAATAATATGACACTGGGCAGTGATGTATAGACATAAGCTCATGAGTTTCATGTGAAAAGTGTCCTTTTCTGTGTTTATAGCGGTAGGAATTGAGACAAAGGGAGCCGAAGTTACTTAGCAAAATTGCTACCAATTTATTTTTTACGTTAGAAACTATCTGGTGACATTTATTCATGACATCTGGGTTAGGAACCACTTGACTGCAACTTTCCCTCCTTCTTATCAAGGGACAGCCGGCGCTTGTGGAGGAGAGGCCGACAGGCACGTCAGGACCTCGTGCAGCCACAGTGCTTGGATGCGGCCCTTGAGAGCATTTGTGGAAGGAGGCACGAATGACTGAATGTCTGAAATCAACTGAAAGGCACAGAGAGGGGCCACCTCATGCTTAGGCAGGAGAGGTGGCTTCCTAAGCAGTGCGATTCCAGGGGCACCATAAAATACCACCCTTTCACCCCGAACAGTGTGGTAACAAACAAGCTCCTGCCCCCAGGGAACCAGAGTGCCTGGAATTCCAACAATGGAGAGTCATTCTTTTAGGCAGAGCATTGCTTTCTCAAGAGCTTTATTTTGAAATGCAAATATCCCTATTGAGGCTAACCCTGCCAGGTGAGGTGACTAGGTGAACTCTAGGGGTAGCTGAGCCATTACTGAGGAGTCAGGATGGGGTGGGAGACGAGGGCATAGAGAAGAGCTAAAAAGTGGGGAGACTTGGGACTGACCACACACTCGATTGATTTGCCCATTTATCTTCACAGTGAAAACCTGGACCTAGAATATCATCTGATGTGGAGCGTTTTGAGAGCTTGACTTATCTCACTTGGATGTAACTGGGGAGAAGTCAATTGTTTTCCTTCTTCATGAATCCCTGGGCTTCTCTCCATGGAGGTTCTGGTTACTGGTATGCAAAGACTACTCAGGGGCAGGTGTGGGGGCCAGCAGCGCCTGCCTCTTCTGTACAGTGGGCCACTCTGCTTTACCCAGCAGTAGCAGGCATGAAGTTCTGTTTGCCCCGAGGCTGGTTGCTTCAGGAGGTGCTGACTTCTTCTCCCTCCTGGAGACACACATGATTTCCTTGGAAACACACAGCACAAATTTCTCATTGGGCTTGAAAAGTCATCTGTTATTAAGGTGGAATCCTGAGCAGAGAACAGTCCTGAGGTATATAAGTGCTGCATGGGAGGCACATAAATTCACTCTGATGCCAAGGAAGCCCTTCCTCTTTACCCCCTTTTAGTAGGTCATTGATCAGCAGCATTGATCAGAAGAAATTATGCCTTGTTGACCATATTCTTGGTTGAAGATCAGTGATGTTAATTTTCAGTACATCAATACCCTCATCAGGGGCTAACTGGAAGGGAAAAACCTGTTTAGTGTATCAGCAGGTGGGACCCGGAAACCGCACCCTTGAAGGGTGTCCAGATTTGATTTTACCAACCTAGTCATCAGATAATAAAATGGTAGGTGGACTCTGAAGACAAGTTGAAAGGCCATTCCAATCCTCTAGTGCTGAGAAGGACAAATGACACAGCAGAGCTTAGGAAAGCCTTTGTTTCTTCTACCCCAGATATGAGCCTCTTCTTTCTTCCCCTCCAGCACGTTTTATTTTCTAAGCCCCATTTCTTGTAACCGTTGTGAGAAAACTTTACTGTGAAAGATGACAGCTGTGTCAAAGCTTCTAGGGTTTTAGTTTGAGTGCTGACCTATCGCTTTTTTTAATGTCATTTTTTTTGTGTTTTGGTCTTGAATATGGGCCCGAGTTATTTTCACCTTCGTGAGAAATGCTTGTTATCGTGTGAGTGAAGGTGCAACGTTTCTAGACAGCTGGCCAGGAAGTGGATCAGGAGGCATTGTCTCCCTGGGGTTCTGGGAATCTCAAGTGTCAAAGCCCCTGCTATGGAGTGACTACGCTACCCTGTGACGGAGGGGGAACGGCCATAGACGACGGGCCCAGTTGACTCGAAGACTCTAGTCCAGCCTGGCCTTTGCTATGGTAGCTTTTCTAGTCCCTGGTTTTTGCTGAAGTTTCTGGATTCTCAGACACTAAGTTGAGGAGGTTCCTTTCCTGTGACATCTCACCTCTTTACTGCTTTTGCCTGATGTTGAATTATAATGGCAGACTGTCTTATAACTCTTGGTCATGGGGGTGCCTTCACATTTCCTTCTTCCAACTGCCTATTTGACTTTAAAACAATTTAGAGGGGTTTTAAGCAGAAATTATTGTTAGAATAACCAAGTGTTTTTTTTTGTTTGTTTGTTTGTTTGTTTGTTTTTAGTGAGACCAAAAAGTCAGGAAATTGGGTTTAGATGAAAACAAAAAGGAATGTCTTCAGATGATCTGACCAATCTGACCATCAGGGTACACTGAGTGGTTGAGAGAAGGTGAGGAGGGTTCCTGCTCCCTTGAGATTTAAAAAATGGAATAACCAGCCACCTACTGTAGATAATGTTGCTATTCCCCACTCGGTGACAGGTGGTTTTCAAGGTTCCCTGGGCTTGAGGGGTCCAGGAGTGCTCTAGGATGAATCAGTAGTTGTGAGGGTGTCCTGGGAGCTCTTGGGGATCAGGACCTCAGGCTGCCTTGATGGACTGAATTCCACCCCCCCACACACACCCTGCCGCCCCATTCATATGTCAAAGCCCTGATCCCCAGTGTGAGGGTATTTGGAGATGGGGACTTCGGGAGGCAGTTGGGTTTAGATGAGGCTCTCATGATGGGGTTAGTACCCTTATGAGCAGACACACTGGAGAGCTTGCTCCCTCTCTTGCTGCCATGTGAGGACACAGTTAGAAGCCAAGGAAGAGGGTCCTCACCAGAACCCAACCATGGAGACACCTTGATTATAGACTTGCAGCCTCCAGAACTGTGAGAAGATTTCTGTTGTTCAAGCCACCAAGTCTATGGTATTTTGTGTGGCAGCCCAAGCAGACTAAGATACTGCTCAAAGAGGTTCAGACTACCGTGTCTGCAGAGGAACATGGTGATTTGGTCAGTAGTCTCTTTGTTTTGGAGGTTGGGCAAATTTGATTAACCCCTCCAGGCAGGTGTCCTGGAGACTTCAGTGGGCTCACAGTCACGGGCAATTTTCCCTAGTTCTGCTTGGGCACACCAGGTTTCCTCCCCTCTCTGCCCTGTAGACTCTTACTTAACTCCTGCTAAGAAAAACGATCCAAGGAACTTAACTTTTTTCTTAAGAGATTTCTGTATATCTTGGGAAAAAAAAAACCCAACAAACCCAACCCAATCAATCAATGACCCTTTATCAAAACACTTTCCTGTGCTCTCAGTGACACTCTTCAATGGCTGAAGACATATGTAATTTTCCTGCTCAAGAACCAGCAGGGTAAAACCTGGAGTTCAAGGGTCCCTTGTCACCAGATGTGCAGAAATGTGAGAGGCTTATGAGGAATTGTCTCCCAACATCTCTCCCAAGGGCTTTGCGTTGACACCTTGGTGGTGTGGCAGGTGGTGGTGGGAACGTGTTAAGTCCTTATTGATGGGCTGTTTGAAGCCTGTGACTTGGCAGGGATGGTTAAGCAGACGTGTGCAGCTGATCTGTGCCGCAGTGAGGTCCTTCTTGGGGTACTGAGGTTGCTGGTTGGACACAATTTCCTGAAATTGATTGCATTGACTTGTGGATTCTTTTGCAAGCAGCTGTTGTCTCTGCAAGATGCAGCCCCTGAATCACATCAAATTTGTTGTGATCTGACTTGTTGGGTTGAGATGTTTTCTATTAATTAAACAGCTGCATTTCTCATTTTGAGTTACGGAAAGGGATTGCTGGGAGAAGGAAACACTATGCTCACAAGGTTTCTCCCCTACAGAAAGATAGAAATTTAAGTTAGTCTAGTACATGTTTATTGAGCATTTACAGTGCACAGGGGACTTGGGGATGTAGAGAGGCAGAGGGCATTAATGACACCCTGGTCCCTGCCCTCCAGAAGTGTCCATCCAGCAGGGAGGGGTCGTGGCACTGAGGGAGAGCAAGTCCTGCAAACATGAGACAGATAGCAAGGAGACAAGACTTGTTAGCCTGCAACTGGAAGTGGAGTTATATTACTTAATACTGCATAACAGAGTACCCCAAACTGAGTGGCTTAAAAGCACATCTATGATCTCAGTTTCTGTGGGTCAGGAATTTGAGAGTGGCTTAACTGAGGAGTTCTAGCTCACGGTTTCTCATCTTGCAGTCCAGATGCCAGCCAGGGCTTCGGTAATCTGAAGGCCTGACTCAGGTTGGAGGACCTGCTCCCAGGAGGGCTCTCATGGATATGGGTGGGGGGTCCCTGCTTCCTCGCTGTGTGTGCCTTTCCACTCACTGTTTGAGTCTCTTCACAAAATGGCAGCTGGCTTCTCCCAGAGTGAACGATGCAAGAGAGAGCAAGGCAGAGGCTGAAGTATCTTTTATGACCTACCCTCCAAGGACATCATCATTTCTGCAATGAACTGATTGTACAAGCCAGTACTACTCAATACCAGGAGACAGGGGTCATTAGGGACTATCTGGGGGGCTGGCTGTCACAGGGCTGTCTCCTGCCTGAAGAGGCACCGGGACTGGAGAACCGAGCCCTCAATTCCCCTGTCTATTTTTTTCTCTTTTATTTATTTACTTTAATGATAAAATATGCATACCATACAATTTACCATTTTAACCATTTTTAAGTGTTTGGTTCATCCCTTCTACTCTTACTCCTGATCAAACTGACAGCCTCTGCAGGGACTACTTTTGGAACTTCTGCCTCAGGTCCCCGCCAGTGGGGAGAGCTCTGAGTCTGCCCTGGAGGTGTTGCTGGTGCCTGCTCGGGAACACAGATGCCCCTGCTTCAGAGGGCTCTCCTGGCAGGGCACAGGGGAAGCAGCAGGTGGCTGTGCACTCTGTTTGCCCCCTGAGCTGGCTTCCATGTGATTACTCCCTCTTCTTCACTTTGCACCGTCAGTGTGGAAGCTTCCTCGGCCCTTCATCTAAGCTGAGGTTCACCTCTCTAAAAAAGAAGCTTTTGCATTGCTGACCTAGATTGGTCTCTGCAAAAGCAAGATGGATTTTCTCCCAAGATCCATGGCAGTCAGGCCCCAAATGAAGTTTATTTAATAAAGGAATTAGTTCCAGTTGAATTCTTGAGATGGGATTATGGGTTCATTTGAAGTGAAATGAAAGGGGCAGCAGTCTCAAAGGTTGAGGAGAAGCTAATGACCACTGTTTTCTAAGCATACATATGCACAGTCTGAAAAATGCAGTGTTTCTAGAATGACGTTGTTGTTTTCCAAGCTTGTGGCTTACTCTTTCTCCTTCTCACACATATCCTATGAGGACTACATTCCATCACAGATGCACGCGTAGGACATGGCTCCTTGTGTCTGTGTTTTCCATTCCTGGAGCAGTCCCTCCAGAGCTGACACCTTGGAGTAGGCCCCTTCAGATTTCTAGTTGTAGAGGACACTAGTTATTTATGCCTCCCAGCATGCGCCTCCCTCCTAGGAATAGCTTACTTGTTCTTTGCTCTTAGCCCACGTGCATCCAACGAAGGTGAGTCCATCCTGGGCTCACCCAACCAGCACATTTAGTCCCTCTGGCCCTGGCGATTTGTTCCAATGAGCATATGATCCAGGCCAGGCCAACTCCGGTACTTTGGTTGAGCTGGTGGACCTGCTGCCATGGGCTCACCACCATGTGTAGCCACCTGTGCATCAGGCAGACCTGAGAGACAGCAAGAAGAGGACAGGCCTTAATGCTTCTGTGCCCTGGACCCAGCTGCAGCCAAATCCAGCCCATATATTCTGTTTTGGCTTGAACCAGTTTGGATTGCCATATTCGGTCAATATGATACACTTTTACTTCTTAGAGATCAGGTGGGCCCACCTCTCCTACGTGGAACCTGATGCTTCAGGTACAGGTGCTGTGGAGAATGGATTTCTTTAGTGTCTGTATGTCACACCATTTGAGTGCCCCAAGGTAGTCCTAAACTGTGGTCTTGAGTACCATGCACGGATGTCCACTGCATCCATGCATTTATGGGACATCTGCCACCAGCCTTGAGGACAGGTCTCAGAATTGTAGGCTTGGGCTGGTAGAAACAAATCTGGGGTTTGTGGTCAGGCTGTCATAGTCTAGCATGTGACCTGTCTGTGTCTTGTCAACCTCTTTTGGCAAACAGGGAGAGTGGTACTTGGATTGCAGACTTATTCTCTCTCTAGTCTTCAACCTTCATTGCTTTGGTACCCATTCTTCCCTCCTTTCTCCTTCCCATCGTCTGGGATCTTGCTCCATCAATTATCCTTTCTTCCACCTCTCAGGCTCTACCTGTTAATTGCCTTTTCCTCCCAAGCACAGATTGAAGACTTGGATACTGAGCAGAAAGTGTCCTCTACCCTGGCCTTGGTCCTGTCATCCTCTAGCTACTAATCTCTTTCCCTTGTCAGCCAAGCTTCTTGAAAATATGGTCTATACCACTTCCTCCCATCTCATGCATTCACCCCCACTGCAATCTTCTCTGGTAAAGGGGACCAGTTTGTCATATTGGCAAAATCAGTGGAAGCAGCATACACAAAACTACAGCACAGAATGTACTCAAGGCATGGGTGGCTTTGTGCCTGTGTATGCCCTTCTGTGTATGTGCCTGTGTGTAGGTCTCTGGGGCATTGGATATTTGGAGCCCTTCAGTTACTTGAAACTCTCTAAGCCCTGGGTTCCACAACCTCATTCTCTGATGAGTTTTCTTCTAGTTCTCTCTTTCTTCCACTTCTCTACTTCATGGTCTCCTTTGTGTTCCTGCCTCTGTGGGTTTTGCCTTTAAGATACTGTCCTTCCTCTGCTACAGACTCTCTCCAGTGGCACTCATGGTTTTAGTTACTAGCTCTGTGCACTTGCTCCCGAATATTTATCTCTGGTCCCAACCTCTCCCATTACTTACAACTGTTGGTTAGATATCTGCAGTTGGGTATTCTGCAGGAACCTCAATTTCAAAATGTCCAAAATGGACTTCTGCCTCTGACCATGACAGAGCAAAAGGACTGAACTTATCACAAACAACTAAAAGAAAAAAAAAGAAAAAAAAGAAAAAACAGACAAAATGGATTAACAACTGCTCTCAGCCATTGAATAAAAGGCAGCACAGGGCAGTGATCTATGAGAGAAGGGAGACAAATGAGGTGAGGCCAGATTGCCTGAGCTTCCTGCCTGGAGTGGGTTTCTAGGGAGACGGAGTCCACACAGAGACCAGTGGTTTCCCTAAGTTGAAAGGCTGAGTGGAGGATTCAGGGAGGCAAAGTAGCTAGAATTTACAGGAAGAATACCAGAGAAGAGATGGAGAGAGCATGATAGAGGGTCCTGAAAATTTGCTCAAGTCTTTAGTTGAGTATTTGTCAGTGTGTGAATGTGAGGAAAGTACTTGAGGCCACTGGAAGAACCACCAGGAAGAAGCAGGTAGAACAATCTCTGGAACTGATACAGGCCCCAAATAGGTCATGTTCCCAGTGACCAGAGTGGAAAAATACTCAGTATTCCACAGTATATATAAAATGGACAAATTTCTTGAAAGACACAAATTACCAAAGCTTACTCAAGAAAAAAAGTAGATAACCCAAAGAGCCTTATATCTATTAAAGAAATTAAGTTTGTAGTTAAAAACCTCCCCACAAAATAAACGCCAGGCCCTGGTGGCTTTAGTGGGGTATTGTACCAATCGTTTAGGGAAGAAGTAATATCAATTCTATCCAAACTCTTCTAGAAAATGAAGACGAGGGAACACTTCCCAATTCATTCTGTAAGGCCAGCATTACCTTTAATTTCAAACCCAGAAAAAGACAATACAAGAAAAGGGGACTGCAAATTAAGATTTCTCATGAACATAGATGCAAAAATTCTTAACAAAATTTTAGCATATTGGAGCCAACAAAACATAAAGAATACATCATGACCAAGTGGAGCTTATCTAAGGAATGCAAGCAGTTTAACATTTGACTATAAATCAGTGTAATTGACCTTAAACAGACTAAAAAGGAAAATCATATAATCATCTCAATAGATGTAGAAAATAATTTGATAAAATCCACAAACAAACATGATAAAAATCCTCAGTAAACTGAATAGAAGATATTTTCTCAACCTGATAATGGGTTTCTATGAAAAACCTTCTGCTAACATCATACTTAATGGTGAAAGACAAAGTGCTTTCCCTGTAAGATCAGTAACAAGAAAGGGACGTCCATTCTTATTATTTCTATGCACTTCTCTTCATTTCTATTCACTTCTAGCAAGTACATTGTATTCCTATATACCAGCAATAATCATAAATTTAAAATAATATAATTTACATTAGCATTAAAATTTTGAAACACCTAGAGATTGGCAAAAAAAAGTGCAAAGGCTGTAAACTGAAACCTACAAAACACTGCTGAGAGAAATTAAGAGACCTACATAAATGGGGAGAGATATACCATGTTCATGGATCAGAAGACTCAGTATTGTTAAGATGTTAATTCTCTCCAACTTGATCCTATAGATTCAACATGGTCAAAAATTCAATCAAGATTCCAGAAGTTTTTTTTTAAGAAGCCAACATGCTAATTTTAAAATTTGAATGGAATTGCAAAGGTCCTAAAATAGCTAAAATATTCTTAAAAGGATGAACAAAGTTGGAGTACTTGCACAAACTGGAAAGGAAGCAGATAAATGGCTAATTGTGCCTGGAGTTTTATGGCCAGGCTGGATTTGGCAAATCTCCCTTCCATCCACATCTCGTTGCCATAGTCGAGTCACTTCATGTTACAGACTGGGTGTTGGCCCACCTTGATGCTCTTGGGTCACTTTCATCAACTCCATGCACCTATCCCTGAGCATCTGTCTGTTTTCTGCTTACAGATGGCCCCTGCAACCTTCTGTGGGCTGCTCTTGTTTACCAGAGCCTCCTCCCATATATGTAGAGAATATTGTGTGACATGAGACATGATTGACTGCTGTGGGAGAAGAAAAGACCAGCGTTTTTGCCTTGAGGCAGGTCAAACTCCAAGATGTAATTTATGCTCCAGAGCTTCCCATGGGTCAGGCTGAGTCTGGGACTTTCATGTGCAGTCACATCAATCATTCTTGTTTGCCTTCTCCCCTTCCCTACCCTGCTTCCCCCCTACCTCCTTGCTAGCAGCTTCAGCAGCATATTTTCAACAAATCAACTGCACCCAAGAGAAGCAAGAACTGGTGAGCACCTACTCAGTCTCACAGCTCATTATTTACCTAAATTTTTCTTTTGGAGACACAGGTCTAGGCTTCTCTGTGTGAAGAAACCTCTTCAGCTCATCTCCATCACTGAGTGGCTCTGTTGACATGTCTGTTTTCCCTCACTGGACTGGCTCTCCTGCAGACAGGAACTAAGCCACACTCATCTGGCATCCCAGGTGCTCATGCAGCCCAGCAGCAGGCATACAGTGGACACACTGTTCCTAAACTTTGCATCCCTTCATGAGGTTCTGCTGCAAGGGTAGCATGAGGTACGATCCAAGGGATCTTTGTTCTCTGCCACCTCCCTGATGTGGAGAGAGCTGAACTGTCCAATGAGGCAGCTGGAGAGAGATGCTGGACTCTCGGTGCTGTCCTCAGGACAGTGTTCCCAACTCTGGACTTTGCAAGAACAGTTAAATCATTCTTGGCTCCCCAGGCATTACAGCTCCCAAATTACACACTCTATTGCTTTGCAATTAAGCAATACTGCAATTAGAACTAATGCAGCAGAGATGATGATCTGTGAGACTCGTTCATAAAAATGCTTCATTTAAATATTGAGCTCAGTGCTGAGAAAGAATAAACAGACATAATCCTCTGAGATGCATCGGGGTCTCGCCCTCGTGGTGTCCACATTGCTTGTCCCCACCGTACAGTGGGGGTGGTTCCACAGGCAGATCATGTCTCTTGCCACTTGGGCAGCCCCTCTGATGCTTTGCCATGCAGTGCCTGGGGACCCAATGACAGTTACCTTGTACTTTCTACCCTCTTCCCTCTCCTGGGGAGGTGGGGGAGGGTGGTGCTGAGTCAGTGCAATGGAGGAGGGGCCATTAAAGCAGAGCTTTATGCCTGGAGCACAGTTTCCATGGTAGTGGCCCCAGGATGGGCTTCCCTGGCATTCTTTGTCAAGATGGAGAAAGTCAGGCCTGGAGACCCCAGAGTGACGTGGGTCCCTGGCTGGTCTGATGAGCACAGTGCAGACAACACAGCAAGTGCTTCATGTCTGGCATTGTGAGACAGGAACCTTCCTATATTTTTGGTTAAAATAGTCTTACCTGTTTGAAATGGAGTTTTTTTCCCAATGTTCTTGCTTACTAAAGTCAGTTACCAGATTGTTTTGTATTCAGTCGAATCATGTGAAATTGCTAATATTTGACTGTTTTGACCTATAAAAATGGCAAATTTGCTTTTATTTCATCATTTGACCAATAAGAATGGCAAGTTTGGATGATTCAATCTAATAATTTTACTAACGCTTGGGAAACCAAACATCTGGGGCCCCATGGTGTAGTTGGAAAGAACTATATGCCAGGACTGGGTGGGTTTAGAGTCGAGTTTGGTTTCTACTTCTTCCATCAACCCTGGTAACTCCCTTGCCTGGAGGAGTCTGTGGAGTGGAACTCACAATCCATGTCCTTCCCATCTCACAAGTCACATGCCTTTTAAATGGTAAAGTGCCCTGTGCATGTGGGTTAATGGCCTATAGCTGGGAAGATTCTTCGGTGTCATGATCAAACCCTCGGCTTGGACTTTTTGGGGGCAAAGTGTCCCTTCTTTAAACTCCAGTTTTTACCGCTTTGGGATGAAGACAGTTGGGGCCCAGCTCTGGGGACTGGCCAAGGTAGTCTGCGAGAGGCTAAATTCTGTATCTGTTATGCTGGCATCTCATCAAAAGTCAGAACAACTGGGTTAAAAGTGCAAAAATCCGGGCTTCCCTGGTGGCGCAGTGGTTGAGAGTCCGCCTGCCGATGCAGGGGACACGGGTTCGTGCCCCGGTCCGGGAAGAGCCCACATGCCGCGGAGCGGCTGGGCCCATGAGCCATGGCTGCTGAGCCTGCGTGTCCGGAGCCTGTACATCCAGAGCCTGTGCTCCGCAACGGGAGAGGCCACAACAGTGAGAGGCCCGCGCACCGCAAAAAAAAAAAAAAAAGTGCAAAAATCAATCTGTCAGTTACATTGTCTCCAGAAGATTATGCAACCAGTTTGGATCTTTTCAAAAAAGAAATTGACTTTAGAAAAAACCTTGAAATTCAGTTTTCCCTTCTTGGGGTGGCTTAGAGACCATGTTATTTATAAAATGTTTTGAAATTCTTAGAATAATATCAAAGAGGAAAAAAGTATCATTATTCAGGAAGACATTTCTAACCTTTTTTGTTTTTTCTTGGCGGCACGAGGACCTCTCACTGTTGTGGCCTCTCCTGTTGCGGAGCACAGGCTCCGGACGCGCAGGCGCAGCGGCCGTGGCTCACGGGCCCAGCCGCTCCGCGGCACGTGGGATCCTCCCGGACCCGGGGCACGAACCCGTGTCCCCTGCATCGGCAGGCGGACTCTCAACCACTGCGCCACCAGGGAAGCCCAAGAACACGTTTCTAACTTTTAAAGCTCATAAAGTGACTTTACTCAATATTCTACCTATGAAAAATCTCTACTATGTTTTTGTAAAGGGCCTGATACAGTGGTACATGGTATTACTATTACAGACCTGGAGGAATTGAAACATTCTCAAGTGACTTTAGTACCTCCAAAACAATGTAGTTCAGTCTAGTCAGCCTTTGGAAATCGCGGATGCTGTTGGTTCCCTGCCCATGTCCTGTTACCCTTCTCACTTTAGTGCATGTGAGCCTCATTTCCAATAGCCAGCACCTGCATCTCTTTCCCGGAGGACTCCTTTGTCACTGGGCACTGTAAGCCAGAAGAGCTCCGGGAGCAGTTCTCAACAATAACAGGAGTTGGTGTCTAAAACCCGCAGCTCCCTCATTCCTTGGGTGGGATAACTCTGAGGTGTGACTTGCTGTCTTCCAGAGTTCCCCAGTGAGATTAATTTCAATCTCCCATCATGGTAACTAGCCTGGTAACATACCCTTTATCGACAGCCTTCCTTCCCTGTTTCACTTTCCCTCTCCCCTATAGATATTTCATGATCTCCCAAACAAACTACTTTTGCTCACATCTTTATCCCAGTAGCTGAATCTGGGGTGACTCAAACTAAGACATTCAGTAATCTGGGGATGTTGTGTGTGTGGTCCCAACATATTAACCAGAAATATAGGATTATCCATGACCTGCTACTTCTTGGGCATGTTGGATAATGGCTTATATAACATTATGTAAAATAATTACAATTATAAGAACTTATGCATTGTCCCCAGAGGTCTAGTTGCTTTAGCCAAATTATAATGTGCTTGCCTTCTTCTGGAGCAGTCCCTCAACTTCCCCTTCAGGAACATTCTTCTCCCACCCTCTGTCCTCAGCTCTAGTGAGAGGCTTATAACTCATGTTGGCCAGTGAGAGTGCCACATCTTCCTGGCCACTGTGGTTGGCTCTAGGTTTGGCATATAACCCAACCCAGACCAATGAGAGGCAACCCCAGGATTTTTGCTGGAGTTTTAAGGAAAGAGGTGGTCTCTTTCCACAGGTTGCTAAAGCAGTGGGATGCAGGCTGGGAGCCACAGGAGTTACCACATGGAGAGGGGCCTGCCCAGGACCCATGTGAGCCTCAAGGAAGGCAGAGCTGGGAGATGGAGGGAGAATAGAGCCTGGTAATGGTGTTTCACCCTAGGTCATGCCTGTACTTTTCATCACATGAGTTGTTTTTCTGTTACTTGCAGTTGGACCAGTCCTGACCAAGCTGCTGAACTGGGAAGAGGGTTTCCCTGGGGGAGTACAGGGCTCCCTTCTCAGAAATGGCTTTCTTAATGGAGGTGTGGGCTACTCTTGGGTGTGGTTACTGAGAAGAAAACTCCTGGCTCTGGTGCCAGGCCTACAAAAGATTAAACTCTATGAACTGGGAAACTTGCCTTTGGTGGCTTTTCCTAGAAGAGAGGTATATAAGAGTTTTCACAAAAAGGTGGGGTACAGGGGCCATGTGAAATGCTGAGTAATAGGTGTCAAGGCCGCACTGCTCTTGCAGCCTCACCCATGGAGCACAGTGCCAGGTGGTCCTCCCTGGCCCCTGTGGGGCCTTACAGACAGGCTCTGCAGCATTCGGGTGGTAGCCTCTCCACTGAGATTGTGTTGCGGCCCTAAATGGGCACCCCCTATACCCCATGGTGGTTTAGCCAGAGAACTTAGCCATCTCCTAGCTGGCTATTAAGCAGGGAAGGGCTGTGAGGGGCATGTGGCCACAGCCAAGAAGAGCAGGTGAAATAGGATCACCTGGTACTGGTTGTCACTGAGGCCACAGACAGGGCAGGATAGAACAGATGCAGATGGAGGCAAGGGGGGCTGTAGGGAAATGAGATTTGCCAGAGGCTGGGGCCAGGATGGACAGCTGAGCACACTCCAGGGACTGGGTAAAGGGGACAGATGAAGCAGATCACTTTGACTTGGCCAGTTGATGTGACCGCACCAAAAGTGCTGTGTTGAAATGTAAAATCACTGCTTTTAATTAATCCGTGATGTTCCCATCACGGTCCCTAGCAGATTATGGGGTAAGGCTCAGGCCTAGGGTCTGATGTTATCTGATTTGATCATTACTTGGTAAAAGTAATTACTTAGCTATAAGTTTAATCGTTTGGTTTGTAGGCTGAGTTAAATGTCCCTGTGTAAAAACAAGGCCCATCAAAATGTCATCGACAATTCACTTCTTATCATATCTCAACAGTACGTGTGGGGAGGGTGGGCCCTTACTTAGTGAGACTGAAGAGGGCTGAGTGTGTCCTCCTTGGCTACGCAAAGTATGGACTGTGCACTCATATCAGTACCACCTGTTACCCCAGACCTGCATTTTAACAAGATTCTCCAGTGGCTTGTGGCACAGAGAAGTGTGAGAAGCACAGAAATAATGGATCCCTTGTAATATCTTACCAGATCACAGTGGCACCCTGTTCCCTCACCAGCAGAATGGGGTAGGGCTGGCAGCCATACTGGATACCATGACCCCAGCTCCTTACCACATTCACTTAGATTAAGGCTGGTCATCTGACCTAAGATTTGCCAATCAGAGCCCTTCTCTGGGAATTTGGAATAGGACTGGTATGTGTGTGTGTGTGTGTGTGTGTGTGTGTGTGTGAGAGAGAGAGAGAGAGAGAGAGAGAGAGAGAGAGAGAGAGAGAGACAGGGGGCAGGGATACAACTTCTCCTTGGGTAAGTGGATGTATAATAGGTGTACTTTCACCAGCTGCAGTGCCCTGAGCAAAGGGAGCCAGTTGGTATAGAAGACAAGCAGATGTGTTTGACAATGCGTAGCTTGGCTGTACACTGAGAAGCAGGCAGAATGCTTTCCAGAATGATCCGCCTGAGGATGGTGAGGCAGGGACATCCATCCATGGAATCCTCCAGGGCACTGCCCCCCCCCCCCCC